>NC_088235.1:94103697-94451197 GCF_036934945.1 Oncorhynchus masou masou
GCCTTCTCAGCCCAGCCTGTTCTCTCTAAAGGTAGCTTTTACACACTTTTACTCTTCCTCTTGATGGGACATGGAGACCACTCGGGCACCGCAAAATACCTTTTTCCACATGACTTCACCCGCTAAAGCAGTTCTAAAATAAAGCCCTGTTACTCACACATGGAGTGTGGGTGCATTATGGATGTGGCTGTGGTGATGAAGTTGTGGGATATCTAAATGACACCCAACACGTCTCCCTGTACCCATTCCCAGCCACATGAATTAACGAGCACTCAGAATAAAACTGCATGGAGAAAGAAAAATGACTTTGGTTGTTAAGAAAACATTGCTGGTGGCATTCATTTACTTACCAGATTACGCTTACTGATTGTGTGAAGTCTCCACTCACACACTCATCTTGTGGGTATAGCTGCTACTGAGAAAGCGAGAGAGACAGACAGACAGACAGACAGACAGACAGACAGACAGACAGACAGGATAAACAGACATGATAAACACCTGATATTAATAGTAATCAAAACTATCACCAGAGCATTAAAAACAGTTTTCCCATCCATTCATGAACGGAGGTTGCTTAGATGTTGAGTTGTTCCATTTCCTTAATGTTGAAATAGGGCTGCTTGATGGATGATGCTAGGTTGGTACGACGTGTACTGTAGTGTGCTGTGCTGTACCCAACACACGACGCAGATGTTGCTTAGCTCACTGCTCCGCTTTTGGGGCCTCATCAATTTTTATTCCTACAGAGGATGTGGCACACGCCAGAGGAAACATTGCAGTAGAACTCTCAATCTACATCCATTTATCCACATTAAACGAATGCTTTGGGGCTGCCGTCAGAGAGATAAGAGTCTAATGGCACTGTCCTAAATAAGTTTGCTTCGGTGTAGCGGTGTATACTTCAGCAGCACATCCAACATTCATGTCCCTCTTTGATGCTTTTATCACCTAGAATAGTGCCAGCCCAGCCAAGCATGCATCTACTGCTTTATCAGCCACATTCAGGCAAATCTCCCAGCCCACCCAAGTACACCAACCAGCTATCAGCTTGCAAGTAAACCAACTACAGGCACTTTATGCTTTTTCAAATCCTACATATCACCAACACTTAAGGGTGTGCATTGATGAAATAATAAACAATTATAATAATTATTTTATTTTATTTTTTATTGAATGTCTAATTGAAACGGATAGAACCCACAGTCAGACATAATACTGGATGTGATTGAATAAGAGCAGACTTTGGTGACGGTTGCAAGACGTTGTGAAGGTGATTCATACAGAAGTGAACAGTGTGAGTAGCCTACCTACAGTACAGTGACTATGTCTGGTTGTCTTGAGAGAGGGCGAGGTACATGTAGTAACTGGAATCAGGGGTTGTTCCTGCCATGTAGAGGAGTAGTAACAACCCCTAGCTCCCTGCTGGACACACTGTGGCTACATTAGTGGATAATGTTCTCCAACACAGAACACCGTTTGTCTTACACCCGGCATGCAAAGAGAGAAGAAACTTGTCACTGCGAATTAACCATAGGCCTCGCAGCCATGCAAACACCGGCTATCATCTGTAATTGGAGTAAGGAAAAAAGAGAGCGAGTGAAAAGATGAGGATGAGGACAGGAAGAAAAAAATAATCCTTCGGTTGGTTGTGTCGTTGCTAGTTACATCGGTGCGATGGTGGTATGTTTGAGACATAACAAAGCTTTTGCGACTGTCAACCAGCAGGAAGGAACGACGCAGGCAGAATTCTAACACGGCTACACTGTCTCCTCTACAGCTTGTTTTATTTACTCCCTCTGAGTGGTTCTGAAGCTAACCCTGGAAGTGAGGCTGGGTTGGTATTTACTTGCCTTGTCGTGCAGTGAGTGCTTTTTCTGCCTGCTGCAGTCTTGGAGAAATGATCAGTTTACCTGATGATATCGACAGCTCTGCTGTAAAATCTTTCTGCATCAGAGGTTGAAAATACTCACTTATTCTCTGCCCCCTGTGGGTTCTCTACCCATCTGAAGGAGAGTAAATCTCAGATCGGAATCACTTTTCTGACAATAATTTATAAATTATGCACGGCCTCTGTTTGAATTGAGAAAGGCTTTCATATCTCTTCCATTAACTCAGATTAAGATTTCATAGTGATGCTTGGAAGAATGCTAGCAATATCCCCGGCTCATTCTGATTAAATTTTTATCAGTGCTTTTTTCTGTAGTAGTACACTCCTATTGGGATGTCTGTGAATCTAAAGCTTGGCTTTGGACATGAACTCCCCTCAACCAGCTGCGTCCCAAATGGCCCCCCATTCCCTAGTTAGTGCACTACTTCTGACAAGGACCCATAGGGCTCTGGTCAAAAGTAGTGCACTATATCGGGAAAATGGTTCCATTTGGGATGCAGGCCCGGACTGCCAGTGGCTCCCAACGTTTCAATATTTGATGGGCTCTGGCTAACTCAGCCGTGAGATTCCAGCTGCAGAGATTTAACTCTAATGTAAAAATTGTGAACGGATGAAAACTGGGATGTCATAAGTAATACATCTATTCCAAGTGGGGGCAAGGCTACCATCCACACACATACCAAAAACAGAGGTGGAGGAGGAGAACAGAACAGAGGAAGGAAAAGAAAAGGATTTAAGACGGAACACTTTCTTTCTATTCCTTTATGCTCCCAAAATGAAATGACTTGAAGCTATAAGGCTAATATATACCTTCCCCCTCCCCTCTCCACTACCACCCAGACCCCTCCAGCCTCCAGGTCTTCAATTGACTCTTAATTGTGCCCACTCTGTCCTACTTTAAGTGCAGCCATCAATAAAAAGGGTCCCTTAATGTCCTGAAGAAATGGGCATCACACCACTTACTTGTTTATAGGCCAAATCCATTTCTTCCTGGCTCTCGCCCCTTTCCCCCTTTCTTCCTGTCTCCGCCTCCAAATGGATTTCAAAACATTTGGAAAATCTGTCTATTCAGGCTAGTGTTCTGGCTCATTCTTCCCCGGGAGCCGAGAGAGGTCAGATGAAACAGGTCTGATGAAGTTTTTTCTCCCTTTCCTGGCAATGTAGGGTTGCTTCCCAAATGACACCTTATTCCCTACATAGTGCTCTACTTTTGACCAACCCCCATGGTGCTCTGGTCAAAAGTAGTTGTCGCGACTTCCGCCAAAGTCGGTCCCTCTCCTTGTTCAGGTGGCGTTCGGCGGTCGACGTCACCGGCCTTCTAGCCATCGCCAATCCACTTTTCATTTTCCATTTGTTTTGTCTTTGTCTTACACACCTGGTTTCAATCCCCCAATCATTTTTCATTATTTAAACCTCTGTTCCTCCATGTTTGTTTGAGTAATTGTTTATTGTATTGCGGTCCGTATTTGTGGCCTTGTATTTATACGTGTATTGTGATATATTTGAGTAAAATTGCTTTCGTTACTCATATCCGCTGTCCTGCGCCTGATTCATCTCATCAGCTACACACAGACGCTTTACAGTAGTGCACTACGTAGACAAAAGGAGGCCATTTGGGACACAATCTATAGCTGTCTCCCTTGAGCCATATGATGTCCAGAGAGAGTCGGAAAAGACTGTTGGTAATGGCCCTACAAACAATGCACTCTTTGTGCCCGAGAAACGTTGGGTTGCTGGGGGCAAGAGGTGGAGGAAACACTTTTAGTACATAGCAGCGTATAGTTATTTAAATTCCATTATATAAGGGGGATCTAATGGGAATATTTGTATTGACAGTAGTTTAGCATCACTCCCCCTATCCCTCCCTGTCATCCAGTTAATATATTAAACCGCTGTGATTGTGATAAGCAAAGATGCCCTCTACCTTTGTGTGGTTGTATCGTTATAGTCACAGTGTCCCTTCTTCGCCAACAGTTCTTATCAGCCTCATTTGTTTGTCCCACACTTTGAAAGGTGTTGCAGGTAAAGGATCTAGACCTCCGTGTATCTATGTCAGAGGAGTATGTTTTCTATGTTGGCTAATCTTTCCTCTCTCTGTATTTAGGGTTTTATTACCAATAATAACATTGGTCTTCTGGGAACTGGAGGCTAAGTATGCCCCCTAGCACTCAAGCCCTTTTCCACAGAGCGAGACTACCCGACCGTCTAGCTAACATAATACAAGCCTTACCGTCTCTGTTTGTGTCCCAAATGGCACCCCATTCCCTATATAGGGCACTACTTCTAAAAGTAGTGCACTACAGAGGGAAAAGAGTGCCATTTGGGACTAAGCTTCTATCTCTGCTTCTAACTCCCTAATAAGACATGTACTACTACAGTACAGTTTGATGGGTATTTTGTACAGCTGATGAATGGAAAAAAATAGATAACGTTACTGTCAGGGAACTGTTTCATCTTCATAAATGGATTGAGATTTCAGGAATAAACATACTCCTGAACATACCATACACAGGCTCGGCCAGTACAAAGAATATGGTTAAAATGCTACTCTTCTGTATTTAAGTACATACAACAGTAATTTACATTGTACGGTCAAATCAAATAAATTCTCACATCCACGACCCTGATAGTAAATCTAGAAACTTCTCAGTTCTGGCCAGGTTGATACCATATTTTATGTACGATATTCTATCACCAAAGCAATTCAAAGCTTCTCTGCTATCTGGTTGTATCTGTTTTAAAACCATGCATATATCAGATAGAGAAACAAATACACAGCTCATTAAACTACAAAAATATAAATGCAACATGCAAATGCAACATGCAACAATTTTCAAAGACTTTACTGAGTTACAGTTCATATAAGGAAATAAGTCAATTGAAATATATTCATTTGGCCATAATCTACAGATTTCACATGACTCAGCAGGGGCCCAGCCACTTGGAAGCAAGGCCCACCCACTGCGGAGCCAGGCCCAGCCAATCAGAATGTTTTTTATTACAGGCAAAAAAAACAATTTATCATCAGCTGTCCGGATGGCTGGTCTCAGACAATCCCACAGGTGAAGAAGGCGGACATGTTGGTCCTGGGCTGATGTGGTTACACGTGGTCTGCGGTTGTGAGGCCGGTTGGACATACTTCCAAATTCTCTAAAACAATGTGGGGGCGATTTACGGTAGAGGAATTAACGTTACATTTTCTGACAACACTTCTGGTGGACATCCCTGCAGTCAGCATGCCAATGGCACGCTCCCTCAAAACTTGAGAAGTCTCTGGCATTGTGTTGTGTGACGAAACTGCACATTTTAGAGTGCCATTTAATTGTCCCCAGAACAAGGTGCACCTGTGTAATGACCATGCTGTTTAATCAGCTTCTTGATATGCCACACCTGTCAAGATTATCTTGAAAAAGGAGAAATGCTCACTAACAGGGATGTAAGGAAATTTGTGCAAATAATTTGAGAGAAATAAGCTTTTCTGTAACGGCCGTTGGTGGAAGAAGGTGAGGACCAAAGCACAGCGTGGTACGTGTTCGTCATTTATTAAATAGAACTGAACACTAAATACAAAGTAACAAAAAGAACAACCGAAACAGCTCCGTCAGGTACAAAACAGAAAGCAACTACCCACAAAACCCATATGGGCAAGAGCTACCTAAGTATGGTTCTCAATCAGAGACAACGATAGACAGCTGCCTCTGATTGAGAACCATACCCGGCCAAAAACAAAGAAATACAAAAACAGAAAAAGGAACATAGAATGCCCACCCTAGTCACACCCTGGCCTAACCAAAATAGAGAATAAAACCCCCTGTATGGCCAGGGCGTGGCATTTTCTTGCATATGGAACATTTCAGGCATTTTTTATTTGAACTCATGAAACATTGGACAAACCCCTTACATGTTACGCTTATATTTTTGTTCAGAGTATATAGAGTTGAAGTCAGGAGTTGACATTCACTTGGGTTGGAGTCATAAAAACTCATTTTTCAATCACTCCACAAATTTCTTGTTTACAAACTATAGTTTTGGAAGGTCGGTTAGGACATCTACTTTGTGCATGACACAAGTCATTTTTCCAACTGCTAACATACAGATTATTTCACTTATAATTCACTGTATAACAATTCCAGCGGGTCAGAAGTTTACATGCACTAAGTTGACCGTGCCTTTAAACAGTTTGGAAAATTCCAGAAAATTATGTAATGGCTTTAGAAGCTTCTGATAGGCTAATTGAAATAATTTGAGTCAATTGGATGTAAACCTGTGGATGTATTTCAAGGCCTACCTTTGAACTCAGTGCCTCTTTGCTTGACATCATGGGAAAATCAAAAGAAATCAGCCAAGACCCCAGAAAACAAATTGTAGACCTCCACAAGTCTGGTTCATCCTTGGGAGCAGTTTCCAAACGCATTAAGCTATCACGTTCATCTGTACAAAAAATAGTAAGCAAGTTTAACACCATGGGACCACGCAGATGAACATACTTTGAAGTGAAAAGTGCAAATCAATCCCAAAACAAGAGCATAGGACCTTGTGAAGATGCTGGAGGAACAAAGGTACAAAAGTATCTATATCCTCAGTAAAACGAGTCCAATATCGACATAACCTGAAAGGCCACTCAGCTAGGAAGAAGCCACTGCTCCAAAACCACCATAAAAAAGCCAGACTAAGGTTTGCAACTGCACATGGGGACAAAGATCAAACTTTTTGGAGAAATGTTCTCTGGTCTGATGAAACAAAAATAGAACTGTTTGGCCATAATGACCATCATTATTTTTGGAGGATAAAGGGGGAGGCTTGCAAGCTGAAGAACACCATCCCAACCGTGAAGCATAGGGGTGGCAGCATCATGTTGTGGGGGTGCTTTGCTGCAGGAGGGACTTGTGCACTTCACAAAATATATGGCATCATGAGGATGGAAGGTTATGTGGATATATTGAAGCAACATCTCAAGACATCAGTCAGGAAGTTAAAGCTTGGTCAAAAATGGGTCTTCCAAATGGACAATGACCCCAAACATACTTACAAAGTTGTAGCAAAATGGCTTAATAAGGACAACAAAGTCATGGTATTGGAGTTGCCATCACAACGGCCTGACCTCAATCCCATAGAAAATTTGTTGGCAGAACTGAAAAAGCGTGTGCGAGCAAGGAGGCCTACAAACCTGACTCAGTTACACCAGCTCTGTCAGGAGGAATGGGCCAAAATTCACCCAACTTATTGTGGGAAGCTTGCTGAAGGCTACCTGAAATATTTGAACCAAGTTAAACAATTTAAAGGTAATGCCACTGTCAGGATTCACCTAGCGGTCATGATTTGGGGCTGTACAGATGTTTGATGTATTAGAATAATTGATTATGCTTATGTTATATTAATAGAAGGGGAGGGGTTGTAAGAGTCCTCCCTCCTTACATTTATAGGGTCCTAGACTATAGATCAACAATATATATATATTCATTATATAGTTTTAGTTGTTCTCTGTCCCTTTGCCTCTCTGTCTGTGTGACTGACACAGAACTATGCAGGGAAGTGTGGGAGGTAAGAGACTAGTTAGACATTCCACAATAAATCAACTTTGGGGATGGGACATTTTATTTCACATTTATTTAACCAGGTAGGCAAGTTGAGAACAAGTTCTCATTTACAACTGCGACCTGGCCAAGATAAAGCAAAGCAGTTCGACACATAACAACACAGAGATGGAGTAAAACAAACATGGAGTAAAACAAACATACAGTCAATAATACAGTAGAAAAATAGGTATATACACAATGTGAGCAAAAGAGTTGAGATAAGGGAGGTAAAGGCAATAAATAGGCCATGGTGGCGAAATAAATACAATATAGCAATTAAAACACTGGAATGGTAGATTCGACAGTAGATGAGTGTGCAAAGTAGAAATACTGGGGTGCAAAGGAGCAAAATAAATAAATAAATACAGTAGAGGAAGGTAGTTGTTTGGGCTATTTATAGATGGGCTATGTACAGGTGCAGTGAGCTGTGAGCTGCTCTAACAGCTGGTGCTTAAAGCTAGTGAGGGAGATAAGTGTTTCCAGTTTCAGAGATTTTTTGGATACAATCTTGAAGTGGAACGACATTTATTGGATATTTCAAACTTTTTTAACAAATCAAAAACTGAAAAATTGGGCGTGCAAAATTATTCAGCCCCTTTACTTTCAGTGCAGCAAACTCTCTCCAGGAGTTCAGTGAGGATCTCTGAATGATCCAATGTTGACCTAAATGACTAATGATGATAAATACAATCCACCTGTGTGTAATCAAGTCTCCGTATAAATGCACTTGCACTGTGATAGTCTCAGAGGTCCGTTAAAAGCGCAGAGAGCATCATGAAGAACAAGGAACACACCAGGCAGGTCCGAGATACTGTTGTGAAGAAGTATAAAGCCGGATTTGGATACAAAAAGATTTCCCAAGCTTTAAACATCCCAAGGAGCACTGTGCAAGCGATAATATTGAAATGGAAGGAGTATCAGACCACTGCAAATCTACCAAGACCTGGCCGTCCCTCCAAACTTTCAGCTCATACAAGGAGAAGACTGATCAGAGATGCAGCCAAGAGGCCCATGATCACTCTGGATGAACTGCAGAGATCTACAGCTGAGGTGGGAGACTCTGTCCATAGGACAACAATCAGTCGTATATTTCACAAATCTGGCCTTTATGGAAGAGTGGCAAGAAGAAAGCCATTTCTTAAAGATATCCATAAAAAGTGTTGTTTAAAGTTTGCCACAAGCCACCTGGGAGACACACCAAACATGTGGAAGAAGGTGCTCTGGTCAGATGAATCCAAAATTGAACGTTTTGGCAACAATGCAAAACGTTATGTTTGGCGTAAAAGCAACACAGCTCATCACAATGAACACACCATCCCCACTGTCAAACATGGTGGTGGCAGCATCATGGTTTGAGCCTGCTTTTCTTCAGCAGGGACAGGGAAGATGGTTAAAATTGATGGGAAGATGGATGGAGCCAAATACAGGACCATTCTGGAAGAAAACCTGACGGAGTCTGCAAAAGACCTGAGACTGGGACGGAGATTTGTCTTCCAACAAGACAAAGATCCAAAACATAAAGCAAAATCTACAATGTAATGGTTCAAAAATAAACATATCCAGGTGTTAGAATGGCCAAGTCAAAGTCCAGACCTGAATCCAATCGAGAATCTGTGGAAAGAACTGAAAACTGTTGTTCACATATGCTCTCCATCCAACCTCACTGAGCTCGAGCTGTTTTGCAAGGAGGAATGGGAAAAAATTTCAGTCTCTCGATGTGCAAAACTGATAGAGACATACCCCAAGCGACTTACAGCTGTAATCGCAGCAAAAGGTGGCGCTACAAAGTATTAACTTAAGGGGGCTGAATAATTTTGCACGCCCAATTTTTCAGTTTTTGATTTGTTAAAAAAGTTTGAAATATCCAATAAATGTCGTTCCACTTCATGATTGTGTCCCACTTGTTGTTGATTCTTCACAAAAAAAATATAGTTTTATATCTTTATGTTTGAAGCCTGAAATGTGGCAAAAGGTCGCAAAGTTCAAGGGGGCCGAATACTTTCGCAAGGTACTGTATATGCGGCTTTGGTGATAAAACGGATGGCACTGTGATAGACTGCATCCAATTTGTTGAGTAGGGTGTTGGGAGCTATTTTGTAAATGTCATCTCCGAAGTCAAGGATCGGTAAAATGGTCAGTTTTACGAGGGTATGTTTGGCAGCATAGGTGAAGGATGCCTTGTTGCGAAATAGGAAGCCAATTCTAGATTTAACTTTGGATTGGAGATGTTTTATGTGAGTCTGGAAGGAGAGTATACTGTCTAACCAGACACCTAGGTATTTGTAGTTGTCCACATATTCTAAGTCAGAACTATCGAGTCTGCCGATGAGGATTTGGTGATTGACAGAGTCGAAAGCCTTGGCCAGGTCAATGAATACGGCTGCACAGTATTGTTTCTTATCGATGGCAGTTAAGATATCATTTAGGACCATGAGCATGGCTGAGGTGCACCCATGACCAGCTCTGAAACCAGATTGCATAGCGGAGAAAGTACGGCGGATTTCGAAATGGTCGGTGATCTGTTTGTTAAAACCTCTCTGGGATAGGCGGGATGCAAATGTCCCACTTGGCCAATTGCCAGGGAAAATGCAGAGCACCAATTTCAAATAAAATACTATAAAATTCAAACTTTCATTAAATCACACATGTAAGATACCAAATTAAAGCTACAACCGTTGTGAATCCAGCCAACATGTCAGATTTCAAAAAGGCTTTTCGGCGAAAGCATAAGAAGCTATTATCTGATGATAGCACAACAGTAAACAAAGAGAGAGTAGCATATTTCAACCCTGCAGGCACCACACAAAATGAAGAAATAAAATATAAATCATGCCTCAACTTTGATGAGATTCTTTTGTTGGCACTCCAATATGTCCCAAAAACATCACAAATGGTCCTTTTGTTCAATTTAATTCCGTCGATATATATCCAAAATGTCCATTTATTTGGCGCGTTTGATCCAGAAAAAAACAGCTTCCAATTTGTGCAACAGCACTACAAAATATCTCAAAAGTTACCTGTAAACTTTTGAAACTACTTTTGTAATACAACTTTAGGTATTTTTAAACGTTAATAATCCATCAAGTTGTAGATGGGACAATCTGTGTTCAATACAGTAAGACAACAAACTCACGCTACTTTTCCAGTCATGCACCTTCTCAAAAAGTACACTTCAAATTACACAAATTCAAGATGGCCGTACTTCTTCATTACACAAAGGAATAACCTCAACCAATTTCCAAAGGCTGGTGACATCCAGTGGAAGCGGCAGGAACTTCAAAAAAGTGCCTTAGAAATCTCGTTTCCTAATGAAACCTCATTGAATAGACAGTGACCTCAAAAACAAAATAATTCTGAATGGTTAGTCCTCAGGGTTTTGCCTGCTATATAAGTTCTGTTATACTCACAGACATGATTCAAACAGTTTTAGAAAGGTCAGTGTGTTTTCTATCCAAATCTACTAATAATATGCATATCTTATATTCTTGGCATGAGTAGCAGGAAGTTGAAATTGGGCACACTATTTATCCAAAAGTGAAAATGCTGCCCCCTATCCCAAAGAGGTCTTAACTTGGCTTTCGAAGACCTTAGAAAGGCAGGGTAGGATAGATATCGGTCTGTAGCAGTTTGGGTCAAGAGTGTCCCCCGTTTGAAGAGCGGGATGACCGCAGCTGCTTTCCAATCTTTGGGAATCTCAGACAACACGAAATACAGGTTGAAAAGGCTAGAAATAGGGGTTGCAACAATTTTGGCAGATCATTTTAGAAAGAAAGGGTCCAGATTGTCTAGCCCGGCTGATTTGTGGGGGTCCAGATTTTGCAGCTCTTTCAGAACATCAGCTGACTAGATTTGGGAGAAGGAGAAATGGGGAAGGCTTGGGTGAGTTGCTGTGGGGGGTACAGTGCTGTTGACCGGGGTAGGGGTAGCCAGGTGGAAAGCATGGCCAGCCGTAGAAAAATGCTTATTGAAATTCTCAATTATAGTGGATTTATCGGTGGTAACAGAGTTTCCTATGTGCAGTGGACAACTGGGAGGAGGTGCTCTTATTCTCCATGGACTTTACAGTGTCCCAGAACTTTTTTGAGTTTCTGTTGCAAGAAGCACATTTCTGCTTGAAAAAGCTAGCCTTGGCTTTTCTAAATGCCTGTGTATATTGGTTTATAACTTCCCTGAAAAGTTTATTTATAAGTTTATTTATTTATTGCCTAGCTTTTAGATAAACACTGAAACTCTGTGTTTGTATAGCTATGGATGCAGGGTTTTGGTCTCAGGAGGAAAAAGGTAATGATGAAGTCAGTGACATCACTTAGGCGGGACTTCGGTTTAATAATACAACTTGAGACCTTTTGTCTGATGCAGAACTTACTCAGAAACATGCGTTCTATGTTCCTGATTGTCAACTTCTGTCTGCAATTGCATTAATAAAGGGTTTTGAACGATTTAATTAAATATATTGTCATAATGCTAATTTTACCAATGAGCCAATGATGATATGAAAGAAACGAACTCTAACACTACCAAATATTAATTGACTGTATGTTAACATCTGACCCACTGGGAATGTGATGAAAGAAATAAAAGCTGAAATAAATCATTCTCTCTACTATTATTCTGATATTTCACATTCTTAAAATAAGGTGGTGATCCTAACTGACCTAAAACAGGGAATTGTTACTAGGATTAAATGTCAGTAATTGTGAAAATCTGAGTTTAAATGTATTTGGCTAGAGTGCATGTAAACTTCTGACTTCAACATACATATATATATATATATATATATATATATATATATATATATGTATTATTCTATGTATCATTCTATGTATTATTCTATGTGCAAATGTTGCATTCAAACCTAGTTAACCCCTAAAAGGCATATATGTGTATTTGAATTGGCTGTCAATTAATTACTCTATCTTGTCAACTAACAGTTGAGGAATGGGGAGAGACAGAGAGACAGAGAGAGCGAGACAGAGAGTGAAAAAGATCATGTGAGAGAATGTCTGTCCATCCCTCTCTCCCACCCTTCTCTCTCTCTCTCTCTCTCTCTCTCTCTCTCTCTCTCTCTCTCTCTCTCTCTCTCTCTCTCTCTCTCTCTCTCTCTCTCTCTTCCTCTCCCTCTCTCTCTCTCTCTCTCTTCCTCTCCCTCTCTCTCTCTCTCTCTCTTCCTCTCTCTCTCTCTTTCTCTCCCTCTCCCTCTCTCTGCTCGTTTGAGTGGTAAGGCTGAAGCAACCCGGCTACAGACAAAAGTCGAGGAGTGATGTCGAAGTAAGTGCATTTGCAACAGCTGAAAGTCGGACACTGATGCGGTTTTCCAACAAGGCTCAGTGTAATATGGCAGTGTTGCTGTCGTGTATACAAGGTTTTTTTTTGTACTGTCGAAATAAACATGTTTCCAACCACCATATCCCACGTTCAAACTGTATATATATTGTACATTTACATATATATATTTACTGTATATATTGTACACTGTACTATCAATTGTTTAGAGAGAGCCTCAAATATCACATTCATTTGATGACTGTATACATTAATCGCTCAAAGTTGGTTCCTGTTTCAGTCACGTCTTTGGTCACGTTGGCGCGAGTCAAACAAAAACCACCTAATTATTGATTGACTGTAGAGCCTCCCACAATGCAGGCGATGGTTGCAGGATGAAGTTAGTGAAGGACAACTGCAGAAACTTGCAGTCGACTACAGTCACAACATCATGAACTTTGATCACATGGTTTTTGTAAAGTTCATGCCGTCATCATGCAAGTCGAAAATATTTATCCCCGTAATGCAACACACTGGAATGGGGTAACCAACAATGTCCACCGACTTGACAAAAGTTATCCTCTTGAAAGCGCCCCCACTCTCTCTCTCCCCCTACTCTCTCTCTCTCTCTCTGACACCCTTGTTATTTAAAAGTCATTTCCATCATTAAAGGAGAAGGACACTCATTACCTCTGGGAGCAGGCAGAAGCAGACAGCACAGATCACAGCTCCAGGGGACAGGCACATGCAGCTCAACTATCAATAACTTCATCTAATTCTGTGCTTTGTAATTAGAAGCATAATCAATTACCAAATACAAGGGGAAATTAGAATGAGATAAAAAAAAATGTGTGTTATGTTTTCTACCAATATATGGTACGTGTGTGAGTTGGAAAGAAATCATAATTCATGATAATTCATCATCAACACCGATGCTTTTAAAATGCTACTGTGAAAATTACACAGTAGGACTAATATCATGGAGAAAGAATAGCAACTTGATGGTTTGACCTCTACATTGTTGAACTGTGAATGATGCACTTAATCCTCATCTGTCCCTTCCTATTTTAATTAATCCAAATAGACTATTGATGCCGAGGCGACTGTTAGGCTTTGTCATTAGCATTGCAATTTAGACCAGATAATCTGGGAGGGCATCCCAATTACTCCAGAGGAAATAGAAAGCTGTGACAAGATAATTGTGAAATGATCATTTTACAAAAAAAGTGTTGTTTTTTCAAGAGCAAAATCCATGCATACATCACACACTCCATCGAACAATAAATCATTGACAAAAGAGTAATTTAAGAACAAAAAAATCTGTCCAGTATTTTGAATGTTTTAATGGTCGGCTTATTTAATTGATTGCTGCTATCAATAGCAAACCATGTCTATGCCTATATAATCTGACCTGATTCTTCAGCTGTCACGATCAGTGAGAAATCTGCCATCCATGCTTTGCTTCTCTCATCAGGCGAGAGCATTTACATGTCTTTGTGTTTCCACTCTGATAGGGCAATTAATAAAATATATGTAATAGGATCGTAATTGTTTTACAACAGAGGCTTGACAAGGCTGTGGAAGAGAGGAGAGTTTTGGGTTGTCAGTGATATAAAATGTGTGTATGACCAGTCAGTCAGCCTGTGAGGAGCTAACGGAGCAGCATAGCCCAGAGCCTAGCATATGGTCTCCTTTCCTGGCTTAAACTGTACCACATAATGGGCTGCTAGAGCCTGCTGTTGACTTTTGAATTATTAGTGATGTCACCCACTCCTTTGTCTCCTTCCAAGACAATGGCTGCTGTCTTGCTTTGGTCTCCTTGCTTAATCCACAGAATTAAATAAGATGTTAATGAGAAAATCACCATTTTTGAACTAAGAAGATATCCCCAAATAGAATGGGAAATCTACAGCTTGGTCTATTTGTGTGTATCTGCACTGTGTCCAAATCACTCACACACACATTAAAATAATTTTAAAAATTATTACAAAATGTTGGGGCAAATTTGGATTACAGCATTATATTGTATGACATTATTTGGAAGCATAGAGTGCAACCCATCAGTTTAATTTAGAGCAATTTTGACAATAAACACATGCTAATTCATTCTTGAAAATCAGTAATTTAAAGTTAATTAGAAATGGCTTAATCTTAAAGTGAGTGAAATCTGCCATATGTTCATGTAATCTATTGGGGACACGGGATGATGAAGAATCCATTTAGAACTAAAGCTGTTGTCAGTTGGCAATTAAGTTGCTTACTAGTGTATCTGGGAAGAATACTGTAGATTATGAAACAAACACATCACAGAAACACTGATGCAGTTTATATTGAATCGGACACACACACACACACACACACACACACACACGCGCGTGCGCGCACTTTCATAGCATCTATATTAGTTTATGTAAGTTACTCCTCCAAGGTCAGGAGCTTCAATTAGATTATCTATATAAGGGGACATGATTTAAACAAGTGAAGAACAAATTAGATCTACATGAATGGCACTGTTGGATTTCCCCACAGTAATTATTGAGGAAAGAAGTGATTCCTCTGATAGATTGAGACTGACTCGTTTGGCAGATCATCAGCAGCATTAACCAGACTGAAGTCATTGGTGTTATTTTATTTCAAACTGTTTCTGGATGTGGCAGCTAGCGTAGTTTGGGTCGCCCTACGGCAGTTGAGTGTGTGTGTTTCATACACAAGTGGCCTGAGGGAGGCAGCAGCGAAACGAATATGGGCTCAGCAGTGAGCAACTAGCGTCTCTCTCTGTCTCAGAGTGCCTGGTGCTTTAGAAGGCCATTTACAAAGAGAACTCTAATTACCTCAACGATAGAAGAGAGCATTTGATCTCAGCCTGCATCCCAAATGGCATCCTATTCCCTTTGTTGTGCACTATTTTTGACCAGGCCCCATAGGGGTGTCATTTGGGAAATTGGGAGGCAGTTTCAGTCCTGAGCAAAGCAGAACATATTATTTAGAAATGAATAGCTTTTATAAAGTTTTAGATAAAGGTGGCTTACTGAACAGAGGATCCAAGCTTGTAAATAATTCAGTCCCTCTCTCTTTCCTTTAATTATTTTCTTCCAACCACGGATTAAAAAGAAAAGAACAGTGATTTGTTTGTGTCGTGATAGATCAGGTCTGGTCTTTTGACTGAGAATAACAACCAAGGAGGTGCCTCTTTCAGACAGTTGTGAAGAAACAAAGTCTCTCCCTAATTTTCCTCTAAATAAGAAGTATACAGATTTGACAGCCTTGGTCATTCCTGGAGCCTTTCTCCCTAACAGTGTGGAGTCTCTTTTGAGTCCCAAATGTCACCCTATTTATGCCCTATGAAGTGCACTACTTTTGACCAGGGCCCAAAGTAGTAGACTATAAAGGGAATAGGGTGCCATTTGGGGCGAAGACTCTGACTTGGCTCAGTCCAGGCTAATTCCAAGCTAACTGGGTGTTAAGGTGATTACCTCATAGTGAATCACATCTTTAATTCCCCATCAGGACTACAACAACAAGTAAGCATCATTAGTTTGGCTTATCAGCAACATAGCAGCAGCATGGCCTGCATCACTTGACCTGAACATTAGGATAAAATATAAATAAAATCCCCAAGTAATGTGTCTGTGTTTTGCAAGTAAATGTATATTAATAATATTAATAATATTTTATATGTATAATCATCAGTACTTAAACATGTACATAAAATGTCCTATTCATGGGAAAGGTCTAATAATTTTCGTTTATCAAGATAAGTACATATTTTTGTTTTTATGATTAACCATGTATTGACCTTTGCTCTGTAGACTTGTTTTATGTATCCCAAATTATGTATTAAACATGAGTTATGTGTGGTCATGGTGACAACTGAGAGGACATTATGTGTGATGGACACAACTTCATCTCATACATGAGAGAGAACCTATTACATAGCAAAGAATACATCTCCATTCATTGTGCATATACAGCTGTAGCTATAAGGATAGGACTGTGTGTGTGTTTGTGTGAGTGCGTGTGTTCTCATGATTTATGCCTCTCTACCCTTTCTTACATTATAGCAATTTCAATACCACACCAATTTCAGCCTCCATAATCTATAGGATGTTTTTATCATTACATGAATGACCATCAAGTGTTTCCAACTTGCCCTTTTTTTCATGACAAGATTAGGGCTTTCTGAAAATAACTGCCCGGAAAGGTCTGTGCTCTCTGCAGCATTTTGTTCCCTCTCTGCCTGAAATGATAGGTAATTGTAGTCACTCCATGAAGATATTTTAGCTCTGACCTTTCCTGTGCAATAATAATAAATTGATGGAGAGCAGATTGCCTGGCTGAACCCCTTACTCTCTCGCCTGCATCTCAATCTCAGAGGAAGGTACGGAGGCTGTTCTAGCCGGCTGGGGCTATTTTGATATTGTTTTTTTACCGTTGCAGCGTGACGTTTCTTCACTAGCAATTATACCTCCATCAAGAGGGGAGATTTAGGCTATTCCCTATTGAGTGCACTACTTTTTACCAGGGACCATAGGGCTCTGGTTGAAACTAGTGCACTTTAAAGGGAATATGGTTCCATTTGGGACACAGTTACTGCTGTGAAATTAGGATTCCATGCGCAGGACAGGACCCTTGTTCTGTCTTCAAAATGGATGCAAAATTGATGAAACTCCTGAGCAAAAAATTGCCCTTCTTTGATCTTCACAGTCTTGAAATAACAGCGCCAAAAGCTCCCAATCCTGTAAACTTCCCCCACGTACAAAGGACCACGCTCCCTCGCCAATTTTCACACCGCTGCTGACAACGAATAGAGTGCTGCTCCTTGCTAAATTGGAGACCACAAAAGGACAATGCAGCTGCAGTGAGACTCTCAAGATAACCTTTTCACAATAACACAAAGACACAAAGGTACTTTAACTGTAACTATTTTCCCTGTGTCCTTCACGTTAATCCTGTTTCTGTTACAATATGCACTGAGTTTTGTAAACACAGATCAAAAATATTGATTCATATTATGTTTATTTTCTTATACTTTATATTGGACAATTTCTTATACATATTTACCTCTGTATATGGAAAATGAAATGCTTCCACAGCCATGGTTTCTATATTGCTATCTGCAGCAGCCTGTGGATTGTGTTAGTGGCCCAGACCTTGTGTGGCATACTGGCCCTTTGAATAGTGTATTGCCAAACCAGCATGTCTTCAGTATATCTCTAGGCCTAAGGTCTTCACAAGAGAACACTATACCAAGGTGACTCCACAGCTATCCACACACATACACACCTATCAGCCAGGGTGCCCATAACCAGCGAGGGACCAGTGTAAAAGCTGCACTCCATCCACTACTCCTTTAAAGCAGTCTGAAGTTGACTCTCTCAGCTCAGACAATGCAGGGCTGTGTGACTCAAAGTCTCTGCAGGGAGGAAAGACTCTGTCCCCCTGATTCCATCCATGGACACGCTGTGTGGTAGATTGGTAGATTGCTCATTTCCATCTCCTGCTCGGGCTCCCTGTAAACTTTCTCTCTTACTCTACCAAACTCTAATTACGGTTATGGGTCGTTCCATATGAATTCAATCATTTCAGACTGCACCCCTTTAGATTTGAGCGTAACCTTCAGTACGTTCAGTATGTTTGCCGATGGTAGAAGTTGTCAGAAATGTACTTTTTGGACCTGAATGCCAAAACATTCAGGAGATAGAGGTGCTCAAAGTGAACCATTTTGCATACCCCACCATACCATTACACATCCAGGTCTTCATCACTGGAAAGATAAACAGTTGAGTTCGATATCATTTTAACCTTTAATAACGTCAACTTCCTAAACACATGTCAACTCAGATTTGTCTATTTTTTATATTTTTCATTGATGAAGACATGAATGCAAAATAGGTCATCTTTGAGCACCTCATTCTCCTGAATGTTTTGGCATTCAGTTTCAAAAAGGCCCTTTCAGTCCACTTCTATCATGGCCAACATATATGATTTCAGAAAGTGAAAGTGATTGAAGTCATATGGAATGACCCTTCTGTCTTCCTCCACTACCACCAGACCCCCCTCCTTACACGTGTATCTGTCCACAGCAACAATGACAACAACAACAACAACAAAGCCAGGCAGATACGGATACATACACTACTTGCTACTCTCTCACAGACAGACTGAAGGCTCTTATCAATCTTACTGGGTTCAAGGAAGGTGTAATAAAACAACAACGATTCTCAGAAACACAATCCAAAAAGTATTCAGGGGAGAACTCAAAGTTAGCTCAATCCAACGTTAAATTAATTGAAATTAACAAAGTGCATTCAGTCAATTTTGTATCTGATAGATTAGTACTATTTTCACACCAACTTTGCATGTTCAACAATAATCACATAACCACAGATTTTGAAGTCTTTCTCAACAACAACATTTCTAAAGCTGATCGTACATGTTAATAATTTTATAACATTGCAACCTGGGGCTCCAGCCAGACCTCTGAACTAAGAGCTTACAGAGGTCCCATTCTCTCTCCACTAGGACATTGGTCGTTATGTTTTTCTGACCAAGCAGCAGAAAATCAAATTAATAGCCACAACCCAATTACTTTCCCATCCAACTCGGTGGCTCAAATTCAAGGTCGGATTTGTGGATTAGCTTGCAAGGTTAGCGGGATAGCTTTCTAAAAAAGGAAAAAAGAGAGGGAGAGAAAGAGAGAGAGGGGAAGAAAGAGAGAGAGGGGAAGAAAGAGAGAGTGGGGGAGAGAGGGGGGAAGAGAGAGAGAGTGGGAGAGAGAGAGGGGGGAAGAGAGAGAGAGAGGGGGGGAAGAGTGAGAGTGGGGAGAAAGAGAGGGAGGAAGAGAGAAGGAGGGGGAGAGAGAGAGGGGGAGAGAGGGGGAAGAGAGAGAGAGTGGGGAAGAGAGAGAGAGTGGGAGAGAGACAGGGGGAAGAGAGAGAGAGAGGGGGAAGAGTGAGAGGGGGAGAAAGAGAGGGAGGAAGAGAGAGAGGGGAGAGAGGGGAGGGAGAGAGAGAGGGGGAAGAGAGAGAGGAGGGGAGGGGGAGAGAGGGGGGGGAGAGGGAAGAAGAGAGAGGGGGGAGAGGGAGGGGGGGAGAGGAGATAGGGGAGAGAGAGAGATAGAGAGAGGAAGATCGAGGGGAAGAAAGAGAGAGGGAAAGAGAGGGGGGAGCATATGAGAGAGGGGAAGAGAGAGAGGGGAAGAGAGAGGGGAAGAAAGAGGGGAAGAAAGTGAGGGGGGAGAGGGGGGGAGAGAGAGGGCGGAATAGAGAGAGAGAGAGGGGGAGAGAGTGAGAGGGAAGAGAGAGAGAGAGGGGGGAGAGAGAGAGAGAGAGAGAGAGAGGGAGAGAGGGAGAGAGCGAGAGAGGAAGAGAGAGAGAGGGGAAAGCGAGAGAGAGAGAGAGAGAGGGGGGGGGGAGAGAGAGAGAGTAGAGAAAGGCCATAATGCAAGAGAAAGGCCATAATGTACTATTCCAGGTTAGGCGCAATTTAGACTTTGGCCACTAGATGGAAACAGTGCATGTGCCAGGTGTTAGACTGATTCAATGAACCATTGCATTTCTGTTCAAAATGTTCTATCAAGACTGCCCAAATGTGCCTAATTGGTTTATTAATGCATTTTCAAGTTCATAACTGTGCACTCTCCTCAAACAATCGCATGGTATTCTTTCACTGTAATAGCTACGTAATTAGTCAACGTTAGCTCAACAGTCCCGTGGGGGGACACCGATCCCGTAGAGGTTTTAAGATGCTGTCAATACATGTGAGCACTATACACATCATTACATTGCCCTGGTAAATCTACTCAATCTGTTCTCATGAACGTTATACGGCCAGACCTCAGGGAATGTGTATGTTGACGTATGTTGTGTATGTATTATGTAGCTGGTGCAAACAAATTTCACCTTAAAAGATAAAAAAGTACTATATCTTATAATATTTGTTTTAAACCAGTCTGCATGAAGAGATGATATATTATTATACCAAGCTGTCATCCTTTTATAATGTAGATATGTGTTGGGCAAAAAAAACATCTAAGGTTGAACCAATGGCTCATTAAATGAAAGACTTAAATATATCTATTAGTGACATAGTACTGCCACTGTTGCTGGATGATATGTGCCTGCTGCTTTCATTCTCAAATATCCTTCAGTCTAAAAGCCTTGTTCATCAAACTAATGTGAGTGGACAGCCACCAAACACAGTATATTCTAATTTCTCCATTATGTCAATGTGTAGGAGCAGGTGAAGTCTTTCTGCAATAACCGTCTGGAAGGGAAGGTATGCCGGTCTCTATTAATGTGTGGGGATTACATTTAACACCCCACCTCATACCGGCCTGCCTGAGAGCCGTATTGTGCTAAAGCCTACGATACCCTGAGGTATCACTTTCATTATTGCCTAATTAACCTGCTAATAGCCACGTCCTTACGGCTACTGTCACCACGTCCTTACTGCTACTGTCACCACGTCCTTACTGCTACTGTCACCACGTCCTTACTGCTACTGTCACCACGTCCTTACTGCTACTGTCACCACGTCCTTACTGCTACTGTCACCACGTCCTTACTGCTACTGTCACCACGTCCTTACTGCTACTGTCACCACGTCCTTACTGCTACTGTCACCACGTCCTTACTGCTACTGTCACCACGTCCTTACTGCTACTGTCACCACGTCCTTACTGCTACTGTCACCACGTCCTTACTGCTACTGTCACCACGTCCTTACTGCTACTGTCACCACGTCCTTACTGCTACTGTCACCACGTCCTTACTGCTACTGTCACCACGTCCTTACTGCTACTGTCACCACGTCCTTACTGCTACTGTCACCACGTCCTTACTGCTACTGTCACCACGTCCTTACTGCTACTGTCACCACGTCCTTACTGCTACTGTCACCACGTCCTTACTGCTACTGTCGCCACGTCCTTACTGCTACTGTCACCACGTCCTTACTGCTACTGTCGCCACGTCCTTACTGCTACTGTCGCCACGTCCTTACTGCTACTGTCACCACGTCGTTACTGCTACTGTCGCCACGTCCTTACTGCTACTGTCACCACGTCCTTACTGCTAATAGCCACGTCCTTACTGCTACTGTCGCCACGTCCTTACTGCTACTGTCACCACGTCCTTACTGCTACTGTCACCACGTCCTTACTGCTACTGTCGCCACGTCCTTACTGCTACTGTCACCACGCCTCCTTCACTGCTACTGTCACCACGTCCTTCGCCACGTCCTTACTGCTACTGTCACCACGTCCTTACTGCTACTGTCACCACGTCCTTACTGCTACTGTCGCCACGTCCTTACTGCTACTGTCACCACGTCCTTACTGCTACTGTCGCCACGTCCTTACTGCTACTGTCACCACGTCCTTACTGCTACTGTCACCACGTCCTTACTGCTACTGTCGCCACGTCCTTACTGCTACTGTCACCACGTCCTTACTGCTACTGTCGCCACGTCCTTACTGCTACTGTCACCACGTCCTTACTGCTACTGTCACCACGTCCTTACTGCTACTGTCGCCACGTCCTTACTGCTACTGTCACCACGTCCTTACTGCTACTGTCACCACGTCCTTACTGCTACTGTCACCACGTCCTTACTGCTACTGTCACCACGTCCTTACTGCTACTGTCGCCACGTCCTTACTGCTACTGTCACCACGTCCTTACTGCTACTGTCACCACGTCCTTACTGCTACTGTCACCACGTCCTTACTGCTACTGTCGCCACGTCCTTACTGCTACTGTCACCACGTCCTTACTGCTACTGTCGCCACGTCCTTACTGCTACTGTCACCACGTCCTTACTGCTACTGTCACCACGTCCTTACTGCTACTGTCACCACGTCCTTACTGCTACTGTCGCCACGTCCTTACTGCTACTGTCACCACGTCATTACTGCTACTGTCACCACGTCCTTACTGCTACTGTCACCACGTCCTTACTGCTACTGTCACCACGTCCTTACTGCTACTGTCGCCACGTCCTTACTGCTACTGTCACCACGTCCTTACTGCTACTGTCACCACGTCCTTACTGCTACTGTCACCACGTCCTTACAGCCTCCATTTCTTTAAATGATCCAGCGCTGCATCCGCACAAAGATTACCTCTGTCTCTGCAATTATCTTAAGGCCCGACCAATGCATTCACACCCAGTTTATACTAATTAGTCAGCATAGGTGACATACAGTCTAACTACAATGGCTAAATGTCACTATTTTGACATTCTAATGGGACCATGTTGAGTACTACTGTGTCAGTCAGATCGCTGTCCCATCCTACACTGAGTGTAAAGAACATTAGGAACACCTTCCTAATATTGAGTTGCACCCACTTTTGCCCTCAGAACAGCCTCAATTAGTCAGGGCCTGGACTCTACAAGGTGGCGAAAGAATTCTACAGGGATGCTGGCCCATGTTGACTCCAATGCTTCCCACAGTTGTCTCAAGTTGGCTGGATGTCCTTTGGGTGGTGACCCATTCTTGATACACACGGGACCTACTACCATACCCTGTTCAAAAGCACATACATATTTTGTCTTGCCCATTCACCCTCTGAATGGCACACATATTGTACACACTCAATGTCTCAATTGTCTCAAGGTTTAAAAATCCTTCTTAACCTATCTCCCCCCCTTCATCTACACTGATTGAAGAGGATTTAACAAGTGACATCAATAAGGGATCATAGCGTTCACTTGGATTCACCTGGTCAGTCTGTCTCATGTTCCTAATGTTTTGTAAAATACAGTGTACTGTATGTTAATGAGAAATAAAGGCATCTTATTAATAGCAATATTCCACTGTACCTAAAACAGTACAATTGTGACTGTTTAGGGTCAGAGTTGTAAAGGGAAACTGTGTTCAGATCAGATCTGTGCTGGAGTGTCTGAACAGTTTTCTGTGGTAGAAAGTAGTGGCCCACTGGCCATAAGAGGGAGGGGGAGAGGGAGGGGAAGGGGGTAGAGAGGGAGAGGGGGAGATAGCAGGGTTGGGGATGTAATCTGTCACGTGTGCTCCCTCTCCGGCCTCTAGGTCACCAGGCTGCTCGTTATGGCGCACACCTGTCACCAGCGTTACGCGCATCTGTGCATAATGACACTCACCTGAACTCCATCACCTCCTTGATTGCCTGCCCTTTATATGTCACTTTCTTTGGTTTCTTCCCCAGTCGTCATTGTTTCTGTATCATGTTGGTACGCTGTTCGTGTTTCTTGATGTGTTTGTTTATTTATTAAATGTATTCATTCCCTAAACTTGCTTCCCGACTCTCAGCGTACATCGTTACAGAATGACGACTCAACAAAGGGAAGCATCATGGAGTGTTATTTTTTGTGTGTGTGTTGGAGTTGAGGTCGGGTCCGGGTGTTGGAGCCGTAGCTACCAGGGAGGTCTCAGTGGGTTTGTAGGCTCCCATGCCTCAGCTGGGTGAACAGGTTCCCGTGGCTCAACCGAGGCAACCAGGGAGGTTTCAGCCAGCTCATCAGGTTGTCACTCCTTAGCCTGTTTGTCAGGTTTCTGCACCTCAGCAGAGGCGACCGGTCCGCTCTGGATCCCCGGGATCGTCCTTCTGGTTGGCGTCCTGCGGCTGGAGCCGAACGCACCGGGTAGGGGGTACTGTCACGTATGTATTCTCTCCGGCGCTTTAGGTTGTCATGCTCCCGTGCCTCAGCCGGATTGACAGATTCCCGCGCCTTAGCAGAGGTGACCAGTCCGCTCATGATCCCCGGGATCGTCATCGCGTCTGGGAGGGGGTACTGTCAGGTGTGCTTCCTCTCCGGCCTCTAGGTCACCAGGCTGCTCGTTATGGCACACACCTGTCACCAGCGTTACGCGCATCTGTGCATAATGACACTCACCTGGATTCCATCACCTCATTGATTACCTGGCCTTCATATGTCACTTTCTTTGGTTTCTTCCCCAGTCGTCACTGTTTCTGCATGTTGGTGTGCTGTTTGTGTTTCTTGCGTGTTTGTTTATTTATTAAATGTATTCACTCCCTGAACTTGCTTCCTGACTCTCAGCGTACATCGTTACATAATCAGTATCTTTCCGATTTGGTCCTGTCGTACATTTAAAACAAACAACCATTTATTTAACTAGGTAAGTTATTTGAGAACAAGTTCTCATTTACAACTGCAACCTGGCCAAGATAAAGCAAAGCAGTGTGACACAAACAACAACACAGTTACACATGGAATAAACAAGCGTACAGTCAATAACACAATAGAAAAAAGAAGGTCTATATACTGTGTGTGCAAACGGCGTGAGGAGGTAAAGCAATAAATAGGCCATAGTAGCGAAATAATTACAATTTAGCAAATGAACACTGGAGTGACAGATGTGCAGATGGTGATGTGCAAGTAGAAATACTGGTGTGCAGAAAAGTAAATAAAAACAATATGGGGATGAGGTAGGTAGATTGGGTAGGCTATTTACAGATGGGCTATGTAAAGCGGCAGCAATCGGTAAGCTGTTTAAAGTTAGTGAGGGAAATAAAAATCTTCTGCTTCAGCAATTTTTGCAATTCGTTCCAGTCATTGGCAGCAGAGAACTGGAAGGAAAGGCGGCCAAAGGGGTGCTGGCTTTGGAGATGATCAGTGAGATATACCTTCTGGAGCGCGTGCTACAGGTGGGTGTTGTTATCGTGACCAATGAGCTGAGATAAGGCAGAGCTTTACCTAGCATTAACTTATAGATGATCTGGAGCCAGTGGGTCTGGCGACGAATATGTAGCGAGGGCCAGCCGACGAGAGCATACAGGTCGCATTGGTGGGTGGTATAAGGGGCTATGGTGACAAAACGGATGGCACTGTGATAGACTGCATAGTTTGTTTTATGTTTCGCGGCGTGAGTGAAGGAGACTTGTTGCGAAATAGGAAGCCGATACATACATACGCTATGGTCACAAGATGCAGGCCTCCTTACTGTCCCTAGAATTTCTAAGCAAACAGCTGGAGGCAGGGCTTTCACCTATAGAGCTCCATTTTTATGGAATGGTCTGCCTATACATGTGACAGACACAGACTCGGTCTTTACCTTAGTCTCTATTGAAGACTCATCTCTTCAGTAGGTCCTATGATTGAGTCCCGATCCCTCCTGTCTCCGCCTCCAGTAATTATGTTGTAATAGTTTGTGTCGGGCGGCTAGGGTCACTCTTTTATATCTGGAGTATTTATCCTGTCTTATCCAGTGTCCTGTGTGAATTTAAGTTTGCTCCCTCTAATTCTCTTTCTCTCTTTCTCTCTCTCTTTCTCTCTGAGGACCTGAGCCCTAGGACCATGCCTCGGGACTACCTGGCATGATGACTCCTTGCTGTCCCCAGTCCACCTGGTCGTGCTGCTGCTCCAGTTTCAACTGTTCTGCCTGCGGCTATGGAACCCAGACCTGTTCACCGGGCGTTTGGGAAATCCAAATGTTACGTTACTGATTAGAATTTTGGACAGGTAACTAGTAACTGTAATGGATTACATTTAGAAAGCAACCTACCTAACCCTGAGTGAGAGAGAGAGAGAGAGAGAGAGAGAGAGAGAGAGAGAGAGAGAGAGAGAGAGAGAGAGAGACAGCCTCTCATGGCTACATAACATCATGGTCCTCATGCAGACGAGACACTGTCATCATTATCAGTAATATTTAGTGAGTGTTGAGTCTCTGATTCATAACCAACTCATTGGCATGCCCAGTCCTGTCACTCATCATAGAGGTGTATGTACTGTATGTGCTGTCCAACTCTGGTTAACCTGTTCACCTCCACAGTCTCCACGATTAGCAATTCTGCTAAAAAGTTTCCCACTACATAAGACAAATTATCATCTTAAAGGGGAATTTCACCCTGGGGAAATATGGACATTTCAAATTTGCAAATAAATAACTGAAATATCACATTTACATAAATATTCAGTACTTTGTTGAAGCAGCTTTGGCAGCGATTACAGCCTTCTTGGGTATGACGATACAAGCTTGGCACACCTGTATTTGGGGAGTTTGTCCCATTCTTCTCTGCTGATCCTCTCAAGCTCTGTCAGGTTGGATGGGGAGTGTTTCTGCACAGCTATTTTCAGGTCTCTCAGGAGATGTTGATCGGGTTTATGTCTGGGCTCTGGCTGGGCCACTCAAGGACATTCAGAGACTTGTCCCGAAGCCACTCCTGCGTTGTCTTGGCTGTGTGCTTAGGGTCTTTGCCCTGCGAGAAGGTTTAGAACAAACTCTTATTTACAATGACGGCCTACCCCAACCAAACCCAGACGACACTGGGCCAATGATGCACCGCTCTATGGGACTCCTAATCAAGGCCGGTTGTGATACAGCCTGGAATCAAACCAGGGTCTGTAGTGACACATCTAGCACTGAGATGCAGCGCCTTAGACCGCTCGGGAGCCCAATATATTCATTTTTACAATAGATAAGTTAAAGATATTCTGCCAGTTTTAGGTACTTTAAAAAAAACTTCCCTTTCTCTAATATATTTGCATGCATTGTGAGTCCTGTGCTGTGCTCGTATGCATTTACGGTCTTTCCAGGTGTTCAAATGGACTGGTGACAACATGTTTTTCCTCAAAGGAGATATGGATTCCCTAGCATTTGGTGGTGGAGGGTAAGTGGACAGATTTAAGCCATCACTTGTTGTTATTGAGCAGAAATAGGACTCGTTAATGAATTCTTGTTTTACAAATCTATCAAGAATATTTAATTGTGTGTAAATATTTAGACTTTGCATTTCAAAATGATCTCAATCTCTGTCTGTACTCAGTCATTCATGATAGTCAACTGTTTATCTCTTTATCCTCTTTTCTTCCCCAGGGGTGAGTTTAGTCTGTGGCTCGATGGAGACCCCTACCACAGCAAAAGTAACCCTTGTAAAACCTTTGGCAACCCCATGCTGTCCAAAAAGGAGGACTTTGTTCTTCAGGATGTTGAGATCTGGACATTTGAGTAAAAAGCCCAACTCTGCCCTGCCAGAGAAATCTGGAACTCTTCTGAAAAAGGTATGTAGGAATGTTGTCCCCCATGCTTCAAAAAAGAAATGTCAATCCGCTTGTTTCATAGGAGGCCTGTTACAAACAAACAGCTAACACTGTGTTGATGAACCAATCACTCATTATCACTACTACTGCATCCAATACAGAGATGTATGTCTCTGATAAACCACTGTCAGTGTATTTCATTAGACGTGTGTAGGTTCAGGTTGAGTATGGAGGGGTGTGAAGGAGAAGACATGGAGATGTCTTACTTGGAAGCAGGCTACATAATGTCTTGATTGTTGGAACTCTTTGGGTCAATTTGGTTTGTGATCAAGAGGAAGAAGAGAAACTTCAACTCTTGACTCCAGGACATCAGAGAAATGACATGTACAAATCAAATCAAATGTTATTGGTCACATACACATGGTTAGCAGATGTTAATGCGAGTGTAGCAAAGTGCTTTTTCTTCTAGTTCCAACCGTGCAGTAATATCTAACAATTTCACAACAACTACCTTATACTCACAAGTGTAAAGGAATGAATAAGAATATGTACATATAAATATATGCATGAGCGATGGCCGAACGGTATAGGCAAGATGCAGTAGATGGTATAGAGTACAGTATATACATATGAGATGAGTAATGTAGAGTATGTAAATATTATATAAAGTGGCATTGTTTAAGTGACTAGTGATTACATAAGTGACTAGTGATTACTAGTTATTACATTCAATTATTAATTATTAAAGTGGCTAGAGATTGAGTCTGTATGTTGGCAGCAGCCACTCAGTGTTAGTGATGGCTGTTAACAGTCTGATGGCCTTGCGATAGAAGCTGTTTTTCAGTCTCTCGGTCCCAGATTTCATGCACCAATACTGACCTCGCCTTCTGGATGATAGCGCGGTGAACAGGCAGTGGCTCGGGTGGTTGTTGTCCTTGATAATCTTTTTGGCCTTCCTGTGACATTGGGCTGTGTAGGAGTCCTGTAGGGCAGGTAGTTTGCCCCTTGTGATGCGTTGTGCAGACCTCACTACCCTCTGGAGAGCCTTACGGTTGTGGGCGGAGCAGTTGCCGTACCAGGCGGTGACACAGCCCGACAGGATGCTCTCGATTGTGCATCTGTAAAAGTTTGTGAGTGCATGGCCACGCAGTCATGGGTGAACAGGGAGTACAGGAGATGGCTGAGAACACAACCTTGTGGGACACCAGTGTTAAGGATCAGCAGGGTGGAGAGGTTGTCTCCTACCCTTACCACCTGGGGGCAGCCCGTCAGAAAGTCCAAGACACAGTTGCACCGGGCGGGGTCGAGTCCCAATCAAACATCTCTGGAGAGACCTGACTCCTGGGCATACAGATCACTGAAGTCTTCATTTTGTAAAAAAGAAAGGAACAACTTCTGCAATATTTAGAAAGGGCAAATGGAATGTGGTGGTATGTGTTACAGTGGTGAACTGGAAAACTAGCACCTAATGCAGAATGTGGAGAATGTGTGTAGGTCTACTATGTGTACTGCAAAAGGCAACAACAGGTACATGTACGTTCTCTGTGTACACGCTGTAGCTATGCTGTTATTAATTTGCAGCACACTGACTCTGGTCTTTCAAAGCAGTGGTTCACATTTTTGTTAAATCACAATGATAACACATGGACTCCTCGCCAGGTAACAACGTGTAATTATTGAATAACAATAAAACAAATCTATGTTATTATAAAACTGAGCTCCTTGTACTTTTTTATTTATTACTGTGTCAAGTTTGAGCTTTGATTATTTCAATTATTTATAAATAGCCACTGTTTTATGAAGACTGAAATTACTCATGAGCTTATGGCTGGGGGCAGTATTGAGTAGCTTGGATGAATAAGGTGCCCAGAGTAAACTGCCTGCTCCTCAGTCCAAGTTGCTAATATATGCATATTATTAGCATATTTGGATAGACAACACTCTGAAGTTTCTAAAACTGTTTGAATGATGTCTGTGAGTATAACAGAACTCTATGGCAGTTTTACAATCAGATATTTTGTATCTCGATTATAAAACCTCTTCTCTTTTTAGTCGAAGATATGGCTACTAAACAGATTACTTCAACAGTACAACCAGCCAACGAAAGCTAGCTTTACCAGCAAACGTTAGCACATGACTGGAGTTGGCTAGCTAGTTAGCCTGGCGCCTGCTAACTTTTACTAGCTAGCTATGTAACATAATTGATGAGGGTTGACATTGTTTATGATTATGAACGTGGATGTATTTCAATCAAACAAAATTATAGGCATGTTGCAAGATAGGGTTCCAAACAGATGTAAATAACAAACAGTGGGGAGAAACAATCATGCCTGGTAGACATGGCTGTAGGTAGATGCTGTCTGCCGACCTACCTAGGTACATTTGTACGGTATCGTCACTTTGCAAAGGATGAAGGTTATGCCATTTTTCTTTCTATTAGGTTAACTATTGTTGTACTTTCTATTAGGTTAGATATATGTGGAATTTTTGTGCCTGTGCACGTGTATGCATGTTCAACTAGTCTAACCTAATGTTGATGTTATGCTGGCACAGGTCAACTGTCACTCAAACTACAATAGAGTAAAATAAAAATGTTGGTCTTGAAGACAATACTGTGCTGCCTGGGTTTCTTCCTGGAGTGGATTCTAGATGCAGAACATAATTCCTTTGCCTGTGTGTCATTGTAGCAGAACTGTATCCTGTGAACAGTATCCCGGGGGATTATACATTAAGCTAGATTTCAAGCAGATGACTCATGAGGAGCTGAATGGCAGTTTGATCATGACAACACTCCTCCCACAGCTATGCAAGTATTCCCTGAACTTTACTACACTTATCAGACTGTATTTTCTTACTGTATGTTTCTTTGCGATCGTTACACCTGATAATGTTATTTAACCATAGATATTTTATATCCATTAAATGATAGGTACTGTTTGGTGTAGCACAGAGAATTTTCTATGAATCTTAGCGATGGCGTCTTTGTCCTCAATTTGGGGAAAGAAGAGTCTCATAAAATATCTGTGTCCAGTTGCAGAAGGTCAGTTTGTATTTAGAAAATGCTCCGTTTTAAAATAAATTTTTGCTCCATGAATTAATCCAACAATGTGTACACTGCCATGTTGTCTATTTCAAGACTTCTCTCATTGATCGAGACAGGTCTCAAGAATCATTCCATGCAGAACTTTGGAGTGGGCACCCACCTGTCTTAATCAATGAGAAAAGACTTGAAATAGACAATATGTCTGCAAATATCTTTAGGTGAAATACACATTATCTGGTGTAAAAATCTGTTCTCTGCTCTTGTGTGTGTCTGCACCTGAGGCACACTCAGACACATTGAATAGTACTACCGTACACTGTTCATACAACATTTTTTTGTATGTTACTTTAAACAGATAACGTTCTTGTTGAATACCCAGTTATCTTGAGTTAGCATTAACCACCAACTGTTTGATCCTCTTGCAGAATATTTGCTGGTAATGCACGTCTCCTGGAAAGTCGGTTGTGGTGATAGAATTTAAACATTTTTGCGGAAGGGACTTACTTAGAGCAACATGTATTTGTTGGTAAAGGTGTCAACCAAATGGGACCGGCTAGCGTAATGGTTTAGGGACAACGAGAGGATATTGGGAGCTGATTGGCAAGATGGCGCCAACAGACATGGCAGCTCTGCTTCTAGCTCCTATGAAATGAAATAAATATATTGGCTCACAAGCTTAGCCTTTTGTTAACAACACTGTCATCTCAGATTTTCAAAATATGCTTTTCAACCATAGCTACACAAGCATTTGTGTAAGAGTATTGATAGCTAGCATAGCATTAAGCCTAGCATTCAGCAGGCAACATTTTCACAAAAACAAGAAAAGCATTCAAATAAAATCATTTACCTTTGAAGAACTTCGGATGTTTTCAATGAGACTCTCAGTTAGATAGCAAATGTTCAGTTTTTCCAAAAATATTATTTGTGTAGGAGAAATTGTTTTTTTCATCACGTTTGGCTAAGAAAAAACCCCGAAAATTCAGTCATTACAACGCCAAACTTTTTTCCAAATTAACTCCACAATATCGACAGAAACATGGCAAACGTTGTTTAAAATCAATCCTCAAGGTGTTTTTCACATATCGATTCGATGATAAATCATTCGTGGCAGTTGCCTTTCTCCTCTGAACCAAATGGAAAAGTGGACTCAGCTGGAGATTGCGCAATAATTTCGACAGAGGACACCAAGCGGACACCTGGTAATTGTAGTCCCTTATGGTCAATCTTCCAATGATATGCCTACAAATACGTCACAATGCTGCAGACACCTTGGGGAAACGACAGAAAGTGTAGGCTCATTCCTGGCACATTCACAGCCATATAAGGAGACATTGGAACACAGCGCATTCAAAATCTGGGGCATTTCCTGTATGAAATTTCATCTTGGTTTCGCCTGTAGCATTAGTTCTGTGGCACTCACAGACAATATCGTTGCAGTTTTGGAAACGCCAGAGTGTTTTCTTTCCAAAGCTGTCAATTATATGCATAGTCGAGCATCTTTTCGTGACAAGATATCTTGTTTAAAACAGGAACGTTTTTTTATCCAAAAATTAAAAGAGCGCCCCCTATATCGAAGAAGTTAAGGATCATATCACCTCTACCTGCCACCCTAGACCCACAACAATTCGCTTACCGCCCTAATAGATCCACAAATAATGCAATCGCCAACACCCTGCACACTGCCCTATCCCATCTGGGCAAGAGGAATTCCTATATAAGAATGCTGTTCATTGACTATAGCTAGGCCTTCAACCCCATAGTACCCTCCAAGCTCATCATTAAGCTTAGGGTCCTGGGTCTGAACCCCACCCTATGCAACTGGGTCCTGGACTTCCTGACGGGCTGCCCCCGAGGTTGTGAAGGTAGGAAACAACACCTCCACTTCACTGATCTTCAACACAGGGGCCCCACCTGCTCAGCCCCCTCATGAACTCACTGTTCACCCATGACTGCATGGCCACGTACGCCTCCAACTCAATCATCAAGTTTGCAGACGACACAACAGTTATAGGCATGATTACCAACAATGACGAGACAGCCTATAGGAAGGAGATGAGTGCCCTGGCAGAGTGGTGCCAGGAAAATAAACTCTCTCAACAAAATGAAGGAGATGACTGTGGACTTCAGGAAAAAGCACGCCTCTATCCACATCGACGGGACAGTAGTGGAGAAGGTTACAAGTCTTCAAGTTCCTTGGCATACACATCACCAACAATATAAAATGGTCCACCCACACAGACAGTGCGGTGTTGAAGGTGCAACAGCGTTTCTTCAACCTCAGGAGGCTGAATAAATTCGGCTTGGCCCCTAAGACCATAACAAACTTTTACAGATGCAAAATTGAGAGCATCCTGTCGTGCCTTTTACTGAGGAGTGGCTTCCGTCTGGCCACTCTACCATAAAGGCCTGATTGGTGGAGTGCTGCATAGATGGTTGTCCTTCTGGAAGGTCCTCCCTTCTCCACAGCAGAACTCTAGAGCTCTATCAGAGTGACTATTTTATTCTTGGTCACCTCCCTGACCTAGGGCCTTCTCCCCCAATTGCTCAGTTTGGCAGGGCAGCCAGCTATAGAAAGTCTCTTGGTGGTTCCAAACTTCTTACATTTAAGAATGATGGAGGCCACTGTGTTCCTGTTCAATGCTGTAGAATTTGTTTAGTACCCTTCCCCATATAGGTGCCTCAACACAATCCTGTCTCGGAGCTCTACGGACAATTCCTTTGACTTCATGGCTTGGTTTTTATTCTGACATGCACTGTCAACTGTGGGATCTTATATAGACAGGTGTGTGCCTTTCCAAATCATGTCCAATCAATTGAATTTACCACAGGTGGACTCCAATCAAGTTCTAGAAACAACACAAGGACGATCAATGTAAACAGGATGAACCAGAGCTCAATTTCAAGTCTTATAGCAAGGGTCTGAATACTTACGTAAATAAGGTATTTCTGTTTTTCATTCTCTTTAAATTAGCAAACATTTCTAAGAACGTATGGGGTATTTTGTGTGGATTGCTAAGGAGTTTAAAAATATATATAATCCACTTTAGAACATTTACATTTACATTTAAGTCATTTAGCAGACGCTCTTATCCAGAGCGACTTACAAATTGGTGAATTCACCTTCTGACATCCAGTGGAACAGCCACTTTACAATAGTGCATCTAAATCATTAAGGGGGGGGTGAGAAGGATTACTTATCCTATCCTAGGTATTCCTTGAAGAGGTGGGGTTTCAGGTGTCTCCGGAAGGAATAAAGCTGTAATGTAACAAAATGTGGATCAAGGGTTTGAAAACTCTCCTGAATGCACTGTACTTTAACAAGAGGAAACTGCATTTGGTATGAATGGCAGACTTTTTGATTCACTATGAGCAGACAATTACACAGAAAGTCGAAACTTCCCGTTTCTACCAGCGGAATGAAAATGTGCTAGTTCCAGTTTGTAGTTTGGATTATAGTGATGTTTATGATATAAACATAATGTTGTTAATATAGTAATGACTGTTTGCTGTGGCAGAGCATGGCTAAAATTGAAACAAATGTCTGTCTAGCCATCATAAGGTATCAAAAGGCATCATAAAAGACAATAACTGCATTGTTGTTGAGGAAATGTAACTAGTCATCAACTGAAGTGATTTGGTACCAACATGTCTAATCTTATATCACTGTGTCTATCACAAACAAATATGGGATCAGAAAAAGACACCCCCCTTACGAAAGCAGGTCAGGACTCGGAAAGGTTATTTCAGAAGATGTTCTCTCCAGTCTCCCTCTAGACACACAACCACTGGAGCATTTAAGTCGCTAGACACACAGCCCACGACTCAGGCAAGTGAATTTACGTGTTAAGTTGCTGTCGCCCCCACCCCTTCCCTTCCCCTCGACGTCTCTGAAGACCCACCACCACCAACGATAGTGAGTTCCATTAGGAATTTCAAGTTGAATTAAGGTGCTTGGGGAGGACACATTAACAAGTGCACAGCGGCTCAGTAGTTAAATGTCAGAATGGGAATGAGGCCTGTGTGACTATGTTCCATTAGCCAGTTCCTCATGTTACCCGGCTGAGGAACTAAATAAAACATAAAACATACAGACAGGCCCCCAAAACACAAATCATCTTTTCACAATAATAGAAAATTAATGGGCCTGGCTTTGGTAAGTAAATCACACCAGGAGAGGTTCCTAGGGAGTTACATTACTGGCTGGGACGATGGGGATGATGACAAAGGATGCATTATAGGACCAAGGAAAATGTAAGGAAGCACTCGTCCAGAAAATGCTGAAAATGCGGTGGGCGGCTCTGTGTGGCATGGCTTTCTAGAATCACCTTGTATAAAAATCAAATTCAGTTTGGGTGGTTATTAATTCATAACCCATTAGTAACATATTTCCCGTACAAAAAGCCTCTGACAAAGAAAATAGAAGGGAGTGTGTTTTAGAGTAAGCATATGGAATTAACATTTTAGCACGGTCGATTAAAAAGAGGTTTTAAAAGATAAAGCTTAGAGCATGCAATGTCTTGAGTGATGTAACTGAAGGAATATTAGCATAAAATATTTGGGTATGTTAGCTAGCAGTTCAAATAGATATGAAGAATTTTCCTCCCATCCCAGGAATGCTAGCTAACACCACTCAGGCTAAATCATGTACACAATATGTACCCATCATGATAAACAAAGAGATACTTGTAATTGTTTTATTTATTTCCCTGTAGAATGCAAACCATGAGTACTAGAGTACTAGAGTACTAAATTATACCAGCACATTTAAGGATGTTGTGTTGAACAAAAAACAAGCCATCTGATTGTTTAGTATGTGAAAAGTTTAGTCTCTATGATGATTATCATACAGTACTATACAGTGTACGGAATATTACAACTGTTAACATTGTACTTCAATAAACTGTGGTGCAATGCCACAATGCCTTTGTTTACATTGAACCAAGGTCTTATGTCTTATTACAGCATTAGAACAAATGCATCTTACCTGGGGCTACTGATTGGCGGTCTAAGGCACTGCATCTCAGTGCTGGAGGCGTCACTACAGACCCTGGTTCGATTCCAGGCTGTATCACAACCGTCCGTGATTGGCGGTCCCATGGGTCTAAGGCACTACATCTCAGTGCTAGAGGTGTCACTACAGACCCTGATTCGATTCCAGGCTGTATCACAACCATCCGTGATTGGGAGTCCCATAGGGTGGTGCACAATTGGCCCAGCATTGTCCGGGTTAGGGTTTGGTCGGGGTAGGCCGTCATTGTAAATGAGAATTGGTTCTTAACTGACTTGCCAAGTTAAATAAAGGTTAATTAAAAAATAAAAGATGAAGTTTAAACATGCCTTGCCTTAGGGTTTTGAGAAAGTTACTCTATGTATACTGGCACCTCATTTTGAAAGATACAAATATAATAATAGAAATATAAAATCAAGCCAAAACTGAAAGATCTATTTACATGGCTCTCTAATCTCGATATCTGGTAAATGTTGAAGCACTATAGGACCTCTATGCATAGCATGCAGTGACCCAGATAAACCAGAGGGGTGCTATTTCCTTAGTGGAGCAGCTGCATCAGGTGTTAATGGCATCTCAATTACTCACATAAACACATTTTTCTCTCCCTACACACCAATTATTAGCACAGGCACACCTTATCACGACAGGCACATCTTTTACATAGGATGAGATGGGGGACAGGAATAGGGGGAGTTTCATCATATGAAAGCAACGGAGCCAGCCCTGTGAGTCTACATTGCTTATAGTGTGGAGAGGGAGAGTGAAGAAGGAGAGGGGGAGATAGGAGCATAGAACAGGGAGGAAGAAAGGGCGAGAAGAGAGGGCGCAGGGGTAGAGTGTATATAGGACAGGGAGGAGGGGTATACCACAGGGGTAGAGGGAGGTGGAGAGGGGAGAATAGCAGGATGTGCAGGTGGAGAAGGAGCAGGGGAGACGGGAGCATAGGGCAGGAGGAGAGATGGAAGTGGAGGGGACCAGGGAGAGGGAGGGGAGGAGAGTGTAGGACAGGGCGCACCAGGTACCAGGAGAGTCATAAATAAGTCACACAGCCCCTGGACCTTCCTCTGAAGGTGGCAAGACTCTGAGATCTGACTCTTTCATCTGGTAGACCTAAAATGTCCTGGAGAGATGTGGGGAACTCAGATACTGTATTACATGTGTGTGTGTGTGTGTGTGTGTGTGTGTGTGTGTGTGTGTGTGTGTGTGTGTGTGTGTGTGTGTGTGTGTGTGTGTGTGTGTGTGTGTGTGTGTGTGTGTGTGTGTGTGTGTGTGTGTGTGTGTGTGTGTGTGTTGTAAGTTGTGTATGTAACAGGGCTGGGAATTGTGGACTTCAAGATATGATATTTTTACGTACTTAGATACTTAAATGTCCTGTTCTCACAATTCTATATGTATTGTGTGTGTTGAAGAAGCAGTTTTGGGCCTTGTAAGATTGTGTATGTAACAGGGCTGGGAATTGCCATGGACTTCAAGATATGATATTTTCACGATACTTAGATACTTAAATGTCCTGCGATTCTCACAATTCTATATGTATTGTAATTCGATACTCCAAACTCGATTGAAGAAGCAGTTTCTGGGCCTCTTTATTTAAATTATCTTTGGTAAAACCATATGGATTGTTTTAACCGTATAGGACCTGAGAAACTCTATTTTCTTGCCTTTTATGTTAGAATAGCCTTTTTTCAACCACAGCAGCAAGGCACTGGACAGCAAGGCATTTGTCATGTAGGAAGAAAAATACAAGCGAGCTAGCCTCACATTCAGAAATAACACAAGTTTTTAAACTATTGACTGCACTGAAGCTGCAGACTTGAAAAGATCCCGCTGACCTGTTTGCTGAGAAGCCTCAAATCCATTTTTCCCTCTCCATCTCTTTCTCCTCCTCTCCTTATCCTCCTCTCCCTCTCTTCCTCCCCAGTACTATACGTTTCATTATTAATATGTTTTTTCTCAAGTTTCTCTCTGACCCAGGACATTAAATAAAACATTGTATGGTTCATGAAAGATTATGAAAGAGCAGAGCGTAAACAGCAGGAGGTGTAAACTCAGCACAATTCATTCTGCTATATAATGTCAATGCCAACAAGCCCCCCTCACCCCACCTACATAGCCTGCAGGCATATTGGCGGAACTACAAATGGATGCTAAGATTGTTCCGACAAAGCTCTGACGATATAGTATCTCCCTTTTATCCCTTCTACAAATCAATTCTGGGCCTTACAGCAAAATCCCATAAAATAACTTCAAACACCACTACTTACTCCGAAAATTTGTATTATGGCTATATCTCTTTGAACCTTTACTGCTGATGTTTTGGAGGAAAAACGATTTAAGCGTTATCTGCTAAGACGTTGGCGTGTCAGCACTTCACCTCAGTTTTTCTTGACATATCAACCTGCTGCCTTGACTCTGTGTCTCCCTCCTCTCTCTCTTCTGTCTGTCTGTCTGCGTCTTTGGAGTTTGAATGCTGCTAACCACCCAGACCTGCTGATAAATACAAATATTGCTTGTTAACTTAATGGCCACAGTAAGCGGGAGTTGGCAGCTATGAAGGCCCCACTGGTGCTGAAGCTGCTTCTCGACTGCTGAATTATTCATCTAATCTCACTTCATCTCAACAAACCCAACTGTGGCTGGGCTGGTATGGATGGAGACAGGGAACAAATGTGTGGAGAACAGACGGGGCCAAGATCATTGCTGGAATGATAATTGATAACATTGACAAACCACTAGTATCAAAAGGGAAAGTTATATTTGTCTCCAGCGAAAGGCATTACAATGTGGTATCTTTTAAAGGTGCACTATGCAGAAATCGCTCCGCTATTTCCTGGCGGCTGAAATTCTAATAGTTCACCTAATTTCAGTTTATGTGACAAAGCAAGAAAGTATAGTGTAGAGAACTTTTGTCCAGTCTGAATTGCTGTGAAATGTATTTTCCATAACCAGAAATATCTCCAGCTGTTTGAAGCTGGTGTACAAAACCGAATGTAAAATGCAAAGAACAGGAAGCATAGAAATAGTACACATTGAACAGAACTACCGCTTCTTATACTTGATTTCAATGAGAATGACAGATCTGTAACTCACATTTTTATGTGAATTTGGTCAGGTCGCCCAAAAAGTTAAATATTGCAGCTTTAACCAATTACAAACCTGTCGAGATGTGGTTATTTGTGCATTAGGGTATAATTACCAATGAATAACCTTTATTCCTGCTGTAATCTGAGCATAGTGCTAATCCTAATCTAATCCTAATTTCCACAACTATCAGTTTAATGATGAAGGTCTGGTAATCCCAGCTCCTTGGCTGGATAGGCTCCTTGGATCTATGGGCTCTTACTTCGTAGTGAGTGGACTGGAGTGATATACTGATCTGTCCTCTCTCCTCCCTAGATGGCTCTGTGGCTCTGGCTAGGCACCCCTACTGCCCCTCCCTGACCCCCCTACTGCACCTCATCCCAGAGACTAAAGGCTGGTTCAGCTATCTGGATATGAGGGTAGGTTCACTTCAAGGTAGAACAACTTCACTGATCACAGTCCTTGACAACCAACCCTCCCCATTAGCAAGACATAGCCATGGGGGCTAAGGGGCTGAACCAATTCTCACTCCAAGTCACAGTTCTTGATGAACCATGACCCTCCTTAACTCTCTCTTTCTCTCTCACAATCAGCCTTCCCCTTGATCAGCAGAGTTGTTGAGAGGTTTTTTTACATTTTATTTCACCTTTATTTAACCAGGTAGGCTAGTTGAGAACAAGTTCTCATTTGCAACTGCAACCTGGCCAAGATAAAGCATAGCAGTGTGAACAGACATCACAGAGTTACACATGGAGTAAACAATTAACAAATCAATAACACAGTAGAAAAAAGGGGAGTCTATATACATTGTGTGCAAAAGGCATGAGGAGGTAGACGAATAATTGCAATTTTGCAGATTAACACTGGAGTGATAAATGATCAGATGGTCATGTACAGGTAGAGATATTCGTGTGCAAAAGAGCAGAAAAGTAAATAAATAAAAACAGTATGGGGATGAGGTAGGTGAAAATGGGTGGGCTATTTACCAATAGACTATGCACAGCTGCAGCGATCGGTTAGCTGCTCAGATAGCAGATGTTTGAAGTTGGTGAGGGAGATAAAAGTCTCCAACTTCAGGGATTTTTGCAATTCGTTCCAGTCACAGGCAGCAGAGTACTGGAACGAAAGGCGGCCAAATGAGGTGTTGGCTTTAGGGATGATCAGTGAGATACACCTGCTGGAGTGCGTGCTGCGGATGGGTGTTGCCATCGTGACCAGTGAACTGAGATAAGGCGGAGCTTTACCTTGTATGGACTTGTAGATGACCTGGAGCCAGTGGGTCTGGCGACGAGTATGTAGCGAGGGCCTGCCGACTAGAGCATACAAGTCGCAGTGGTGGGTGGTATAATGTGCTTAAGTGACAAAACGGATGGCACTGTGGTAAACTGCATCCAGTTTGCTGAGTAGAGTGTTGGAAGCAATTTAGTAGATGACATCGCCGAAGTCGAGGATCGGTAGGATAGTCAGTTTTACTAGGGTAAGTTTGGCGGCGTGAGTGAAGGAGGCTTTGTTGCGGAATAGAAAGCCGACTCTTGATTTGATTTTCGATTGGAGATGTTTGATATGAGTCTGGAAGTAGAGTTTACAGTCTAGCCAGACACCTAGGTACTTATAGATGTCCACATATTCAAGGTCGAAACCATCCAGGGTGGTGATGCTCGTCGGGCATGCGGGTGCATTTGGTTTTACTAGCGTTTAAGAGCAGTTGGAGGCCATGGAAGGAGTGTTGTATGGCATTGAAGCTCGTTTGGAGGTTAGATAGCACAGTGTCCAAGGACGGGCCGGAAGTATATAGAATGGTGTCGTCTGCGTAGAGGTGGATCAGGGAATCGCCCGCAGCAAGAGCAACATCATTGATATATACAGAGAAAAGAGTCGGCCCGAGAATTGAACCCTGTGGCACCCCCATAGAGACTGCCAGAGGACCGGACAGCATGCCCTCCGATTTGATACACTGAACTCTGTCTGCAAAGTAATTGGTGAACCAGGCAAGGCAGTCATCCGAAAAACCGAGGCTACTGAGTATGCCGATAAGAATATGGTGATTGACAGAGTCGAAAGCCTTGGCAAGGTCGATGAAGACGGCTGCACAGTACTGTCTTTTATCGATGGCGGTTATGATATCGTTTAGTACCTTGAGTGTGGCTGAGGTGCACCCGTGACCGGCTCAGAAACCAGATTGCACAGCGGAGAAGGTACGGTGGGATTCGAGATGGTCAGTGACCTGTTTGTTGACTTGGCTTTCGAAGACCTTAGATAGGCAGGGCAGGATGGATATAGGTCTGTAACAGTTTGGGTCCAGGGTGTCTCCCCCTTTAAACAGCTTTCCAATCCTTGGGGATCTCAGACGATATGAAAGAGAGGTTGAACAGGCTGGTAATAGGGGTTGCGACAATGGCGTGGGATAGTTTCAGAAATAGAGGGTCCAGATTGTCAAGCCCAGCTGATTTGTACGGGTCCAGGTTTTGCAGCTCTTTCAGAACATCTGCTATCCGGATTTGGGTAAAGGAGAACCTGGAGGGGCTTGGGCGAGGAGCTGCGGGGGGGCGGAGCTGTTGGCCGAGGTTGGAGTAGCCAGGCGGAAGGCGTGGCCAGCCGTTGAGAAATGCTTGTTGAAGTTTTCGATAATCATGGATTTATCGGTGGTGACCGTGTTACCTAGCCTCAGTGCAGTGGGCAGCTGGGAGGAGGTGCTCTTGTTCTCCATGGACTTCACAGTGTCCCAGAACTTTTTGGAGTTGGAGCTACAGGATGCAAACTTCTGCCTGAAGAAGCTGGCCTTAGCTTTGCTCACTGACTGTGTGTATTGGTTCCTGACTTCCCTGAACAGTTGCATATCGCGGGGACTATTCGATGCTATTGCAGTCCGCCACAGGATGTTTTTGTGCTGGTCGAGGGCAGTCAGGTCTGGAGTGAACCAAGGGCTGTATCTGTTCTTAGTTCTGCATTTTTTGAACGGAGCATGCTTATCTAAAATGGTGAGGAAGTTACTTTTAAAGAATGACCAGGCATCCTCAACTGACGGGATGAGGTCAATGTCCTTCCAGGATACCCGGGCCAGGTCGATTAGAAAGGCCTGCTCACAGAAGTGTTTTAGGGAGCGTTTGACAGTGATGAGGGGTGGTCGTTTGACTGCGGCTCCGTAGCGGATACAGGCAATGAGGCAGTGATCGCTAAGATCCTGGTTGAAGACAGCGGAGGTGTATTTGGAGGGCCAGTTGGTCAGGATGACGTCTATGAGGGTGCCCTTGTTTACAGAGTTAGGGTTGTACCTAGTGGGTTCCTTGATGATTTGTGTGAGATTGAGGGCATCTAGCTTAGATTGTAGGACTGCCGGGGTGTTAAGCATATCCCATTTTAGGTCACCTAAAAGAACAAACTCTGAAGCTAGATGGGGGGCGATCAATTCATAAATGGTGTCCAGGGCACAGCTGGGAGCTGAGGGGGTTTGGTAGCAGGCGGCAACAGTGAGAGACTTATTTCTGGAGAGAGTAATTTTCAAAATTAGTAGTTCGAACTGTTTGGGTATGGACCTGGAAAGTATGACATTACTTTGCAGGCTATCTCTGCAGTAGACTGCAACGCCTCCCCCTTTGGCAGTTCTATCTTGACGGAAGATGTTATAGTTGGGTATGGAAATCTCAGAATTTTTGGTGGCCTTCCTGAGCCAGGACTCAGACACGGCAAGGACATCAGGGTTAGCGGAGTGTGCTAAAGCAGTGAGTGAAACAAACTTAGGGAGGAGGCTTCTGATGTTGACATGCATGAAACCAAGGCTTTTTCGATCACAGAAGTCAACAAATGAGGGTGCCTGGGGACATGCAGGGCCTGGGTTTACCTCCACATCACCTGCGGAACAGAGAAGGAGTAGTATGAGGGTGCGACTAAAGGCTATCAAAACTGGTCGCCTAGAGCATTGGGGACAGAGAATAAGAGGAGCAGGTTTCTGGGCATGGTAGAATATATTCAGGGCATAATGCGCAGACAGGGGTATGGTGGGGTGCGGGTACAGCGGAGGTAAGCCCATGCACTGGGTGATGATGAGAGAGGTTGTATCTCTGGACATGCTGGTTGTAACGGGTGAGGTCACTGCATGTGTGGGAGGTGGGACAAAGGAGGTATCAGGGGTATGAAGAGTGGAACTAGGGGCTCCATTGTGAACTAAAACAATGATAACTAACCTGAACAACAGTATACAAGGCATATTGACATTTGAGAGAGACATACAGCGAGGCATACAGTAATCACAGGTGTTGAATTGGGAAAGCTAGCTAAAACAGTAGGTGAGACAACAACAGCTAATCAGCTAGCACAACAACAGGTGAAAGAAGTACACACAACAATACAAACTGGTATTGACACTAATGCATTGCTTGACACACATTAACCGATGCCTTTTAGGTGTTCTATTGAGGTGAATGCTACAGTAGTCATCACCGACAACAATCCTGTGCACCAGCAAAACTCTTTATGCTAGGATTTTTCAATTATGCAAGACTCTTCCCTCCAACTGTCAGGGCCCAGGGGAGAGCAAGCGACAGTCTGTGCATTATCCTTTGATCAGGGGGTATACGGTAGTCTACATAAGAGTGCACAGACTTGACCAGACTGTGAGACTGAGTGCCATCTGACACAATGCACGCTCACATATCTAAGACTACAGAACTGCAGATACAATAAATGCCTTCCCAATCTCGTCACCAGCCGAACAATAAAGGTTGAGAGGGAGAGGGAGGGGTAAAGGGCTAAATTTGTCATTGTTTTGTTACAAAGAGACAGAGATCCAACCAACAAAACACCCCATCTGGTGACAGTAGACTTAGGTTGTGTCCCAAATGGCACCCTATTACCTACAGTGCACTACTTTTGACCAGGGCCCATATGGTTGTGGTACAATGTAGTACTCCATAGAGGTAATAGGGTGCTTTAGTGACCACAACTAAAACTCCCTTCCCGCCCCATACACCCCCTCACTCACCTCAAGCTTACTGTCTTTTGTTGAGGTTTAAGTCAACTCTCCCTTTTTGTATGTGCTTACACAAAGCCATACTGCACATCAATACTATGGTTGTACTTACACCGGATACAGATACAGGGAGGTTCAACTGATAGTGATCAGGAGACACAGGTTCCATTTAGTAACCAAGGATTACAACTCAATTGGCTGAATTAGCTGGAGCTACAGTGAAAACAACAGTTAAACTCAAATAAAACATATTGTACCTTATTTGACTTTTTGCATTATGCCCTATTACAGTATGTTTTTGAAATGATCATCATCAAAAATTTGAAAACAAATAGAAAACAGTCTTCATATTTATACATTTTATAGCATTCAAAATATTTTATTGTACACTAAAGCATAAAAGTGCTTATGTTCTGATGAAAATAGCAGCCATACATGAGAAACACACACACACACACGACTACTCTAGCACCCAGAACAAAGCAACAGCAGAGCACTCAAAAAAGCTTCTCAACTTCAACACCCAACACCTTCGGACAGCAATTCCCAGGGGTCCTCCTGCTACAAACTAAATCAGTTCAATTAACACTGTCACATAATCAAGGCCTACACCACCCCAACTTCAGCTAAGACACAATACAAGCCACCCGCCGGCTCTAAAATGCTTTGTCACTGAAATTAAATGTGATGTACAACCATTTTCCATGCATTTGCATCTCAATTATGGATACTGAGTTTAATTTATTCAGATGGATCCCAAACACTGAACTTCTGTTCACTCTTATTACTGTTTGGGAACGATGAAAATATATTAGTGGTGTGTGTGTGTGTGTGTGTGTGTGTGTGTGTGTGTGTGTGTGTGTGTGTGTGTGTGTGTGTGTGTGTGTGTGTGTGTGTGTGTGTGTGTGTGTGTGTGTGTGTGTGTGTGTGCATATATATACACTTTCCAAAGCGACTCCAAGACTCACTCATGGCGAAAACACTTTTACAGCAAAATCCCACTATGCCACTTACCAGTTCCCTTTTTACCACTGCTGCGTTCAACAGTGTATGACAGATAATTTGGGTGCAACTAGTGAGAATAAGATCAAACTAATGTACTTTCCAGAGCTGGTGGTATAGTTAGTACAGCAGGATTTATTATTTGGTATTTACATTGTCATCCAGAACCATGGATAAATCTACAAAGTTATCTACATTTTGGCATCTTTAGTTTTTTAAAGTATTTTTTTTACTAGCATTAAAATACGATTTGAATGGCACCGGAGGGAAGGGCTCCTAATCAACTGTGCTATTTTGATAGCTTTTTCGCATTTATTGTAACTCATTTTATCCATAATGTTGCTACCGTTTCTTATGACCGAAAATAGCTTTGGGACAAAGATTACAGAACAGCAATTACTTACCTGGACAAATATTTTTTCTTTAATGAGACCAACGCGAAGGATACACTGCTTTGTCAAGATAAGGCCCAAATCCCTGTCATCAGAGTGAAGAAAAGACAGATTAAAAGAGGGAGAAGGGCGGGGTGCCTTGTAAGAATACGCCAACAAGTAGGTAAACCCCCACTACCTTCGATAGTATTGTCTGTTAGGTTCTACATGAACCTCGTAAACCTCACGGACGGCTGCCGGCTTGCTGGTCTGCGGGCCGGTTCTACGATTAGTGACAATAAGTTTATTCACCCATTGGGTCATACAGCTGTAAACACAAAAGACATATTCCAAATTAACCCTTTCTATGCTGGGCTCCTCCTTCTTTTAATTTTCAACAGACACAAAAGACAAATGAACATTAAATGAAAGAAACCAGTATTCAAGGCACCATCAGTAGCCTATATTTTCATTTTAAAAAGTGGGCTAAATTTAAAAGAAAAAAACAATAATAGCAATTTTCTATCATCCACTCAACTGAAATATTTTTAAAATATAATTGGATTGAAATACAATAAAATAAAGTGCAAAAATCTATTAATCAAAAACAACACTTTGTTTAAGGAGAAGTAACATGCAGTGAAAACAAATATTAAACTTTAACTTTTAAACTTGAACTGAGTAAAAACTCTAAATATGTGATTGCACAGTAATGTTCACTTGTTTGAGGTTGAGGGTGATACTTGGTGGTGTCCCATCTTTCCACAAGTTCATCAATGTTCGGGGTAAGGCTCTGAGCTGAGGAAATCCTCAGAATTGAGTGGAGGTGTTCAGCAGTAAGTCGACTTCTGTGTGATGTTTTGTTCAGGTTCATCAAAGAAAAAAGTTGTTCACACAGGTATGTGCTGCCAAACATAGACAACGTTTGAGCAGCCTGGATGCGCAGCTGGGGCATTGTGTCGGGGAGGAAACGGGCTCCGCAGCACCCACTGCCGCACCAAGTTTATTCACCCATTGGGTCATACAGCTGTATAACACAAAAGACATATTCACACAAGCATTGATAATTAACCCTTTCTCCTATGCTGGGCCTCCTCCTACACATCTGAACAGCCAATGCATCTATGTTGCAAGACAGAACCTTAGTGATATCTGTTCTTCCTCACTTCATCTGACCTGACTTCGACCCCAAATTGCTCACTCCTCCCCAACTCACAGCTGTCATGTTAACTTGTACCAGACTGTGTCAGCCGGGGGCCGCCAGTGCCGCCAGTCAGCCCAGAGGCGCCAGAGCCCCTCACCCCAGAGGCGCCAGAGCCCCTCAGCCCAGGTCCCGAGCTGCCCCTCTGTCCAGAGCTTCCGCCCCTCGGTCCCGAGCTGCCGCCCCTCTGTCCCGAGCTGCCGCCCCTCTGTCCCGAGCTGCCGCCCCTCTGTCCCGAGCTGCCCCTCTGTCTCGAGCTACCCCTCTGTCTAGTGGTGTCATTTAGTAGGGTCCCCGTGGTTAGGAGGCCACGGAGGCGGACAATAAGGCGGACTAAGACGATGGTGAAGTGGGGTCCGCGTCCCGCGCCAGAGCCGCCACCGCGGACAGACGCCCAACCAGACCCTCCCCTATAGGTTAAGGTTTTGCGGCCGGAGTCCACACCTTTGGGGGGAGGGTACTGTCACGTTCTGACCTTTATTTCCTTTGTTTTGTCATTATTTAGTATGGTCAGGGCGTGAGTTGGGGTTGGCAGTCTATGTTTGTTTTTCTATGATTTGGGTATTTCTATGTTTCGGCCTAGTATGGTTCTCAATCAGAGGCAGGTGTCATTAGTTGTCTCTGATTGAGAATCATACTTAGGTAGCATGGGTTTCACTGTGTGTTTGTGGGTGATTGTTCCTGTCTCTGTGTTTGCACCAGATAGGGCTGTTTTTGGTTTTCACGTTTCTTGTTTTGTTAGTTTGTTCATGTGAAGTGCTTTATTAAACATGAATCAAAATAACAAGCTGCGCTTTGGTCCGCTTCTCCTTCAAGTCAAGAAAACCGTTACAAGTATGCTTTACAGCCAACGCTAGACAAGCATTTGTGTAAGTGTATCATGGCATAATGCTATGCTAGGCTCTGCTGGCAGCAGGCAACATTTTCACGAAAATAAGAAAAGCAATCAAATTAAATAATTTACCTTTGAAGAACTTCGGATGTTTTCACTCAGGAGACTCCCAATTAGATAGCAAATGTTCCTTTTTTCCAAAAATATTATTTTTGTAGGCAAAATAGCTCCCGTTTGTTCATCACCTTTGGCTGAGAAACTGACCGGAAAATGCGGTCACTACAACGGCAAACTTTTTTCCAGATTAGCTCCATAATATCGACAGAAACATGGCAAACGTTGTTTAGAATCAATCCTCAAGGTGTTTTTAACATATCTATTCGATAATAAATCCGTCAGGACAATTGGTTTCTCATAAGAAGCGATTGGAAAAATGGCTACCTCAGTACTTTACGCAAGATTTTCTGCGGGAGCCGTCATGTGACCACTTGCTCAATGTGGTCCCTTACGGCTATTCTTCAGCATAAATGCGTAAAAAGACGTCACAATGCTGTAGACACCTTGGGAAATACGTAGAAAGCGTAAGCTCATTCGTAGCCCATTCACAGCCATATAAGGAGTCATTGGCATGAAGCGGTTTCAAAAAATGCGGCACTTCCTGATTGGATTTTTATCTGGGTTTCGCCTGTAACATCAGTTCTGTTGCACTCACAGACAATATCTTTGCAGTTTTGGAAACGTCAGAGTGTTTTTCAACCTCTCCCTGACCGAGTCTGTAATACTTACATGTTTCAAACAGACCAACATAGTCACTGTGCCTAAGAAAGTGATGGTAACCAGCCTAAATGATTACCGCCCTGTAGCATTCACGCTGGTAGCCATGAAGTGCTTTGAAAGACTGGTCATGGCTCACCTCAACACCATCATGCCAGATAGACTAGACCCACTCTAATTCGCATACTGCCTCAATAGATCCACAGATGACGCAATCTCAATCGCACTCCACACTGCCCTTTCACACCTGGACAAAATAAACACATATGTGAGAATGCTGTTCATTAACTACAGCTTAGTGTTCAAAACCATTGTGCCCACAAAGCTCATCACTAAGCTAAGGACCCTGGGACTAAACACCTTCCTCTGCAACTGGATCCTGAACTTCCTGATGGGCCAGCCCCAGGTGGTAGGGGTAGGCAACAACACATCTGCCATGCTGATCATCAACACTGGGGCCCCTCAGGTGTGCGTGCTCAGTCCCGTCCTGTACTCCCTGTTCCCCAACAACTGTGTGGCCAAGCATGTCATTGCTGATGACACAACAGTGGTAGGCCTGATCACCAACAACAATGAGACAGCCTATGGGGAGGAGCTCAGAGACCTGGCACTGTGGTGCCAGGACAACAACCTCTCTCTCATAGTGAGCAAGACAAAAGAGCTGATCATGGACTATAGAAAAAGGAGGGCCGAATAGGCCCCCATTAACATCGACGGGACTAAAGTTGAGCGGGTCATTGTGACGAGTGCACGACAAAACCTTTTCCCCTCCCCAGATCCTTAAAAAGTTCTACAGATGTAACATTGAGAGCATCCTGACCGGTAGCATCACTGCCTGGTATGGCAACTGACCGTAAGGCGCTACAGAGGGTAGTGCATACGGTCCAGTTCATCACTGGGGCCAAGCTTCCTGCCTATATACTACACGGTGTCAGAGGAAGGCCCCAAAAATGGTCAAAGACTCTAGTTACTCAAGTCATAGACTAGTTACTAGTTACTCAAGTCATAGACTGTTTTCTATGCTCCCACAAGGCAAGTGCTACTGGAGCACCAAGTCTTGGACCAGAACTCTCCTTAGCAGCTTCTAGCCCAAGCCATAAGTAGAATGTCTACATTGAACACCCTTTGTTTTTACACTGCTGCTACTCGCTGTTTATTATCTACAGTATGCATAGTCATTTTACACATTACCTAGACTAACATGTACCACTGCATATTGACTCAGTTTTTAGTTTTTTATTTTACCTTTATTTAACTAGGCAAGTCAGTTAAGAACAAATTCTTATTTTCAATGACACCTAGGAACAGTGGGTTAACTTAACTGCCTGTTCAGGGACAGAACAACAGATTTGTACCTTGTCAGCTCAGGGGTTTGAACTTGCAACCTTCAGGTTACTAGTCCAACGCTCAGTACTGGTACCCGCTGTATATAGTATCGTTATTGTTATATGCATTTATGTGTTACCTTTTGATTGATTCTATTTTTAAAATTTCAGTTTATTTTATAAATATTTTATTAGCTATATTTATTTGAACTGCATTGCTGGTTAAGAGCTTGTAAGTAAGCATTTGAGAAATACAATTTTATTTTATTTTATTTATGTTTTTTTGTGACGGACTCTGCTAATGCACACACAGCTAACTAGCTAGCCGTCCCACATCGGCTACGGTTAGATGTACTAGCACACTACAGTAGTTTACACAATAAACCCTTCATGAAGAGTGCTAAGTATGGACCCCGCTGAGCTGTGTCAGCACAATGGACAGGGCACACCGCAGTGTTTGTAGGGGCGCTATGCAAAGCCACTGGGCAGTTAGGTATGACTTCTTTGGGTTTCCATAAAAATCAGTGGGAAATATCTGTCTCATTGCTCATCTCTGTGGTAGGATAAGTGAATACGTGACCCGCCTGTGATATTTGATTTTGATTTATAAAGCTACTTCACTCAACTCTGCCTCATATCCCCCCACTACCGAGTTTAGTTAGCTTCTTAGCTAGCTGTAAAAAGCGTTAGTGTTATTAGCCTTGGCCTATTTAACTAGCTCAAACCAGCTAATATGCCACAATGGAAATCAGAAAGTATTCAAATAGAAGAGATGTTGCGCTTTTTCTCAGAGTTGTAAAAGCAAGCAGAGGAGAAACTGCTTACTCTTAAGTTGACTGATCTAGCTGGCAAGGCAACTGCTGTTACTACCTTAATGATGAGACTGGTGGGGGTCAGGTGTGCAGGCGGCTCGGGCTGTCTGGGTGGTCTGGCTGAAATTTGATACAGAGGATGTCTTAATAAAGACAATCAAAAGTTAAGTCTTTGTACTTTCTTGTAAGTTGTTCATTTGTTAGGCTATTGGTTAAAGGGACAACACAATTAAATCAAATTATATTGTACACTTACACATGGTTAGCAGATGTTATTGTGAGTGCAGCGAAATGCTTTTATGCAACTATGCAACTATGATCAATCACTTAAACATATTTAATAATGATATTTTACCGAGCTTGATGACTGCGCATTTTTGTTACTTTTTATTGTTCTAAATAGAGAGATAGAACGGCCATGGGCCATATTAGATTGTGTAGAAATGCAGGAAATGAGCTTTAGATGCCCAAGTGGGGAGTACCCATAGACCCCCCCACTAAATTATGCCCCTCCCCCCCACTTCTAAAACCAAAGTTGCACCCCTGGCTGTAGCGTTAAGATTTCCCTTCACTGGAACAAGGGACCTAGCCCGAACCATGAAAAACAGCCCCAGAGCATTATTCCTCCTCCACCAAACTTTACAGTTGCCACTATGCATTCGGGCAGGTAGAGTTCTCAAACACAGATTCAAACGTCAGACTGCCAGATGGTGAAGCTTGATTCATGACTTTAGAGTCCAATGACGGCAAGCTTTACACATTTACATTTAAGTCATTTAGCAGACGCTCTTATCCAGAGCGACCACTCCAGCGGATGCTTGGCATTGCGCATAGTGATCTTAGGCTTGTATGCGGCTGCTCGGCCATGTAAATCAATTTCATGAAGGTCCCGACAGACAGTTCTTGTGCTGATGTTCCTTCCAGAGGCAGTTTAGAACTCAGTAGGGAGTGTTGCAACCGAGGACAGACGATTTAGCACTCAGCAGTCCCGTTCTGTGAGCTTGTGTGGCCTACCACTTCGAGGCTGAGCCGTTGTTGCTCCTAGACGTTTCCACTTCACAATAACAGCACTTACAGTTGACCAGGGCATCTCTAGCAGGGCAGAAATTTGACGACTGGCTTGTTGGAAAGGTGGCATCCTACGACTTTGCCATGTTGAAAGTCACTGAGCTCTTCAGTAAGGCCATTCTACTGCCAATGTTTGTCAATGGAAATTGTATGGCTGTGTGCTTGATTTTGTACACCTGTCAGCAATAAGTGTGGCAGAAATAGCCGAATCCACTAAATTGAAGGGGTGTCCACATACTTTTGTACATATTGTATCTTGTAGTGTGTATTTATTATCAAAACAACCTTGCTATAGGGTGCTGTCCATTGAGCTGATACAGAGCAGCAGAGATAGGCTACAGATTTCAAAAGCACTCAATGATCTCAGAGTCTCTGCTTTTGAACATTATGTTTATTTTGGTATAGCATGATTATATATGCAGAAACCAAAGCCAAAATGTTTTGCTTAGGTTTAGGATTGAGGATATACTCTCTGTCGAGCAGTATCTCAGGAACAAGGCTCGAGGGTACTGTAGGATTTCACCCAAACACACCTTTTAGTGTTTGTTGTCAGAGGAATCTACCACTTGGATAAAAAATTCAGCATGCCCAGTTCTGAGTTCTGTAAATGAACACAGTTTAAATAAGAGATGCAGTTTGGCTGGAATGGAGATACAAGATAGCCATGGACTCTAGCGTCCACTCGGCTGGCTGTAGCTTCAATCCATCCAAAATCCTTTTACATCCGCCAGTATCAAATCCTGTAGCTTCCATCTCTTAGCAGTAGCTCCAAATCAACTGTGTTGCAAGTGTTGCAGCTTTAAGGCCAGATACAGCCAACTCCTCGTTTATAGGAGATTGTGCTATCACTATATTTAACCATTTAAATGTGGTTCAATTTAAACCCAAGTCAATGACACCAGTTCCATCCTACAGTAAGGTTGGTAAAACAGGTGTGTAGGACTAGTTCATGCCTTTTCTCTGATCCTGACACACACAGGGGACATACTTGTTACAGCAGCAGGAGGGGAGTGCTGTCTCACCGGGGCCTTTTGTGCTCCTCCATGTAACATATAAAGGGTAGAGCGAGGAGTCTTGATGGGGAGGCTGTATAAACAGAGTTACAGTGAGCGTTACCAGGAGCACCCGTGTTGAACCCTCTGATACCTCAGACTCATACTGAGACAAGGAGGAGCAGCCTCAAAGCGCAGCCTGACAGCACCCAGAATGGGATTGTAGGATCGGACCTGTGGTAGAACATTCAAATGCAAGTGGTGCACATGCAGCACACCAAAACAAACCCAAACATACATAATTCAAGGTCTTATCTTCCAAAATAATTTGTGGTCCTACTATTCTAGCTAATTAGGCATCCAATCCAAAGCGCCTTACAGTCATTTGTGCATACATTTTACGTATAGGTGGTCCTGCAAATCAAACCCACTATCCTGGCGTGTCAAGTGCCATGCTCTACCAACTGAGCTACAGAGCTTTCCTTGAACTACACAGGGGAAAGCAAAAATACTCAATTTGTAACTTAGTTCGCCTCTGTCAGCAGGGAAATATGTAAATGAAAAACTGAATAACTGTTCCGCCTTTTACATCTGCAGGGAAGTCACCTAAATGCTCTAAACGTCAGATTTTACTAAAACCAGCAAGTGCTCTGTCACTTTCAGGTGAAAAGTAGCAGGAGAGAGATGGAGAGAACGAGAGAGCAGGAAAGAGACAGAGAGAGAATGAAAGAAGCCTGTGAAGGACGGAGAGAGGGAACAAGAGAGCAGGAGAGAGACGGATGGCGAGAAAACAAGAGAGAGAACAAGGGAGCATAGAGAGAATGAGAGCGCAGGAAAGAGCGAGAGGGATAGAGGGAGAGAGGCCTGGGAGAGAGGCTTGTGAAAGAGACAGAGAGAGAGAATGAGAAAATAACCCTGTGAGAATGTGAAAAGCTAAGCAGTTTATGGCTCGTTCATCTCAGACACGGAAGGATCCCACATACAGTACTCTCTCGACTCCATCACCATGTGGCTTGGGCTTTTCAGAAGATTCAATATGAAAGTGACAGACAATGATTGCCGTTAGACTCTCTCACACTCTCCATTGTTCTCACTGAGAGACTGCATTCCCAGTGTCGCCCGTCACTCTCTGCCTCTTAATTGAAACAATTTCCTCCATCACCAACGCTAAAGCATTCACCTCCCCTCCACCCTCCACCCTACTATCTCTCCTATGAGATCCATGAGGTGCTGCTCAGAGGGTCTATGAGTCAGGCAGGCAGACAGACAGCAAGCTGAAAGGATCAGACTTCCGGAGGAGTGATCCTTGGATGGCAGGAGAGATGGAAAGAAAAGGCATCAGCATTTACAAGACGCCAACCAACCAGCTGTTTTCCTGTCTGTGTGTCTGGCGTTGGTGCAGGATTCCTTCCTGTGACTGAGAAGACTGAGAGACTGAGAAATGGAAGGAGCCAATACGATGCAACAGCAGCTGTCTCTGCTGCCTCCGCTGCTAGCTGTGATGTCCTCATTTTATAAAAGTTCTCGCTCTGAGTTGTGTGCTGTACAATCCCCCTCGCCACTTAGGGAGAAAACAGCCCGAGCTTGAGAGCGGAGCTTTGATATGTAGAAATATGAAGGCGTCTTATTTACCCCTATCCCTCAACTGGGAATGGAGGGATGAAAGTAGCGGAGAGAGAAGGAGGGAGAAGGAAGGAACAGGACGCTGAGGGGCTGGGGATTAACAATGACATAACATGAAGAGGGGTCTGTCAGCGCACTGACACCTCGTTTCGCCTGCCATTGTCTGATTACCCCAAACAGCAGCTCAGCATCGACAGGGATGATCACAGAAAGGCGGGAAAAAACACAACTGTCGGGCTTAGGCGACAAAGCCAATTCCCGCCGTGCCTACTCCTTAAAACCAGACATTAGAGGAGTGAGCATAGGAGAAGGGAGAGAAAGAGAGGGGGAGGGTGGAGGAGGAGGAGGGAGGAGGAGGAGAAAGAGGTGAGAAAAGAGACTCACACATGGACAGCTTACAGGGGATACAAACCAAAAGATTATGGTAATCTTCCTTCCTTTGTCCCCCGCGAAATGTTTTCATACTACGCCTTTTATGTGTGGAGGAAGGGATGTGAACCTCTTCAGTAAGGGACAGTGGGCCCTTTCTGTGTGGTTTCTGGGTAATTAGCAGCAGTAGCAGACCCTTTCTGTTTCTCTGCTCAAGCTTATGGTCTTCTTAAGGGATTTCTCCCCCCACATACCCTTCTCTCTGTCTGCTGCTGCTGGGGAGTCCTGATTCCCAGCTCTAGCCCCAGCTCCCCGACCCTCCCTGACCCTATAACTCCCTGGCCCTCACTGACCCTATAACTCCATGGCCCTCCCTGACCCTATAGCTCCTCAGCCCTCCCTGACCCTATAGCTCCTCAGCCCTCCCTGACCCTATAGCTCCTCAGCCCTCCCTGACCCTATAGCTCCTCAGCCCTCCCTGACCCTATAGCTCCTCAGCCCTCCCTGACCCTATAGCTCCTCAGCCCTCCCTGACCCTATAGCTCAGCCCTCCCTGACCCTACCTCAGCCCTCCCTGACCCTATAGCTCCTCAGCCCTCCCTGACCCTATAGCTCCTCAGCCCTCCCTGACACTATAGCTCCTCAGCCCTCCCTGACCCTATAGCTCCCCTCCCTGACCCAATAGCCCAGCCCTCCCTGACCCTATAGCTCCTCAGCCCTCCCTGACACTATAGCACCTCAGCCCTCCCTGACCCTATAGCTCCTCAGCCCTCCCTGACCCTATAGCTCCTCAGCCCTCCCTGACCCTATAGCTCCTCAGCCCTCCCTGACACTATAGCTCCTCAGCCCTTCCCTATAGCTGACCCTATAGCTCCCTCAGCCCCCTCCCTGACACTGACCCAACTAGCTCCTCATCCCTGACCCTATAGCCCTCCCCTCCCTGACCCTATAGCTCCTCAGCCCTCCCTGACACTATAGCTCCTCAGCCCTCCCTGACCCTATAGCTCCTCAGCCCTCCCTGACCCTATAGCTCCTCAGCCCTCCCTGACCCTATAGCTCCTCAGCCCTCCCTGACCCTATAGCTCCTCAGCCCTCCCTGACCCTATAGCTCCTCAGCCCTCCCTGACCCTATAGCTCCTCAGCCCTTCCTGACTCTATAGCTCCTCAGCCCTCTCTGACCCTATAGCTCCTCAGCCCTCCCTGACCCTATAACTCCATGGCCCTCCCTGATCCTATAGCTCCTCAGCCCTCCCTGACCCTATAGCACCTCAGCCTTCCCTGACGCTACAACTCCTCGGCCCTCCCTGACCCTATAGATCCCTGGCCCTCCCTGGCCCTACAATATACTAAAATGGCACCTCTTGAACGGTTTGTCAGATCTTTAGAAGTTTGTTTTTTCAATACGTTAAGTGGGTCACTTCTAGAAATTATATTTGTTATATTATTGTTTATTGAAGTAAACATATTGTGAAGGTATACTGTATGCTTTGAGTGAACAGTCCAGAAGCAAGTAGATCTCCACCTAAATAAGGTTACGTCATCAAACCGCACCACTCCACCATCTTTCTCCGAATGCTTTTTTCGGGGGGATTCACAATAAATTGGAACAGTTTTTCGATCATCAAAAGTGGTTGTGAGTGGTTGTGTAATAGGGGGAGAACTGACTCCTAATCTTTTTTCCCATGGAAAGAAGCAGAAGCCAGGGGATGGCTAAGGCTTGGCCAACGACACCACAAATACCCTGCATAGGGGATAGATAGCAGCAATCCCACATCTAAAGACCACTGCCGGCTTACGCTCATCATATCTCCTGGGCCTTTTCAACAGGAGGTCATAGGTGCTTCTCAGATAAAGTGGTGTACAAGGAGATCAGAGGGGAGGAGCTCTTCAGGACGACAACATAAAAAAAACACACTTTTGAAATTGAAACTGATATTTTTTGTTTGTGAAGAGGTGTTAAGTCTTGTCGTGGCATTTTTTTGTTATTTTTACTCCTTCATCCTTTGATGTTTTGTTTTTTTGGGGGGGGGTTAATCATGTTTTTTCAACAAGCGACACCTCCTATTTCTCCTCTCCACTCCAACAGATGAAGCCTCTCTTGTTTTGTTGTGGGTTGAGCTGCTGTGTCTCATTGTCCCTGTCACGGGTGCTTTGTCTTACACACAGGCCCCAGCACAGCCCAGTGCACCCACACACCACACGGGGGGGGGGGGCATCAAAGCCAGGTCGAGATGGACTCAACAGCACTGGATTAAGGTCTTCTGCATGATAAAGTAGCTACCTAGGGGTGGAATTAACCTAATATGTGAAAGAATGTTATTGAGAGGGTATAAAGTGCCAAAAAGCTCTGTCATTCTCTACGTAATGTCCTAATCCTGGGCAGGACACAGAAGGCTGTGGGACGGGCTGGAGCTGTGTGCTAATCACAGAGATGCAATCTCATCTGTATTACCCTTCGTCCTTTAAACCTCTCCCTAAACTCAATTATTGTCCCAGAGAGACCAAGATGGCATGTTAAGTTACATGAAAGGGGGATTCGGAGTAGGAGCAAACAGAAATCTCCCAGTGTTAAAGTGAGGAGGTGTCGACTAACGAACGTCGCCAATTTGAGTCGAGCTAAACAGATTAAGGCAGGGATCTATAGACCTGAAAAACAACGTGACAATGAGTTAAAGGGAGGAGGAATCTCACTTTCAAAGCATCCTCTAAACTGTTAAGCAACCTAATCATGGCTGGATCTGAGGGACTGTGCCCCGGCATATATTTCTCTATTTACACCTCACACACTGCTGAGACCACCGGCCATCAAAGACCTCAGGAATGAACATTGAGCGACGTACAACATCTCTCTGACAAGACATACTATAGGCTTGATCCCTTAAGCAATTTGACTCTGTATAGTAGTCCCATTTAAAGGCTAATATGTTGTCTTCTGTTTTAATTGTGTTTCAGATACATTCCCTTTTGAATATCAGATGGATTCCCTAGACACTGCAGCTCAAAACCATCATTTGCTTTTGTCCTTCTGTCGACAACTTCTGCATTGACAAACATCAGTAACAAACAGAACCAGCTAAAGCAGATGTATTTTTGCATTGTGAGATGTTCAGAAGCTGTCAGCTCTGAGAGAGGGAGAATACAGAGCATGACTGCCTTTTAGGCATTCACTGGGGAGAGATAAAACATCCATGAGAGAAAATGAATAAAAACACTTTGATTTTGACACAAAGACACAAATGTTATAAATCCATTACTCAACTAGAGACATATCTAAATACAAAACTGTAACGTTTCTGATGCAGAATTTACAGTTTATAAAAATAAAATAACTGTGAAATAACTTGTTTTTGATAACTGAATGAATGAACTTCAGTAAATTTCAATGCAAACAGTGAAGATAATATATTTTTATTCATACATGCGTATGAATAAAACGTATTCATGCCTTTTTAACAATTTCAGTAATAATCCATTGGGTTTTAACGGGGTGTGGCATACATGGCTAGAAAGTGTGAGGTAACGTGTGCAGCGGACCAATGGGCTCTTGTTTTCTGCTCGTTGGATGCTTTAGCCATCATCACCTCACACCACCTCCTGTGAATGTGTGTGTGTATGGTTTAGCCTACTGTATGTACACGCCCCGGCCCAAGGGCTAGGGGGAGACTGACACAGGCAGGCATTTCACTGGCCGAAGATAGGCAGGCAGCTCTATCAGAACCCTACCTAAGCTCCTTCTATTCAATTAAATTAGCACATGAACATGATTATAACCCAGCTGAGATACTGACCCTGGATAGATGATGACAAGCAATGAAAGGCTTAATTTCGTGTCCACTTTACACTGTTTCCTACTCTCACCATAATAACAGAGCAACCATGAACAACTTGGATGCAATTTCACATTCAGCAAAGCACATGAACAACGATTCTTTATGAACAGTTCAGTTCCATATGTAGACTAAATGTCCATTCACGGCAGGCGCATGGTCAGCCGAAGACGTTGAGCAGTCGAGGCAAATTGGCCTTTGCCTCTGTGCCACACAACCATACCAAATCTACTTAGGATAAAATGAAGACTTGCTTCCCCTGCCAAACGAGTGAATCCATAAATGGGTGCATTTGCGCGGCAAACCCTGAGAATTGCAGACCTTCACAAAGCCACTCGTCCAAAATGGCCTTAATGTGGAGTCTAAAAGGCAGCCATTTCTCCCAATAAGCATACTGGGATGTGACATTCAGCCACACAGTACAGGGACAGGGAGGGGAAATGGAGCTGTAGGACACTGAAGAGCATTCACTCATTTTATCTCCCAGCTCATGTGGACAGAATGGTGTGAATTTGTTCAACAAATTGGAAATACACATCAAACAGATGAACAACTCCCTTCTCCCTAGATGAACAACTCCCTTCTCCCTAGATGAACAACTCCCTTCTCCCAAGATGAACAACTCCCTTCTCCCTAGATGAACAACTCACTTCTCCCTAGATGAACAACTCCCTTCTCCCTAGATGAACAACTCCCTTCTCCCGAGATGAACAACTCCCTTCTCCCGAGATGAACAACTCCCTTCTCCCTAGATGAACAACTCCCTTCTCCCTAGATGAACAACTCCCTTCTCCCTAGATGAACAACTCCCTTCTCCCTAGATTAACAACTCCCTTCTCCCTAGATTAACAACTCCCTTCTCCCTAGATTAACAACTCCCTTCTCCCTAGATTAACAACTCCCTTCTCCCTAGATTAACAACTCCTTTATTGCTTTTAATCTTTTTAATGAATTTATCTTATTAACACTTTGTTCTAGCTAGCTATTTGTGTAGGTAGCTATCAAGTAAACCCAATGATTCCCTTCTCCCTCCTTGATTTCTCTAAAGGTCCCTCTGTTTGCTCTGAACTAAACTAATATAAGTACCTGTGAAAGGAGCTCAATTCCTCAACCATATGATGCTGATGGTGTGGGATTATAATGGCCTTTCACAATGTCAATGACCTTGTTTGACATCAGCTCACTGAGAGGAAAGACAAGAAAATAATAAAGGAAATGGCGCCAATCTGTTACAGTGTAATACAAGCCTGCCTGCTTTTACACATTATGTGTCCTACGGACACAAAAACCTTAATGTGTCATTTTGCGCATTTGAGCAATATAACCTATATCTGTGAGCATATGACACAATTAGAAAGGAGGGTATATTTTCCTCCTCTGGTACAGATCTAGTAGAACGTTTTCCAAACTTAACAGGCCAGGCGTCGCGTAGAATCAAGTCACAGCCGTGCGCCCTTCTTCAGGAGAAGCTGCTGCTGCTGACATGCTGTACAGAGGCATTAACCTGTGTGTGTGGTGTGTGTGTGTGTCTGTGTGGGTGTACGTGAGTGTGCATGTGTGTGTGGTACGTGTCTGTGTGAGTGTGAGTGCGTGTGCGTGTGGCATGCGTGTGGTGTGTGTGTATGTGTGTGTCTGTGTGTGTGTCTGTGTGGGAGTAGGTGCGTGTGCATGTGTTGCGTGTGTCTGTGTGGGTGTGAGTGTGAGTATGCATGCGTGCGTGCGCGCGCGCGTGTGTATGTGTGTGTGTGTGTGTGTGTGTGTGTGTGTGTGTGTGTGTGTGTGTGTGTGTGTGTGTGTGTGTGTGTGTGTGTGTGTGTGTGTGTGTGTGTGTGTGTGTGTCATGATGTATGAGGGCATTAACCTGCAGAACCAATGCTATGGCAACACTGAAAGCTCCAGAAGGAAAGAAAAGGAGGACGAGATTGTCACAGTGTGTTTGTTCTGTCTTCATCCCCTGTCTCAGCTGCCAGGGCCTGCCGGAGAGGAGCTGTTTAGTCAGGGTACCATCCACCTATACCACCAGGCTCTCAGGTAATCAGAGACGACCACGACACGACACCAGGAATGCCTTCCAAATGGCACCCATTTCCCTTTATAGTGTACTACTTTTGACCAGAGCCCTATAGACCTTGGTCAAAAGTAGTGCACTACATAGGGAATAGGGTGCCATTTGAGACGTAGCCCGGCTGTCACATTAGGAGGACAGAGAATAAAAGCTACTGCTACCCTGTTTTTCGGACTTTACTCTCTCTGATACCTACTTTAATGCTGTAATACCTTCACATTCACACAGTTAAAAACTCAACATTACAGTGCATCTCTGCAATGGATGTTTGGATACTCTTCTTGCATGCCACACATACAGTAACAGTTAAAAGTTTTGACACACCTACTCATTCAAGGGTTTTTCTTTATGTGTACTATTTTCTACATTGTAGAATAATAGTGAAGACATCAAAACTATAAAATAACACATATGGAAACATGTATTAACCAAAAAAAGGGTTAAACAAATCCAAATATATTTGAGATTCTTCAAAGTAGCCACCCTTAGCCTTGATGACAGCTTTGCACACTCTTGGCATTCTCTCAACCAGCTTCACCTGGAATTATTTTCCAACAGCCTGGAAGGAGTTCCCACATACGCTGAGAACTTGTTGGCTGCTTTTCCTTCCCTCTGTGGTCCAACTCATCCCAAACCATCTCGATTGGGTTAAGGTCGGGTGATTGTGGAGGCCAGGTCATCTGATGCAGCACTCCACCACTCTTATCCTTGGTCAAATAGTCCTTACACAGCCTGGAGGTGTGTTGGAATGTTGTCCTGTTTAAAAACAAATGATAGTCCCACTAAGTGCAAATCAGATGGGATAGCGTATATGCTGTGGTAGCTGGTTAAGTGTGCCTTGAATTCTAATTAAGTCAAAGACAGTGCCACCAGCAAAGCACCGCGACACCATCACACTTCCTCCTCCATGCTTCACGGTGGGAAACACACATGCGGAGATCATCCGTTCACCTACTCTGCGACTCACAAAGACACGGTGGTTAGAACCAAAAATCTCAAATTCAGACCAAAGCACAAATTTCCACCGATCTAATGTCCATTGCTCGAGTTTCTTGGCCGAGCAAGTCTCTTATTATTATTGGTGTCCTTTAGTAGTAGTTTCTTTGCAGCAATTCAATCATGAAGGCATGATTCACGTTGTCTACTCTGAACAGTTGATCCATTTCCTGGTAACTCCAAAGAACTTATCTTCTGACTGACCTTCATGTCTTAAAGTAATGATGGACTGTCGTTTCTCTGTGCAAAGTTGAGCTGTTCTTGCCGTAATATGGATTTGGTCTTTTACCAAATAGTACTATCTTCTGTATACCACCCCTACCTTGTCACAACACAACTGATTGGCTCAAACGCATTAAGAAGGAAAGAAATCCCACAAATTAACTTTTAACAATGGCACACCAGTTAATTGAAATGCATTCCAGGTTACCGCATGAAGCTGGGTGAGAGAATGCCATGAGTGCAAGGCAAAGAGTGGCTACTTTTTTGTTACTACATGTTTCCATATGTGTTTTTTCATAGTTTTGATGTCTTCACTATTATTCTACAATCTAGAACATAGTAATAATAAAGAAAAACCCTGGAATGAGTAGGTGTGTACAAACATATATCTGATTACCTTAATGTGGTTCCGCTGTGCTTATAATAATGTTGGGACACTAATGCTGCTAATAAACAAGAACACTTGGATAAATGCACCAGCTCCTTTTCTTTTTGGAGAACGCTTAGGGCCTAAACACCTGAGGGATGGAGAGAGATGTGCATGTCGGTTTAGGAGTAGACCAAGTTCAATTTGTGTGACTAAAGTGGTTATGCCACTGGCCCCAAAGGGAACAGTTCGGTTTTCACTGTGCTTTTATTTCAACCTAAATGTTTTCGTGCAATTACAAACTCCATAAATGTTTTTAAACACCAGGGTTTGTGAAAATGGGTAATTGAGTGATGTTGAGTGAGTCTGGGTAATTGAAACGTGCAAAATGTAAAATGGCTGCCAGGTCTGCAGGCAGAGTGTTTGCATTGCATCCACACTGGCAAAGAAGATTATACGCCACCTACATACTGTACATACAGGAACATATCAAGTGCCATTGGAGTCACCCGATCGTATGCTACTTAAAACATATGTACGATGACAACACTATAGCTCTCCATTACGTGCTGGCATCATCCTTTCCACCCTGGGCGGTCAATTTGCAAATACTTTGTAAAGTATGGATCTGTCCAATCCCCTCCCAAAAAAAGCATAAGGAACCCATGTCATAGACGCAAAGATGAAGTGAACCAACTATTGCGTTGATATCCAATACCACATTTATTTAGGCTTCCTTATGTGTCTGCTCACAAAGAAGACCTTAACGTGATCAGAAATCATGGCATGGGGTGGAGGAAGGAAGACGGAAGAAGGGAAGTCAACAGAATAAAAAAATGACCTGAGGACACAGTAGTCTAAATGGGGAAAGGAAAACACACACATCTCTAACTGACCACTCATGCTCCATCAGAATCATATTTTTTCCACTTCATGCTTGGATCGCCAAAGAACATTTTCCCCTTCTGTAAGCAAAACACATATTTGCACAGAAAATTACAAATACAAGGAGAAGTGAGCTTTACACTCAATGCTTTGGACATCACGGCTTCTCTTCTTCCAAACGGCAGGAGCAAAACAACAGCCTTTACATCTAGTTACGGACCGAGTGCACTTCAGCATGGATAAGTGGTTTTAAGAGGGGGTTAGGATGGGGGGAGGAGACAGGGAGTTCAGATCCATCTTGACATTTCTAGCGCCACAATTTTCATAGGATGGGGAACTCTAGGACAGATGTGAATACCTCCAGAGACAAGGCTTAAGCAAATACATTTTGGAATTCAAACTAAAGGGTGTCACGAATGCATTTTCCTGAACACAATCGCTTCGGGAAGCCTTCTTGAAATGTTTTTTGATGTTTATAGGTTATAATATGGCCTTCCTGTAGAACATTGTGAAACACCGCTGGAACACATGGAATAGGAATGGAATCCCATCTGACGCTCCTATATTCCAGCTCCATTTATAAATAGCTTAATAAATGTTCCGCTCTTTCCCACTCCACAATGCTATTACTGAGGAGCATTATGAGGAGAGACGTTTCTCTCCATCTCCTGCGAGCACAGATGGAGGAATCCAAGTTTTATTTGTGTAGGAATGGCATCTGATGTGGATGGCCTGTGATAAAATAAATCCAGACTTGAGAAATGTCCCCCACACTGAATGAATGCACCATAAGAGAAACTTGCTCATTTCGCTTTAAGACATCCATGTCTGAAACGCTTGACGAAACATCTGCCCATAACTCCACTGCCTGCTATTGTTTATCTATTACAAACAGACAGTTGACATTGAGAAATGCATCTACTATACTTCTGCAGATTCCCTCTGTAAATGCCTTGGACGAGTGAGCAGTCAGTGAGAAAACGTCATTTAGCTTATTACTGTTCATTCAGCTAAAGGTGATTCCATGCTGCTGACATCTAATATCATTTCCTCTCCCATCTCTGACTGCTCCAGAATCATTTTCAAATTGGAGCTTATCTTCAAACTTTACGTGCTGTACATTATGCCAAATCGAACCCTAACACCGACATCGAGAAGTTGGTTTGGATTTTGGTGCTAATGCCAAACGTGATGGTTAATTCATCATACCACATACAATAGCCAATAAGCAACCCTTCACTTACCTTATAACAGGCCCTGATATTGGCAATGAATCATAACATATTTTATGGCATTTTTAAGTGGATGTAAGGCCTGAAAATGTACCTGTGTTTTATTTACAATCTGAAGTAGGACTCCTCCCCTACTCAGATAGAAAAGGCAGTTTACACAACAGTTGTTGGCTTTCTAGGCATTCATGGAATCCATGTTATCTGGGTTACTACAAAATCGTGTGACATACCAGGGATAAGTCATGGCAAGGTGAAGACTGGAGGAGAATGGAGGAGAGGCTAAAAACACCAGAGAAGAAGAAACACCTCAGGAAATGGGAAATAAAGGTCAACACATTGACACTGTTAGACTTTAGACTGTGCTATTTTACAACATGTCTACATCATTTGTAATATAAGTGTAGTGGTGTTGTACATATGTATTTTTTTTTACATTTTCTCTCTGCATTGTTGGGAAGGGCCATAAGTAAGCATTTCACAGTTAGTCTACAGCTGTTGTTTACAAAGCACGTGACAAATAACATTTGATTTGAATGCAGTTGTACATATCGTAATATTTTAGTACATCTTTTCTATTTGTTCGTTTTGGACTATGGACTATGCTCTTTACAAATGTCTGAATGAGATTTGTATAATATACTGTACCTTTATATTTGTCATCTACGTAAATGTATAACATATATTTTTTTTTGTCTATGTACATAGCTCTCCAATTATGTGAACACAAAATGCACATTTCTCCCATACAGCCAAACAGTGTTGTTATCAGTGTAACCGATGTTCTTCTAAATGAAAGTTAATTGTGATGTTGACACAGCTGCTGTGGGTATGAAGCATAACAGCACAGCCAGCCTAGTCTGTTCCATCATCTCTTCCCTACTCTAATGAATACTGAGACGCTCCACTGGCCAGGAGAGGAGAGGAGAGGAGAGGGGAGGGTGTGTGACACATCTGTCCACAACGCTAATGATCATCCTAATTGAATCCTACTAAATTAGCCACCTTGTATGCCTGCCTGATGGATCCTTCGCACGTTTCCAGATCTGCCACCAGAAATACTGAGCTGGTCGCTTTCAGAGGTTGCATTCCAAACAGCACCCTATTCCCATAGGGCTCTGGTCAAAAGTAGTGCAGTATGTAGGGAATAGGGTGTATTTGGAACTCCATCAGAGCCCTCCTCCCTGGTTGGAGCAAAAACATTTCCCCCCCCCCCCCACAGGCTCTTCTGGCCATGTTGGCATCCCGATATAGGTTAAGGAAGAAGCCTCTCATGGTTATGAGAGTGAGCAGGCCTAGTGTAATTTAAATTCAGATGACATTTACTGTCTGAGAGTATTAGAGCCAGGGCATCCTACTGCTGCTTGGTCTTACTCAGCATCAGCGGGCCCGGGGCTCTGGAGAAAGGAGGAAGATGCTCTGCTAGATCTCTGTTTACTGTAGCTACTCCTCCAAGATGGACCTGAGTCTATGGTGGTGCAGAGGAGATCTAGAGCCTTATGCCCTCATCCAGTTCCACCACTAACCCCCAAACCTCTTATCCCCCTAACCCCCTAACCCCCCGGCCTAGAGGTTGCCGTGCCAAAATGGATGGAGATAGCCTTGTAGAATGTCATGTATACAGGTTGTGTGCATCCCAAAAAATATACCCTATTCCCTATATAGAGTGCTATTTTTGACCAGGGCCCCATAAAAGTTGTGCACTACAAAGGAAATAGATTGTCATTTGGGACACAGCCCGTTGTACCCTCAGAGCCACGTCAGACACCTTCAGACTGCATTCCAGAGGATGTGCCCCCCTCTCCCTTCCTCTCAACCTGCCGTGCCATAACAGAGAAAGGCCCCCGACTTGCTTGTTATAAATAGCCAGGACCCGGGTGTCGCTAGAAAATATAGGTTAGGCTAGGCTGGCAGCACCAGGGGAAGAGATGGTGTGCTGTAAAAGCTTTGTTTATTTTGCAGAAGTTCTGGAATTCATCACATCTGAGCCTATGAGGAAGGAACCACTGTTTGAGAGTGTATAGGGATGTGTAGATGTGTGTGTGTGTGTGTGTGTGTGTGTGTGTGTGTGTGTGTGTGTGTGTGTGTGTGTGTGTGTGTGTGTGTGTGTGTGTGTGTGTGTGTGTGTGTGTGTGTGTGTGTGTGCTATCTGCTGTTTAATGTGTGTGCATGTGTATTTAACTGTTGAGTTAGAGTTAGTTGGACAAGGTTTAAGCTCAACGAGGCTCCTAGCAATGACACGACCTTGGATGACTAACTCAAACCCAATCATCAGCCATCAGATGGGATCAGAGGGCTAGCAACCTGGGGGACAATCAGAACCTGCTTAACATGTAACAGAGAATAATTAGGCTGCTTAATTGTGTATGGCTAATGCACTGGAGAGTACAGCTATATACGTATATAAGGATATCCTTATGTTTTCCTGCAATCAGCGAAATTATTTCAAAGTAGAAAACGTATATGCAAATAGGTCAATAAAAATATATTTATAACATTTTAAAGGCCCAGTGCAGTCAAAATTCTGTTTTTCTTGTGTATTGTATCATATATATATATATATATATATTGGGGCGGCAGGGTAGCCTAGTGGTTACAGCATTGGACTAGTAACCAAAAGGTTGCAATTTCAAATCCCTGAGCTGACAAGGTACAAATCTGAACAGGCACTGTTCCTAGGCTGTCATTGAAAATAAGAATTTGTTCTTAACTGACTTGCCTAGTAAAATAAAAATAATATTGTACAACAGCTGTTGAAACTAACACTGTAAAAGTCAGAAAATGTTTAATCAGTGTTATTTTATGATAGTTGCTGGTTGAAAATACAATCTACACAGGACCTTCTAATCAGCCTGTTTACATTGGCGGCTGGGGACATCACCTGGTGGTAAATTGGTTAATAGAGCAATAACAAAGAGAGTCCAAACCTCTCTGCCAATAACAGCTAGTTTTCCATTTTCCCCTCTCCACTCAGACCACACCCAGAAAGTCCTAGCAAAATTCTTGCTTGAGAAATATTTTTTTGCTAAAAAGACATTTTTGTCAATTTTAATGGAAAACTATTACAATAAGGTATTTAATTGTTACCCAGAGATTATTTATATCAATATAACATTACTACTGACCAATGCTAAAAGGCCCAGTGCAATAAACATATGATTTTTCCTTTGTTTTGTATCATATCTCCTACTCTGACGACGAGGTGTACCAAGGATCGGACCAAAATGTGGCGTGGCTATTGAGATTCATGTTTAATGAAAAACACACTAAACACAAACACTACAAAACAATAAACGTAACAAAAACCGAAACAGCCTATACTGGTGTAAACTAACACAGCACTGGGACAAAGGGACATAAGGACAATCACCCACGAAACACTCAAAGAATATGGCTGCCTAAATATGGTTCCCAATCAGAGACAACGATAAACACATGCCTCTGATTGAGAACAACTTCAGACAGCCATAGATTCACCTAGAACACCCCACTAAGCTACCATCCCAATACATGTGAAAAAAAAAACAAGACAAAACACACCACATACAAAAACCCATGTCACACCCTGGCCTGACCAAAATAGATAAAGAAAACACAAAATACTAAGACCAGGGCGTGACACATATTGTACCACAGCTAATGAAATTAACACTGTAATAGTGTGAAAAAATTTGATAATTGTTATTTCCTAATAGTTGCTGGTTGAAAATACAATCAACACAGGACCTTCTAATCAGCAGGTTTTGCATGGGTGGAGTTTTGGCTTGCCTGGTGACATCACCAGGCGGTATTAGTAAACCAATAACAAATATCTCTGCCAATAAGAGCTAGTTTTCAGATTACATATCCCTCCCATTATGCCCGTCGACCGCTTTGGTGCCTTTCCTCTCCCCAATCAGACCACTCACAGACAGTCCTAGCAAAATTACTTCTTTAGAATTTTTTTTTTTGCAAAAATGTTGACCATTTTAATGGACAACTATTACAGTAAGGTACTTAACTGTTACCTGGAGATTTGATATTGAGATAAAAGCGACTGCATTTGGCCTTTAACTCGTTTAGTATTTGGAACTGAATTTATAAAGAACCGAGATTCAACTTTAATTTGGAAAAAGGTTGTGATTATTGCAAGAATAATATCAGGCACTGCATGTTAGCCCATACACCCCATTTTAAATGGAGGATTAAACTATGCTGAGTATAACCGAGTCTTTAGCAGCATAGGCTGGAGCTGTGACAGGTCCCTGAGAAACATACACAGACTGCTTGCAACACATGTCATATATCATAGCTTCAATCTGTACCCCCAGTCCACTACAACCTGCAAGCTACAAATGTGCACTTCTCTTGCCATTTCTGCAAAAAGGGGAGACAGGGGAGAAGTGCGATAAGGGAGGTTGTGATCCGAAAGCCAAATAGCTCTGCATTTATTCTATTTATCTACAACTTCCCAACCTTAAAATATAAACTACTACATTATGGAATTCAAAAACATTGTATTACAATATCCCCCTGTCGTGTCTTTGGCTATGCCGGATTAAGTGATATGACTATTCTATGCTATTCTATAAAATCATTTCTCCGTAATTAATATCACCTGATTGAGCTAATCATGTAAATGTAATTAACTAGAGAGTCGGGCACCACAAAATAATATTTATAGAGCTGTTATCTTCCGAATAAACTCTTAAATACCTAGTAATATTTTACATCAATATCAATCAATATCAATCGCCATCTTAATTCAGTCTCATCTGAAAGTTGTAAATTCTTTTATCTGCACGAACCCTGGTTAACAAGTTGAATCAGCAATACAAAATTGGGTTTAATTATTTATTTACTAAATACCTAACTAATCACACAGAATTACACATACACATAATTAATCATAACTTGATTACAAATTATGTCACAAAGGAAAACGTCCCTAGCGGGCGGAACCGATATGACAGCTTGTTACACAAAAGAAAAGGGGCTGGGTTTGAGTGAAAGAGCGGGAAGACTGAGGAACAAAGGGAAGAAGCTGTGCTATCGTAAATACAGTATCTTATGCATTCTAAATTACCGCCCATTTGGAAAAGGAAAATGCAATAAATATTTACTCTGAGCTGCGCTTCGGTAGGTTGGTGATAGATGGAAGGCCGTGTTGCCTAACCGATTCCTTTGAAGAATGTCTCTGGTGGTCAATTGGATACGTTGTAGTGACGTCGTTGTGTGGTAGACGGAATACTCTGTCTGTTCCTTCCTAACCTGTGTTTGCAGCTGCGGTTGCTAACTCAACGGCTAGGAGATATCACTTCTGTAGTGAATAAGAGTTTAAAGTTCATACCATTCGCAACCAAAGCTCACGCTGATGTTGGCTTCGTTCTGTAGTTATTATCTGAACCACTCTGACATAGGACCATCGTCCTACATCCCCGGAACAGGAAGTTCTATTGTAGTCAAGGCTTTATATAGGAAGGGAGAAAAGGGGTGTGTTTCATAGTTTACAAGCTCTGTCTCTTCACGTGGGCGGGCCACTGAGTGAGCAGCCCTATCTTATGAAAACCCACATCTCACATATTAGAAGCTAAAATCACATTTCATCCCCTCACAAATAATTTCATATTCAAAAATGTAAATTGAACAACAATTCCATGTGAATCCGATAACTCTGATGTGTAGACTTTCCACTGTAGAGTTTATGTCATCTTATCATTGATGAGAATTTCTCAGATGACAACTGAACTGACATCATATTCATTAAGTACCACCGCATATGTTAAATTGTTCGGATTACCATAATATAGTTCATTTCCCCCCACCTACTGATGTTCCCAGAATCTCTATGTTAACCAAGGGTTTTGCAAATGTAACCTCAGTAGGGTAGAGAGAGGAAAAAGGGGGAAGAGGTATTTATGACTGTTATAAACCTACCCCCCAGGCCAATGTCATGACACCCCCATCTGACTACTCAGAAGCACTTTGAACAACAGAAATATATAATATCAAAACCAGGGATCCTCTGATTCTCAAAACATGGCTGCCAACAAAACAGTCCTCTAAGTACTGTTTGTTAGGCAAATATAAATTCACAAATATGAATACTGCAAGTTACAATATCAAATAAAATTTTATTTATCACATGCACCAAATACAACGGGTGTAGACTTAACTATGATATGCTTGCTTGCGAGCCCTTCTCAACGATGCAGAGTTAAAAATTAATAGAAAAAGAAAACTAGTGACACAAGAGGAATAAAATACACAATAATTGAGCTATATACAGGAAGTACCAGTACCATATCAATGTGCAGGAGTATAAGGTATTTGAAGGCAGGGTAAACTGACTAGACATCAGGATAGATAATAATAACACTAAAATAAAGAACAGAGTAGCATAAGATGAGTGTAAAGGTGTGTGTGTGTGTGTGTGTGTGTGTGTGTGTGTGTGTGTGTGTGTGTGTGTGTGTGTGTGTGTGTGTGTGTGTGTGTGTGTGTGTGTGTGAGTGAGTGAGTGAGTGAGTGAGTGAGTGAGTGAGTGAGTGAGTGAGTGAGTGAGTGAGTGAGTGAGTGAGTGTGTATTTGTGTTTGGTGCCATTAGGCGATAGGACGCCATTTGGGATTTATCCCTCACCTCATCACCTCATGATGCTTTGGCTAGACAGTTGGGCAGTGTTCAGGGAAGTTCTCCTCGGTCCTATTGTTTCAGTAGTGGAGAGCGAGAAGAGCTTTGAGTGGAAGAACAACTGTTATGGGTGAATACCGAAGCAGCCTTAATACGCTAACATGCTAACATGGCAAAGCCAATTCCCACAATGCAATGCCTAATTTATTTCTGAACAGGAGAGTTTTTTAGACCACCACACAAAATATTAATTCAAATTTGCATTTATAATAAATGTAAGTAATGAAGTGAACCCCACCCTGGTGATGTGTGCAAAATTTATTTTATTTGCTCTCTTGAATCAAACATAAATCAAATCGGTCCAGCTGTCCAACATCATGCCTTTTGTATTTAAAGAGCTGATTACTTTTTCTGCAAAATGTTCATTTTTGGAGATAGACAGGGGGTTGAAGAGAGAGAGAGAGAGAGAGAGAGAGAGAGAGAGAGAGAGAGAGAGAGAGAGAGAGAGAGAGAGAGAGAGTTGAGAGAGAGAGAGAGAGAGAGAGAGAGAGAGAGAGAGAGAGAGAGAGAGAGAGAGAGAGAGAGAGAGAGAGAGAGAGAGAGAGAGAGAGAGAGAGAGAGAGAGAGAGTGAGAGAGAGAGAGAGAGAGAGAGAGAGAGAGAGAGAGAGAGAGAGGCAGTATGCACAGGATACAGAATGAGATTGTAGTGCAATAGAAAAATATGGCCTTTTTACCAACAGCCCTGTTGTTGCAAAATCAAGTGAAGCTAGGATAAAAACGTCTGCTCAGTGGCATATATCATATTTAGTCTTCTCCTATCTTCTCCTGTGTTCTATACAATCCTGGTTGCGTCCAAAATGGCACTCTGTTCCCTTTATTGTGCTCTACTTTTAACAGAGCACTGTACAACAGTAGTGCACTATATAGGGAATATGGTGCCATTTGGGACGCATACATGTCTCCTCTCAAACTAAGTGTTATGGTGGCCATATAAAGTTACTATTTTTTATTTTAATAAAAAGTTTGAGCATCATGATGAGATGAACACATGACAGAAAGCCATTATTCCTGGATGATTTTAATCTAGTGTTCTCTTCCTTCACAGAGGGAGGAGGGTCCCCCATGCTGGGGTCCTTTTTAGCTGCAGCCGTCTGAGTCTGCAGTCTTGATCTGCTACCGGCCACCAATGTGATGTCATCCTCTCCATGGGTGCTTCTCAAGAGAGAAGTTGAGGAAATTGGCAGAACTTAAATTGGTGGCATTTTGTGGTCTTTAAAGGAAAAGGGGGTCTCATTAAAACTATATAGCCAAGAGACCAGCCTTCAAGTTTCTCCTCTATCATTAGCCAGAGTAACTGAAGATAACAGAACTTCAATTAGAGATTTGGATAACTCCATGTTGTCAATTTACTGCTGACAGAGCAGCATGATGTCTAACCTGGGACGGCCACCCTGTAGACCTCTTCACCTTCTATGTTTTAATGAGGGTTGGGACTGAGGAGAGCGTGACTCAATGACTCAAATAGGATGGTCATTGCTGAGATCTAGCCTATCTATCTCACCATCTAGCCTAGCCCTCTATGCTCCCCCGGCCTTTGCTCTTCATTTCATGTGTATTTTATGCCCATAGCTAAAAAGAAAAGAGGGACAATAACATATGCTAGACAGCTGGTCAAGCGTTACTGTCTGTACTCCTTTTTTGTCTTCCCTAAAATTACTGAAGTGTTCTGGTATAAACTATGTATTTACTGGTAATAAAATGAAATAATCACGTTTTGTGTGATACCATGTTTTAATTGGACTGAATTATGTGGTTTAGGTAAGACAGCATATGTTGTAATGTTCAAACATGGAAAGGTCACATTCATCCCACTTGTGATAGCTAACTACACATTCCTGGAGGAACCTAGCTAGCTAAAAATACACTGGAAATAGGCAGCTTTAGTTCATAGATAGGTATTAATAGGTATTAACATAAAAGAGATTAAAATAATTTAGAAAACTAACAGAGCAGAGCTAAGGATAGGGTTAGTTAATTTAAATTATGTTGACAGTTGAACATCTACTGAATTCTACAAATCATATATTTGGGACTATCCACTTAAAGTGTTACGGAAAATAGATTCCAAATATATGTTTATGTCTGGAATAATTCAATCTCTGCCAGAAGGCCATTTTTATGGAGTATAGAGTACCAAAGTATGAGTAATAATACCCATAAAACCTAGCGATCAAACAAGAAAATGGTTCCTATTGTTTTCCACTGTTCATTTTTCCAATATGGGATTTTAGAAACTCTTAAAATAAAGGCTGTGTTTCATGTAGGCTTACCCTGGCATGACGTTTTGATAACTGCGTAAATCTCTCTAGGACAAGATTACTTTTATCAATATATTTTCCTGTATTTACCTCCCAAAAGGCCATGCTAATTAGCTGCGAATGTGGCTAACATAAAGAACTCCAAATGCCATGATGATCTGGACGAGACTGCCGAATCGAGGAAAAGGTAAGAATATCTTGATTGACTATCTAATGTTAGGTACATTTTGTAATGAATTGGCTACATTTCATTATATAGACAATTCTGTGAAATGTCTTGTGCAAGTTTTAAATTGACACAAAACCTGTTAGCAAAGGTGTCAGCTAGAGATGACATGAAAGAGCTTGGAGGGATTTGTAGTCTTGCATGATGTCTACTTTGATGCTAATTAGCATTTTCGAATCTGAAAGTAAATAGAGCCTAATATGTGGCTAAAAGTCACCTTGTCCGAGAGAGATTTACATGGTTATCAAAACATCACGCCAGGGTAAGCCTACGCGATACACAGCCCTTAATTTAAGTTTTTTAAATTCCCTATGGGAAAAATGAATGGTGGAAAAACAATTAGAACCGTTTCCCTCTTTGACCGCTAGGTTTTATGGGTATTATGACACCTCCACTGTGGGTCTCTATAGACTGTGCACACAAACAGACAGATAGACCAAGAGCCAAGCAGCTTTCCTTAAACACATTCAAAGGGATGAGTAGCATTCAATGAAGAGAACGAGTGACTTGGTTAACATCAATCCCCCTTACACACACCCACAATAACCTGTTTGACTTATCTATTTTAGGTGGGATATCAACAAACAAAATGGAAAACAGAGTAATTGATAGGCATATTTTCAAAATTACCAAAACTCTGAAGGACTTTGCAGGAAAGTGCAGTTGTAAAAAATATCCTTAGTCAACTGTGAAGAATCGATTGAATCACCTTTAAGTTTGGAAAAAAAATGGTTTTACTCCTTTTCAATTACCACTTAAACGTGAGAATTCGTAACCAATTGGAATTTCCTTACACATGTTGTGTGCGGCTAAGCAGGATTAAATATTTGAAGAAACGACTCAAGAGTTTTACCATAATATCCCCATCCTCCAGTCCCAAAACAGATCAAGAAGAAGAAGAAAAAAAGGATAGAGTGAGTGAAAAAGTAGAGCCACAAGTAGCCGTAGCTGTGGTCAAGGGTTTAAGAAAATTAGCAAAGCTCAACTGGAACGGAAGTACCTCGCTGAGACCGCCACAGAGTAGGGCTCTCTAATCATATGTAACATCTACCTTTGGAACGTAGCAGAGGGAGTTTACAATAAGCTTAACCCCTACTTTTATATTGCGCCCAGCTGGCTTTCCCCTCCATGTTGTGCACTTTGAACACTATTTTGTAATTCTGACTCCACTTGGTTTCGTAATCCGACCGGCGCTCCCTGAACCGGTTTCTTTCTAGAACTCTAAGGCACACTTTTTCTTTGATATTTTTTAGAATACATGAAATGGCTATTTTTCTTGTTACTCGTTGTTGTGGTTTTGATTGATATTGTCAACGGAAGTCTATCTTTATTTGTATTTTCATTCTTTACATACAATATTTAAAAAAAATATTAGCGTGAAAATTCTGTTTAATGCCAGGTACTTACAAAGTACTTTGTTGATGGCGGCGACAGAGTGAGAGCCCTTTCGAACGATTCAAACCCCCCTCCTACCAACACATTTAAAAGTCAATAGTAAAGCATTTCTGGCTACCTTACTGTGATTGTTTTCAATCAAAAAGGTCAAAAGTCAACAAAATGGCATCCTAGCAAAGCAATTACTCAAGCAAGAATTTTGCTAGGACTGCCTGGGAGTGGTCTGAGAGGGGAGGGTAAAAAGCTGAGAGATTTTGCAGAGAGATTATTTTGCAGAGAGATTTGGAGCTCTCTTTCTTATTGGCCTATTAACTAGCTTACCGCCTGGTGATGCCACCAGGCAGGCCAAAAATTCCACTAAAACAGGCTGAAATTTCAGGTGGCCTTTTCAAACAGCTCTTACAGTAAAGGGGCATTATCATAATTTTCATAATTTCACAGTATTATTCCAACCTCATAGTGTGGAAATATATATAAAACACAGGAAATCACATTTTGACTGCACTGGGCCTTTAATATCTCACAACAGATTTTAATTTCTAGATTAATTTAATTTGGCAGACTCCGTGGTGTGGTCCATTTAGTGGGGGCTGAACTTTCCTGAGTCCTGTTGCGCTGCACCGTGGAGATGTGGGAAGGGAGTTGTAGGGAGTTGGGAGGCAGGACATGAATTAATTTAATTCTGTACATAATTCTGCCTCAATGGCCTCCTCTGTCCCTGCACGGAGGCTTGAAAAGGAGACACAAAGTTCGATTGCTCAATATTCATCTACATTTTTCCCCTGGATAGACACAATATGGTGGGCTTAATTAACTTCTCTCAAAGGTGAAGCAGTGCGCACCATCTGCTGGGAGACAATCACATTATTATGCCTCTCCTTATAATCCCCTTACTCAATTTAAGCACAGGGCTGTGCAGGCAGAAAGAGAGTGAAAGAGAGAGAGAGAGAGAGAGAGAGAGAGAGAGAGAGAGAGAGAGAGAGAGAGAGAGAGAGATGAAATCACAAGGAAAAAAATCCAAATCATTAAATCACAATTTGAGACAGCTAGCATACCGCTAATCTGTAGGAACATTGCCAAATGTGCTTTTTCTACTTCCCCAGACACTTCCCCACATTTAACGGCTTGATCACTCTAAATTGTTGTGCAGAAATTACTTCAAGACTTTTTCCCATCCTAAACATCTAATACCGATTTGGAAAAAGCAAATTAGTTTAGTCAGATATTTTGGATGCCCCAACCACATGATCCAACCTCAACAAATTGAGATACTGTAGTTTACCACCACTATGGTGTTTTCATTATACAATTTCTGAGACAACCCACACTTAATTCTTTAATAAATCTCAAGGACCACACATTGCAATCAAGGGCCTGGTGAACTTGCCCTGAAGCCAGGTCATTATTTGATCTTTGTGGCATTTAATCTGATTATGTCATTGTGGAGGTAAACTTCAGACCCAATCTTGTTAGCAGCTGGCCGCGATGGATTACGCCAGCCAGTCAGGTGGAAAATGAACTGAGCAGTTCAGAATTGGCCTTGCATCTCTTTCAAGATCCTTACCACCACTACTTCAGCTCCTTCTGCTTTTCTTTCCACTGGCCCTTCAAACGAGATATTATCCCCAGACTCAAGCATAGGGCCCCCTCCATCTTTCTTTATCTACGACTCCTTAACTAAGCCAAGACAAAGACCGAAAACCCCGAAATCCTGACCCTTTTCTCTCTCAAACATTTAGGATTTATTAAGATGTTCAATCATTTTAATGCATTTCATATCTTGGATAATGTATATGAATTGATGGCTTATTTTGAATAAAACTAGCGTTCTAAAAAATGTGAAACACCAAGATGTTTTGGACCAAAAGTTTGTGGTCAGAGTTTGACCGTCGAAGGAGCGGTTAACCCTATAGGTCGAGAGAGGTATGCAACGTTGCCTCAATTCTTCAAATCTTAAATGAAGAGGATTGTTTTTTTTGCTTTTTCTTTTTTCTCCTTAAATTATGCAAATGCTTTAGATGTGTGGTCCCGCTTAAGACACTCACAGTTTTGCTTGTGGTCTTATTGCGTCATTGAGTGCTTTTACAGTGAATGCACACCACAGTCCAAAGCACAAAAAGTCCCCCTAAAGGCTGAAAAGAGTTCAAAGCATTCAAAAGACAAAAAGGACTAAGCTGGGATTTTTTTATGTACACTGAAAAGAAGACTAAAATATAAGTTCTCTATTGGTGCCCGTTATGGCAATGGAACCCATATCAAAGCATTATGTTACCACATAAAGGGTGCTGTATTTTCTTCTTGCACACCATATGCAATGAAGAAATGAGAATAATTTAGACAGGCGGTGATTTTGTTTCTTGAACCGCTGAATGCTCTTTTGGACACACCATTGAGGGAACAAGGAATTCAAAAGAGGTTATATTCGATCAAGTTTTCTGCCTCAATAGGTTATAATCACTACTAAAGTATTGAGTACTACACAGAGCAGAAAGCTTCTAAGGAGGCTAATCAGCAGGTTTTCTCCCTATTATCGCCTCCCGTCTGAGGGTAACAGCACACAGAAGTACCCCTTTCTATTGATTATCTGGACAGGAATTTAAATATTAATACACTCCGCGGCCCTGCTTGGCACTCTCTGTTGAGCCCGCTCCATGGTGAAGCACTCATTCCCCAGATTAAAACAACACAACTTTTTTTTAAAGCACGATCCTGCTCTCTCTTTTCACCGTAGGAGAAAAAAATAAAACTTCAAGGGGCAAGTTGAGAGGAGTTGAGAAGGAGGAGAAAGGGGGCATGAGTCTTTTAGTCTCAGCCTGCCTGTGTCTCGGCAGTAGAATTCAAAGGCGACACTTTCCTCCAGGCCGGGGTCTGGACTGGTCTGCTAACGATGCAGGAATCACACGACGGTCATTTAACTGCTGCTACTGTCTGCCACTGAGACATGGAGAGAATGGAAGATGGAGGGATAGAGAGAAGTATGAAGAGAGACCCGCCAGTCTGTCTCTAACAAAAATATAAAATATGATTACAATCCACAGTCCAACAAATGTAGTTTAATCAATGAATTTGCGGGTATCCTTGCAATGAGAAAAATACATTGAAAAGAAGTACTGTAACTAGCACATGTGTAGTGTGTTTGAAACACTTCACATCACTCTAACACAATGGGTCCACACTGAACACATCTGAGTAAAACCTAGCTGAAGAAATGGTTCTTCTGCAACGCTCCTTGAATTGTGTGTACATCACATTCATGCACCCAGAAAGCCTTGGCTGTTGAACCCCCTGAATGAGAGGGCACATCGGGCACAACCGCCCTTAGGGCCTGATGGCTCCACACAGATACACACACACACACACAAACACCACACACACAAGCACAGGGACAGAGCTGTGTTGACATCAAAATCGGTAGGGCCGAACCTTGGTCAACCCATACACACAAGTTGTGACCCCACTTGATTGGAAAGTGTGAAACGAAATGATGCACAGACAATATAGCTTATCTGCCTTTAAGGTTACACAAGTGAAAAAAAACAGTAGCATATTCGAAATGATTACAAAAAAAAACAAGTAAAACAGAGCTCATTTTTAAAACTTTAGTAATACCCAAATATCTAATCATTATCGTTCTTGGTACCAGCACCATTAACATTTTATTAAATGCATGTTAAATTGATATTTTCACAAATGATATTTAGCCGATTAAGTAATGTTTAGCTGGTTTTGCAGCTGTTTATTGTTGTCTCTGATTGGGGATCATATTTAGGCAGCCATTTCCCCTTTGTGCTTTGTGGGATCTTGACTATGGATAGTTGCCTGTTAGCACTACTGTTAGTGTCACGTTTCGTTTGAGATTTATTGTTTTGGTTTTGCTGTGAGTTTCACTTATTAATAAAAAAAGATGTGGAACCCAGATCACGCTGTGCTTTGGTCCACTTATTATAACGAACGTGACACCATAAGAGAAAGTGGACCATAAATTGGATAAGTAAAGTGATTCGAACCAGAATACCTTAAAGCCCATAGTGCCGTGCTATTTGCTCTTATGACACTTGAAAATATTGCGCCGAGATTGGGCTTCATCATTCAAACTATGAGTCAGAGAGATCTACATTATCTTTCCAAATCCTATTGTAATCCTCCAAGAGTCGTATAAGGAAGAGATCAGCTCGGAGCAGAAGACAAACAATTTATTAGGATGGTGGGTCCCAGTTTCAAAGTGCGAGGGAGATGACCATTAATATACAGTATCTACCTTGATTTGCATTCTCTTTATCAAGGTTTCAACAGGAGAGAAAGGTGATGGGCTCCATTCACTTTATCGGGGGTTCAACAGGAGAGAAAGGTGATGGGCTCCATTCTCTTTATCAGGGGTTCAACAGGAGATAAAGGTGATTGGCTCCATTCCCTTTATCAAGGGTTCAACAGGAGAGAAAGGTGATGGGCTCCATTCTCTTTATCAGGGGTTCAACAGGAGAGAAAGGTGATGGGCTCCATTCTCTTTATCAGGGGTTCAACAGGAGAGAAAGGTGATGGGCTCCATTCTCTTTATCAGGGGTTCAACAGGAGAGAAATGTGATGGGCTCCATTCTCTTTATCAGGGGTTCAACAGGAGATAAAGGTGATTGGCTCCATTCCCTTTATCAAGGGTTCAACAGGAGAGAAAGTTGATGGGCTCTAATCTCTTTATCAGGTGTTCAACATGAGGGAAAGGTGATGGGCTCCAATGATCTATTGACAATCAGCTATCTCCCTTCACACGCAGAAAAAAGGGTCATAAGCTATTATACAGAAGGCTTTGCATCTCTGCAGGATATATATTGGGTCTTTCAATGTGAACATGGCAGAATTAAGAACAGTCTTTTGTGTGAGGGGTAGTGTTATTAAGTTATTCCTATCTACTGAACTATCTACTGAACGTTTTAGTAGCCATTGCATGAGAGAGGAATGACAAGACCAAGGGCCCTGTCACAAAGAACAAAAAGTTACATGGTTCACATAAATGGATGAGACAGAAGGAAGGGTAGAAACAATGACATGACAAAGAGTTGTTTCAGTTCTAATATGATGATGAACCGATGACTTTAAACATCTGTGATCAACGCTATATTCATTAATATACTGGTTTGTCTTAACTCTCCCTCTACAGAGTACCAATGGCCACCCATTCCCTGGTTAAACTGCCTAAGCGCTGTAGAAACCTCTCCATAGACCTCTACCTCTACTGCATGGTAATGTCTGTGTCCTAAACGGCACCCTATTCCCTTTGTCGTGCACTACTTTTAACTAGGGCCCATAGTGCACTACATAGGGAATAAAGTACTATTTGGGACACATACATTATGACGGACAGGTGGCGTAGTCTGCAGCCTTTCTGCCCAATCCCCATTAATGCAAAAGCACAGAGGTCATTAGCATCTCGCCATGGTTTAGCATAAAGCAATCACCTCCCAGTATCTGTCTCCTGTATCTCCTGTGATGACCGGCCTATCTGTCCTGCTCCCTGTGGTTATTCCCTACACGTGGAAGGTCAGCTAATGATGCCGGACAAAGATGTCTGACCACGGGAGTCTACTCCACCTCTCTGATTATAACCTCATTCCCCAAACCTCTTAATCTTACACTGTTTAGGATTCTAGACATATCTCAGAGGACGGCATTGCTCGTCAGAGAGATTTTTACATTTTAAGTTACCATTACTGTGTGGGTGACTTTTTACATTTTAATCATAATTTATGTGTGAGGAATTTTGCTGATCAATCCAAGTATAGTGCAATGGGGCAGAAGGAGGGTGTTTACTTGGTCCATTATATAAATTAGTCTATGGTCAAGTGTTAAACATCATCACTGAAATTCCTTGAGGCTACCATAACCTTTTTTCAATAGATTATTTGTGTAGCTTACTTGCTTACTGATCTACAATTCTCCATTATATAGCTATCTCATAATGGGCCAAGCACTCCCAGTCTAAAAAGAGAGAAGCACTAACTTCAGTCAGCCTTACTGAGCATCCCAATCTCCATCATCATCAATAGTCTGTTGAAGATTTCACAGTACAACCTCAGCATGGCCTTTACACTTTTCAAAAGAACATATTCAGTGTTCCTACATAGAAGATTCCTGGAAGACTATTGCTCCTCCAGGAATAGAGCCTTGTATCATTGCATAATGCTGTACTTCCATTAGGCCTTATCAATCTGCAAGCGTAATACCTTGTCATTCATATTGCTCTTGATGGGTTTCATATTCATCTCAGCGTTCTGGTCTGAGCATCAAGGGCTTTGATTACATCAAAGACTTGGTGGGAATCTACCAGATATGGAACTACACTAAGCTGCTGCTTTAAGTACCTGAGAAAAACAAAGGAGCAACTTAACATTCCTTCCCGTTGCTCGTACTTCCTACTTTATGTCACAAATGGCACCCTTCCCCTATGTAGTGTACTAAATAGGGAATAGAGTGCCATTTGGGATGCAGGATTTGAAACACCGAACAACAAGAGAGCGACAGCTGTGACAGTTCAACATGGATGACAACAAACACAAATAGAAAGAAAAACAATGCAGCCTCTGAGCAAATACAGCAGTATTATAGCTGATGTCTCCACAGAAGGAGCATCCTATCCATTTTTCTTTGAAATGTGTGAGTGTGAATGATACTTGCCACCATCCATTCATCCATCACAGGAGGATAGAAGGAGATACTGGAGAGGAGGATGAGGAAAGGGGGGGGTTGGAGGTGTAGACCCAGACACTTACTCCAGGGAACTCATTACCCAGCCCTATTAATCTGTGGTTTGACCCCTGTGAGAGAAACTCCCCAAAGAAGAACTAGCTAAAGATGAAAACAAACCCTCAATTGTGTTGTTCCAGGAACAACAAAAGTAAATGCCAGTTCAAGAGAATAGAAAATATGACTTTATAAAGCTGAAGTTAAAGAAAAATATGAATGATTAATTATTAATAAGACACATGTCTTTACCTTTTAGTTGATGTTGTTGTTAAAGAACAGTACTGATATACAATAGATGAGAACTGTGAAAGCAGAGAAAATATCTTCCCCCTGTGTTAGAATATCAAGGTCTTGGTCACTCTCTGGATGATTACACTATGTTATTCGAGAAGGTAAGGTGAATGTGGATCCAGGCCAGCTTGGCTTGGCTTGGTTCGGCTCAGTTCGGTCGTGTTTATGTTATTACTGGATAAGGTAAGGGGAGTCCTCTCACTAGTCTGTCTGGGTAGCTAGTTCCCAGTTCCTTCAGGGGTCGAGTGTCTCCTTGTCTCTGTGTTCGGTCAGGTGCAGAGCTCAGCACTTTGCTACGTCCAAAACAATGTCATGCCTGGAAGCAGCGTGTCTCTGCATGTCTCTCTGCCCTCTCCTATGGCAGCTAACACAGCTCAATTAAATTGTCTGTCTAATCTACAACAGGAGATACAGACAGGCAGAAACACCATTAGCTCTCTATGACTCAATTATAAGATTTTTCTAAGAGATGCCGATGTCACGTTACACAGCTCAGGGATTTTTACCGTGGGCTTTTGAAGGTATGGTAGACAGAAAAGTGGTTTCCATTGTATGTGGTTGTGAAATGTTTTAATATTCTTGCATTTTCCGTTAGCACAGAATGTTACATTAAACTAAGATTTCTGAGAAGGCGGGATCAAACTTCAAATCCTTAAAAACGATCCTGACACTGGCCTAGATTTGAACAGTTTACAAAACATGGTGCACTTCACCTCACCACATCACCACACACTTAACCACACTGATGCACTATCTGACACAAATGTCTGAATAAATGGAAAGGGTTGAGTTGAAAGATAAATGCTAAATATGCTGGAGTGCATAAACTAAGTTCAGCATGAAGCTTAAATGAAGAAAAAACATTCAGCAATACATCAAAATAGCAAAAAAGCAAACAACAATATAATAATACATATGTCCAATAAGGGTACCAGCCATAGTGGTAAACCTGTTAGTATCATCGTGTTGTAAAGGTCTGGTGTATCTCCATATCCGAAGGTCAGACATCACTTCTGGCCTTTCTCTTCCCACCTCTTCCTAGCACTGGGAATCAGGTTAGCCAGATTATGACACTGTGTGGATGGACTCTCCATTTCAAACCGACTCTCGGAGAGAAACTTCAAGCTTAGACTTTTCCCTCAGAGGGCTGGAATGAAAGGGACAGTGATACATATTTCAAGCCCAAGGCTCAACAAAGGGATTTTGGAATAAAGAGGTATAAACCTTTGAACTAAACAAAGGTCCATCACCAACACTTCATATCAGAAGGACTGTGTATCCCCTTGTACAGACGAGGATAAGGGACCAGCATGGCCTGGCCTGGCTGACAGGTTGTCTGACTGTTGTCTGACTGCATGTCCAACGACCCAACCCTCATCTCCCCCATCCCTCCAACCTTATATCCCTCCATCCCTGACTCTTACTACATGTACTCCCTAGCCACAGACAGAGCCCATGCAGTGAAAAGTAAAAGCATCCACTCAGTGTCATCATCGCCATCCATCGGTGGGCCTCTTTGAATCTGACCTGGGGCCTCGCGAGCCGCCACCACCGTCAGCATCTGTTGCATTAAGTTGATTAAAGTGGCTGGCTTGGCAGACACTGGCACTTGTGCTGCTCTCACTGTGATGCTAGATGAAAGACGAGGCCATGAGACTGTGACTGAGGCCCCTATCCTGGTTCTCTGCGAGTCCCCCGCCCCCCCCCCTTGCTCTTAAAGAACGGGTCACAAAAGACAAAGGGCTCTAGAGTGAAAGCAATGGAAAGCTTCTTTGCCAAATGATCTCTAATTGTTCTCTTTCTTCCTTGTCGGATCACTCGTATGATTTCTGCAGCGACGGGAGGATGACTTACTTAGCCCGCCGCAATTTCTACCTTTAAAAGCCAATACCCTTGAAAGAAGGCAGCTTGAAAGAGACCTATTATCTTAACAACACTTGTATGACAACAAAAAGATGATTGTCCTAGTTGGATTATTATTATCAAAGGCAATGGGTAATTGATGTGATGTCTTTGAAGGACAGAAAAACAAAGTGCAGAACCCAGAGGTAATGGATGCAGTGCCCCAAAATGCCCGATCTGGAGTCGACAATAGGAGAGATACTGTAGCTAGACAGGGAAAAACTTTGGATGTTTATTTTTTTTAAATATTTGATCACTTGAAAACAACACAGAAAATGATGGACAATATACAACTTCCCTTACGAACGGGGAAACGTGTTAAGAGATTTAATTTCAGCATATGCATTAATATTTTGTTCATGTAAAGGAGATCATGAGATTTCCTATCTATCTTGGGTCCTGCTTTCAAGCTGGCAACCCAGCTATTCATCAGTTTTACAGAAAGGAAGAGTTCAGCTATCCTGAAAGTCCCTTGTGCAAAAGTATCTGCTCCTCATTCTGTGTTGGTGAGGAGTATTGAAGAGCGTTTGTCGTGAGGCAAGCTCTACTTTTCATTCCAAACGCGGCATATTCACATATTCAACTCCTGGAAGTGAAGTTAAGAAAGAAAACTGACAAAGTGTTATTCCAGCCTCAGTATAAGAAAAACAACAACAACAACAAAATAAACAAGGTCTTTGGCATTGAAGAGCTGTTCCAGAGATAACATTATAAAAGAAAGGCAAACTGATCAATACTGTTGGGGATTTTGATAATTTAGTCATTGAATGCTTGTGTCTGAGACAAATGAGGGAATTTCTGAAGCGAAAAGTGGCTCCAATATGCCAAACGCTCTCCAAATTACCCTTCAAGAACAACTCCTCAGCGTCTATACTGAAGCCGCTGGAGTGACTAAATAAAATAAAGGGGCAGCATAAATTACCTGGTGGATGTCAATCGTGATACGTAGCGCACCCTGTTTTCTTTTTGTTATCGTGTAGCCTCTTCAACTCGCTGCACGTTGGTGGATGACATGAAATGAGAATATTCTCTCTCCAGCACCACCAGCAGTCCTCACAGTGCGTTGTGACACTTGAAAACGATGTGGTTTCGTGAAACCACAGCTGGGCCCACTCTGATTGGCTCTGCACAGGCTGCCTGTAAACTTTCTAGTGCTTGAGGATCTGTCTGCGACGGGACAGGTGGTGTTTATGCAGATGAATGAACACATTACTGTGTGCTCTTCCTTTTGGTTTAAACATTAGCGTTTCGAATGTGACAAATCAGATGTTCGTCTTCCTTCCCTGCATCCCGCTCAACCGACGCCATTGTGGGTAGTTTGCCGCGAGGATCCGTGTCTGAGTAGGCTTGCGTGAGCATGTGTGCGCTTCCATAAAGTATGTGTTTGTGTACCACTGATGGTATATGCGTGTTCTGGCATAGAATATCTATGACTGAGTATCCTTGTGTGATAGGTGTAAGTGTTGACACAGTTGGGACCCCATTTGGACAATGCAAAAAACTGCAAGACTTGAATGGTAAATAATAGGGAAATATCTTTAAACAATGATGTTGCCTTTGGAAAAGTAACATCTACATTTAACGTTATAAAAAAGCTATGAACCAAAAAACACAAAGAGGAAGGACATAAGCTGAAGCACATAATGAGCAACCAGCCACTTGATGAGATGTTTACTCCACACTGAGCAAGAGGTGCTTTGTCTCTGTGACACTTTGTGCCTTGGCTTGGTATCCACCACAGTGAGCCTTAAAGCTGTAAATATTGTGTCCCAAATGGCACTATTCCCTGTACAGTGCATTACTTTACAGAAGTAGGGTACTATGTAGGAAATAGGGTGCCATTTGGGATGCAGACTAGTTGTGCAGTCTTGGGTGGGTGGGACACTAAAGTCTCTATTCTTTGAGTCAACTTGACCTGACCTGGCTGGTTAAGCTGACGTATTGTGAACAGCAAATCGCTTCAACTGAGGGGGATTGCTTTGTGTGTGTGGCTACAGAGAAGATAATAAACCTCATAATAAAAAGAGCATCCCCATAGTTTACGGAGAGACGGACCAGTTTTGTTTCCAGGCTAGTCTATTGGAGGTAAGTCCTCTTTCCCACTGGCTGGGAGAAGTAGGAACAAATGCTCTGGTGTTTACTAGTACATTGAACCATAATGAGGATCAAGTTTACTACCGTGCCTTGTATTAGGAGGCAGGAGCCTCTCAATGGGCAGAGCTATGGCTCCACATATACTCTGAAGTCTGCAAACCCTGGTCCTTCATTGGATGTACCATTCTTTCTGCCCATATCCTAGTGTGTGTGTGTGTGTGTGTGTGTGTGTGTGTGTGTGTGTGTGTGTGTGTGTGTGTGTGTGTGTGTGTGTGTGTGTGTGTGTGTGTGTGTGTGTGTGTGTGTGTGTGTGTGTGTGTGTGTGTGTGTGTGTGTGTGTGTGTGTGTGTGTGTGTGTGTGTGTGTGTGTGTGTGTGTGTGTGTGTGTTGTGTGTGCATGTGTCTTCGATGTGTAAAGCTTATGTGAGTGAGTTTATTAAAAGAAACCGTCTCTCTGCTAGTCTTTACAGGCCTTGATTGTTGCATGTCATGAAAAAGCTGCAAGCTGGCAATACAGCACTAATCAACAACTTGTTTTCCGCCCTGATGCCCACAGCAGCAGTAGGAGTGGGAAGTGGACATGGCCAATAATGCTTTAGCCCAGCTAGCCGCGAATCACTTTTCACCATGTGGCAGGCCCAGGCTTGTATACCTCACAGGTATCTGCTAACGTCTTATCACCCATCTCTTCACACCTTCATTGCACTTAATAGCCAGGCTTTGTCACTCTGTCCTTGCCAGAAATGGATCTGGACTGGAGACTGGAGTCAACCCTAATTTTTTATGTAATTAAATCTAACACAAAACAGGCTAGTTTCAGTAAAGGGCCTCTCTCTCACTACTTTGGTTCCAGACTGAAAACAGACAATGACTGGAGAGAAATTAGATAAACAACATGGGGTTGTCGTTTTTCACATTGAACAAAACAGAAAATCTTGCAGCATCACCAACTCATGCAACATGACGGAATGGTGCCGTTACCCTCTGAATGAATGGCTAATAATGTTGTATAACACTATGTAGAAACAAATCAACCTCTCAATGCGGATCCTTTCTTTGTGCTATAAACCTGATAAAAATCGAATTTAGCCACACAAGTCAAGGGTAGTAGTCTTCACCCATCTTCACACAGTCCTGATGGATCAATCATGGAAGGAAAATAGCAGCCACAGTTTATTACTGGTGGTTTATAGGGGAGTAAGGGGACCAGTCAGGACTTGTATGATTGTCTAAACTGGACACAGCTCTTGTTTATAGTCTCCTGCTGACTGCTGAGTGAGAACAGAGGGGGGAGACAGGGAAGATGGAGGAGAGTAGAGAGAGATGGTGGAGAGGGAGATAAGCGGGAGAGGGAGAGAGAAAGGGTAGAGGAGGGAGAGTCCCCGTCTCTCCATAGGCCCACTGTCATCTCCTCATTCCCTGCTGGACCTCCCCAGCAGACACCTTCATACAGTCTTATTACCACAGTCCCAACAACAGCCCTCCCTTCTCCCCCTCCCCTCCACTCCCCTCCCTTCATCTATCCCTGCTATGAACTATACAGCTAATTGTTCTGTTACACCAATAATGACGCAGCCCTGGGAAGAACAAAGGATAAAAACAGAAAGGTAGAGAGCAAGTCAACGTGATAATGTTCATTAACCCTGATCTCTCTCTTCTTTCATCATCATTCCCGTCTCCCTCCCGCCCTCCTCTTCGTACCGCTGTGTGGTGGCGAAGTACTCAAATTATCCACAAGCATTCCAGCTACCACTAATTATCCAAAGAGTTTCTCATTAGGCGATTTGAAATCCAATCTTAGATCAACACTTGATCAGACCTTGGGGAACCTGCTATAGCAGTTAAACAAACAATCAGTTCAAAGGATCAGGTTTTCCACTTTAAGAGGAGAGTGAAAGAAAAGAAAGAAAGGCAAAGGGTAGACAACTGCTCACTTGAAAGAAACGGTTCCTGCAGCTCCACATTATGAATGATCCAATCTATAATTAATTTCACTCAATAACATTCCATTTTTCTTCTCAGATTGGGGCCCCCTAATTTAAAGAAAAATCTAAATGATATTGTCTGGCTGATAGCGCTGAGCTAATAATAATAATAATAAGGCCGATGAGGAAAGAAGGAAAGAGGCAAGGAACATTGTAACAATGTATGCATCCCAAATTGCATACTCTTCTACTTTAACAGGTCCTGCCACAACATCTCAATGGGGTTTAGGTCTGAACTTTGCTAGGCCATTCCAAAACTTGAAATGTGTTGCTTTTCAGATATTCTGATGTAGACTTGCCTGTTTGCTTTGGATTATTGTCTTGCTGCATGACCAAGCTGGGTGGATGGCCTGATATTCTCTTGTAGAATTCTCTGATACAGAGCAGAATTCATGGTTCCTTCAAGGATGGCAATCATTCAGGTCCTGAGGCAGCAAAGGATCCCCAAACCATCACACTACCACCACTATGCTTGACCATTGGTATGAGGTTCTTACTATGCAGTGTTTTCGTCAGACAAAACGGGACCCATGTCTTTCTAAGAAACCGACTCATGTTTGCCAAAAAAGCAAGTGGAAGAACCTGGATGATCTTCAAGAATCCTGGAAGAATGTTATATGGACAGATGAGTCAAAGGTTTGACATTTTGGATGACATGGGTAGCTGGCCAACAGCGATAGCAGGTCGAGTGACAAGAATCTCTGGGCGAATAGGTTAGAAAGACACCAGACACATGGTCAAACTGCTCTGGATTCTAATTCACATGTGAAATGGTAGTTAGTAGTCATGCGTCCATCCAATGTAAATCTAGCTTGTAGTTGTACTAGACTACTTGGCCATGAAAGTGGTGCATGATTCATTGCTACAGTATTAGTCATTTCTCCCGTTAGTGGACCCAGCCACCAGTCCCTGTGCAGTTTCCCTTTGAGAGCTACGTAGATACAGTATGTTAGTTCTAACCGATCACACTCCTAATGTGCAGTAATTTCAATTGCTTCTCAACCCCCTCCTCCTCCCTCCATCTCTTTCTTAATGTCAGTGCTGTGCTCTGTAAAAATGCCAGCACCAGAAACTGAGTCTGTCACTTAAAATATAATGCTGTCAGATCTGTTTCTTTAACCTTGAACCAATTAGCTGTTGTTGAGCTGTAATGAATCCTGACATCACTCCGCTGTGATGAAACCCTTAATTGCTCCGGAGAAAATTGAAGCTTTTGACATCACTGCTGACAGACTTTTTTCTCTTCGTCTCTTCCCCCTTCATCCGGTCGCATGTGACAGCATGGTTGGGTTTGAAAACATGAAAGGTAGCGGAGATTCACCACCATCAGCTGTCATGAGCGAGAGACCGCGAGAGACCGCGAGAGAGCGTGCGCGCTCGAGAGAGAAAGAGAGAAAGAAAGAAAGAAAGAAAGAAAGAAAGAAAGAAAGAAAGAAAGAAAGAAAGAAAGAAAGAAAGAAAGAAAGAAAGAAAGAAAGAAAGAAAGAAAGCAAGCAGGAGAGCAAGAGAACAAGAGAACAAGAGAGCAAGAGATGTGCTGAAATGATGAGGCCATTCAAGCCTCATGATAGGACTTGGCTACAGCGTCATTGAACAGGACTGTCAGAGACGTCCATACTGATTTGGGGAAGACCTATTGATGTTGAAAAACGTTGAAATTGAACGAATAGATTAGGAAACTAGGTTGTGTTTATGGGATGGAGGATGACTTATGTGCTTTCTCAAAGCATTGAAATGGAACATATAGCTCATGAGACTAAGTTGCAACCTGTGTGTTACATGTCTATGACCATGGTGAAGACACTAACACACTCATATTCAGTAGGCTATATGCCATCTGCAGATAAACAAGTTCCATATACTTATGATATGGACCCATTTAAATACGAATTACAATTGACTGTATTGTAGTCTACTTAAAAATCTACTTGACTCAATGTGACAAACTGTACAGTTTCAGCAGAAGGTCATATTACAAGCAGGCTTCAACTACATTTGAGCCTATTATATTTCCAACCAATCCGTTTCTGATGGAAGGACTGCTTGATGGGGGTGGAAATCTAATAGCACACTAATAGACTGAAACGCACCTTATTATGTTACACTTAACACACCTGCTTGTCAATTTGTATTAGCCGCAGCACAATCAAAGTCAGGCCTAATTGAACGAAGCTGGCAGGGAAAGCTCAGGTATAGATATACCGCTGCTCCTAATCAATCTTTTATTCCTTTCTGACTAAGGTTACATTGTAAGTCCATAGAAAAAAAACATTTGGAGATGTATTTTTTTCAACAATGCTTATCAGTCTGACACAATTTGACAATGTTGGAGTTTCTGAAAATATCAATATTGGTAATATCATAGATTAACAATGGCAAAGGAGCACACAAGGTTAAGATGTACTGTATGTCTGGTGTGTGTCTCACTTCACCTGTTGAACAGAAGCCTAAATGAATCCCTCCCCAGCCTAAATAATATTTCAAATGACATAACCTACAATGTGCAGATTCTTGCCCCTTATGATTATATTGGCTACATACCCTATACACAAAAACTGAATATTTTAATTATTCACTTAGACGATATTGTTTCATTTCACACCTATGGCAGTAGGCCTATATGGTTTGAGAGTATGCAACAGGTCCTACACAGGGCCGGTTCCAGGCATAAGCAACATAAGCTTTCGCTTAGGGGCCCGTCCACCAGGGGGCCCAAGGCCCAATTATTGTTTTTATTGTTTTTTTAATTTGGGTGGGGGACTCAGTCGGGATCTCAATTTATTGTCGAGAGTAACAATAGTAGAATACACCGGGTGCAATTTTGACATTTGGTTGTGCATTAGCAGTTTTTCTCTTGTCATGTCACTAAATTAGCCATGTAAGCTTTTTTTAAATTAGGTTGGTAGTTAGTCTAGCCAACTATCTAACTTGTAGTAATCATGGCCGAATACGAACCAAACCTGCAGGGAATATGCCCAGGGACCTTAACCTCCAGGGGCCCCCATTGATTTTGTTAGTCATTCTCACCCAGATATCATATTAAGATAGCATAAATTATTTCAAAATGTGTAGAATTGCAGGAAATTAGATTTAAAACTACAAAAACATCTCTCCACCCCATGACAATAATGGTAGAATTGTAGAAGATGTGCTGTAAACTGCAATTTTTTTCTCTCTCTGCCCCATGGCAAAATGTGTAGAACTGCAGGAAATGAACTTAAAACGTAAATGTTTTTCTCCACTGTCAAAAGGGGGGCCACTAAAATGTTTTGCCAGGAGGGGGAGGCACAACAAAATCTAGTTTAGGGACCTCAAAAGGCTAGAGCTGGCCCTGGTCCTACACCACAGCGACTGCCAACAATAACAGCCTCTTTGCATAAATCCCAATTCACACTTCGCCTGAATCTAACCTTGTTATTACTATTTTCCCAAATCCACCAGCTTTGAAAACGCACATGTTGACAACCCATCATCTTACATTCATCACTTTGACACCCAGCCATCACCACCGGGCAAGATTAAGGATCCAACCAACGATAATTGAGGGAGGACACAAAAAAATAGGACAAGTAAAAAAAAAAATCACCACACAATCCATTCCTAGTCTGTTTGTTGAACTGTGCGCGTAAATAGTCAAAGCCAACCACACCACCATCCAAGATCCAACTAAGTCACCTTGCTTGTCTCGGGCGCCTAATTATTGGAGAAGTGTTTGTATTATTTGGGATAAAAACGATCTGGTGATATATTCGTGTTAAGAGAGTGACGCACGTGGCGTGGTAATGAGAGGGCCGAAGAGAGCGTAAGTGTTACCTCATTAAGATAATGACTAAGATATCCCCGCCATTACATCAGTTGGCAAATACAGCAGCAATTAAAGAGGGCCTTCGCTGTTGGTTCCTGGAGGCAACGAGAATAAACCAGCCTTCTGTAACCCGTCTGTTCTGTTCTGACCAATGTGTTTCATGGCAATGAAAGGCCTGAACATCTTCGTTTATTTTTTAACACCCGTTCCCTTGGCCCTCTCCAACAAACAAACTAACCGCTTGGCCTTCTCAACAATACATTCTCAAGACAATTATCCAGGCTACCTTTATCAAAAGCTAGATGAACGAAATTACCACAACTATAGGTTACAAATCAGCTAATACTCCAATTATTTATGTGGATATCATAATTGGTATTAATATGCAATGCAGTTCTGTTTGGCTTATAATGCCCCTGTGCAGCTGATTTCATATGGGCGGTCGGCCTCGGGTGCAATGCATTTAGATGAATAATAAAACTGAATGTTTCAACAGAACAAAATTACTTGAGCCATACAAATGTTGAGCGTACAGATTGATTGATCTTTGAAACTTTTTTTCTTGGCGACACGGGGAACTTCGGCAAGTTAATTTCTTTCTGCCAACTTTGTATTTTGTCTGCATGGCCACTAGGGATTTTATACTCAAGTTCTTGTGAACATGTGTAGGTCAATTTAATAATAATGCGAAAAAGGAAGCATTTTAATCAACATTGATTTATATTTTAGTCAGGCCAGCATAAGTGGTTGACTATGTCTTGCTATTTGTTGTAAATTATGAATATTTTGTCAATGTTAGGATAATCTCAATTGCATGATCCGACATGAGAAAAGGGTGCAATGGCTGACTATAGGCTATGAGAGGAAACATACTATTAATTCAGATAGGGTTGAAAGGCTTATTATTAAGGAATTAGAATGGCACTCCCATTCTTTGCACAGAGCAATAAATAAATCATGTTTAGAATCCATGCATACAATAAAAATGTCTCCTTATTGGTGCTAAATTGGACGTGGGTGCTGTTTGCAATACTGTTGATGTGCATATAGCTGAAACAGCAGAGCACACGTAGGCAAGGTACAATAACAATGATCAATTATTCCGAAAGTTTTTTTTCAACAATGATTTTGTACTTTGCGTAATTCGATGCAATATATGTGTTCCTAATACATGTTCTATTTTTCCTTATTTCCAAATAAATTATACGAAAAAGGAAATGTAAACCCTAATACTAGCCTAACTCATACAAATGTTGCAATAGTAAATATGATGATATGCACCAATAAAAATCACTGCTCTTCACTATGCTATTCAATCCAACCCCTTAATAAATTATTTGCCATGCGGTGGCTGTGCGAATACCTCCTTAGTCCCTCGCCTGAGGGAGCATACATTGTTTTATCTGTATGTTAGCTTTTAATTACGAAATCTAATGGTGGACGACTGAACTATGCCGTTTTTCTATCCTCGAATGGGAAGAACGTTTGATGTTTCTTGTGATGAACTTCACCAATCGCCGGCTCTTCCAGTCTCTGTTGAGAATACCAATTCATGATTTAGCAAATAACGCTGCAGGAAATATGACAAAAAAATATTTGTTTATGGGACACATGATCAGTATATTTAAGTGCCCTTCGATGTATAGCCTATTGCTTTTCGTTATTTTTTCAACGTTGCTTTGAAGAGCTACCTTTTGTTTTGCCGTTGAAGTTTTATCTGGATATTCATAGCCTGACCATAAAGACAAAAGGCCAGGTTATAATCTTCTTTCGTTGATAAATTGAGAAGAAACTGCGATAGGGCTACAGCCTACGTAAAGCAGCCTATAGCGTTCCCTTGTCACTGTTGAGACCAGCAGAGGTCAACTTGGCTTGAACAGGAATTTAATAACACAGAAATCAGCAAACGATTCAGCAATTAGGGAAGCGCAAACAAACGTGCCCCGAGGCGCTTCCATTCGAGAGTCAATTCACATGAAAGCGCCCCCTCACCACTATTCTCCAGAGGACGTGAATATACTTAAAAAAGAAACTATTCTAATGTTCATTTAATTATATTCCCGCGTGGCATTGGTTTAGCTATGTCACAGATAGCAACATACACGCTGTCCTAGATAGAGAATCATAAGAGTATCCAAGACCCAAGACAGGTGCAAAAGGCTGAGGCCAACCGAATTATTTTGTAGTCCTATCATGCAGTCAAATGACCTAGTAGCCTCATGGGTTGAATGTTATTGATATTTTTCATAATTTCGTAATTAATAAACATTATTTCAACAACAACATCTGGTGTTTCTATGTCAACCAGTTGTGCTATATTTCAGTCTTCTGTGATGTATATAAAGTATAATATTGGGAAGCAAACTCAAAATGGAATACGTTTCAGCTCTATATCTGACATGGTACAGGTAACATCGTTTTTGTAAGCCCATAACCATGTGTGTGAGGTGTAGACTTTTGTATCAAATAGATGTGTTTTCGACTACCAAGAAACACTGTGTGACCCTGATATAACCCACTGTAATAAACTAAGGAAAAAGGTTAGGCTCTGATATTTTGCGCAGTAGCTCTAATATTGGTTTGTTTATTTCTCATAAATCACTGCCCTTCCTGGTTCTTATAAGTCAAATGGGTTCGCTTACTAGGCATGATCATACATCTGAATCTGGTTTAGGTAGGCTAAACGTTATTTTTTTCTTCAAGAAAATGTATTAAAATGTTCTGTTTTCACCGTAAAGCCAACGGATAACGGTGGCCAAAATAAGGACCATGAACAACGGATAATGTGCAGCGATGTGTTGTTTAAAAAAAAAGTATGGTTTTAGTGTTGGTGGACTTTTTGATCGCTCACGCTGAGAACCCTCCCGCTTGCTGTCTGTCCGGAGCGCTTGTCTCGAGCGTTGTGCTCCCATAGAACAGCTGCTGCGCGAGGACCACCTTCCCGGTTCCCATCGCAGCAACCCAGCATCACAGCTAATCAAACCATTAATTCTCACCATCATAGAGAGAGGGAGAGATATCTGCCTGCTGTATTTGCATTTAGGCCACAAGGGTACAGTTCTCGCAAAATGAATGCGGTCACAAGATAAACTGAAAAGTATCCTAAAGAAAGTCTAATATATCCTCATGTTCGATTAAATAAAAATGTACTCATAACTTTGAATCTGTAGGTGACTTTTAAATCTATAGGAAATAAATTGTAACACTTTAAATCCAGGGATTCGAGATGAAGATTAGGCTTCAGATAAAAAAACGAAAAAAAACGAACATTTGATGTATGTTCATTATGTAAAATGAAAACGAATATTATCGTTATCATTTGGGCTAAAGAGGTTATTTTGGCTCCTGGATTTTTTATTTTACCTTTATTTTACTAGGCAAGTCAGTTAAGAACCAATGACGGCCTAGGAACAGTGGGTTAACTGCCTGGTCAGGGGCAGAACGACAGATTTATAGCTTGTGAGCTCGGGGATTAGAACTTGCAACCTTCCGGTTACTAGTCCAACGCTCTAACCAGTAGACTACCCTGCCACCCTAAACTAATTGACTGCACATTATCAAAATATATACATATTATTTTGTATTTGTGGGCCTATCTCATATTAACACCATACGCTTTTAGCCTGCAGACATTTTAATGCCACATGGGGTTTTGAATGTTTGGATGGCAATGCAGTTCCAAGTTCAGACTGGCAGCCCCGGACGTCTGACCCAATAGAAGTATCCAAGAATATTCATTTTAGTATCATTACGTCTTTATTCAACCCTTTTCTCCATCTAATAAACTTTATAAGTTTATTTGCTAGTATAAGTGAATTTGTACAAAAAACAAACAAACAATCATACATATGAACAGTCCTTTTTCTGTCATGGCCTCGACTCGACTCGATGCTGCAGACAGTTCGTGGTTACGTCAGAACTGTCTCTCAGTCATTAAATATTACCTCCTTCTCCTTCTGTAAAATTGTCTGTCATATATTGTCATCTTCAAATGTATTGTTCATCGTTCAACGCAGTTACTCACATCAAATGTGGTTAAAACAGTTTTTCTGACAGGAATCGTCTTGTTCCAGTTTCTACCGCTGATGCTGCGTGCCGGGCATGGGGTTACCCAGCGGGTTCAATGCCGGTTGGCCCCCCGGCCCAAGGCCATGGATGAGTACTCTCGGGACAAGGGGTCTCTGGAGACCGGGATGTGGTTGCTGCGGAGTCCGGTACATACTACTGTACATTGCTGCGGCTGCGGCGGCTGCTGTTGTGCTGTCCATGGTACCCAACAAGCTCGGGTGGTAGAAATAGGGCGACGGGAACATTCTTTGTAAGGCGGAATAATTTCCGGCTTCAGCCAGTAGCTCTAATCCGACCGCTGTCTGTCTTTTCCACTTCGTCCTGAAATCAGATCAAAATACAACAAATCAATTATTTAACCGGTTCAGGCTCCGAGAATTCCCCAAACGGGCCCTTAATTGGTGAGGCCTAATTATTTGCAGCATGAATCGGTGGTTATGCCTTTAATTAGCCCAGGCAAAGGACCTGTAGCTACATCCAGAAAATGTATTTCAAGTGTACAGTGCAATGCCTATATTTGGTTGATAAGATCATAGATTAATTTCAGGTCATTACTCGCTCATTGATCCTTCTCGTTAGGACTCTGCACAAACTTAACAAGTATGCTGTGAACATTGGCAGATTTACTTGAATATGTTATATTATACCTAAATAATTTATAAAAACGTATGTGTTGTTGTACTATAGGCTGCTACATTCAACGAGAAAGATAACTGCAGGATCGAAAAAATGATTGTAGTCATAACATATTTCGTCATTACATTGGGTTGTGTCTTTGTCTTACTAGGTGGGCGCTGCTAACACTAATCTTGACTGACATATTGGGGAAATCTTAACAATGACGCCAGAGAGGCAAATTGTGCATTGCCAACATCATGTGTTGTTCAGACAGACTTTAATAGTCCCAGAGTGACGTGTATTTCAATAACCAATACCATGGAATAAAACGGTGTGGGTTCATCTTGTAAATATATCCTTGTCTGTTCCATGACAACCATTTTCATTAGGCCTGTTTAATTATTCCCCTTGATCTGTTTTTAAGTTATTCTATTCTACTCTGTCTGTTCAGTAGGCCTAATTAACTTAAATCCATGCACGTTATGGGTCTGCATGAAAAGGCAGTACACTTGAAATATAAAAATACACTAAACTGCACTATTAATTAGGAAAGAAATGAACTAAACAACACATGCATCCACCTTAAATCGTGTTATTATGGTCTGAAATTGCATCGGCCTACTACTGTTATTACAATGTTATAATAGTATTATATTAATGTAAATAATAATACCAACGTCACCACCAACAAAAAACATCAAATAGGCATAACAAAAAAATAGTCTAATTATAATAGCCCAATAATAATATAAATTATAGAAATTAAATTACATTTAAATTAAATGATGAAGATAATGATGCTTTGAAGTAGGTGTGACATACCGTCGGTTTTGGTACCAGGTTTTTACTTGTGTGTCGGTCAGGTTGAGTGCTGCCGCGAGGTCCATGCGATCCTGCACGCTGAGGTATTTTTGGCGCTCGAAGCTTCGCTCTAACTGGTTGAGTTGGTGGTCTGAAAAGGCCGTCCGTGCTTTGCGAGGTTTTTTTGACCGTGATTGAGGACTATCTCTGCTACTTGAAATTTCCCGTTCATTCTCTTCTTTTGTTCCTGAATGTGAAAAATTATAGAACATATTCATTAGTGGACAATCATTTCAATTTTTAAATAATTAAAGCCTTAATGGATCAATGGCTCAATGAAAAATAAATTAGCAACAAAAACATTGTCTATTAGTCCTGAGTCAAAATAAGGTCAAATAGGTCTACGTATTCTAACAAGGAAAAATATAAACCAATCGAATTAAACAATTGGTTTTAAACGTTGAACCTCTCACAGTAGCCTATTATTTCATAAAGATGAGCAGTCCAGTTGAAACTGAAGCACTGCAGTCACTGACTGCACCTGTCAGACAGCTAGGGGAAAAATCAACAGCCTATAAGAAATTCGGACTGTATTTGTCAACTTAAGTTTTTAGCAGTAAAACTGGGAAATCGATGTGTCAATCCATCTATATTTGTAGCAGTTTCTGCCCGCTTGTGATCCCCCCTCTAGGAAGAACAATAATCTCTCTAATTGACCCACTAGGGAGTTTTGCGCACGGGGAACATATCTAGCCAGCCTTACATCTGTTTTCGGTTCTGTTATGCTAAATAAAAAAGGGAAAATTAAAATCAACTCTTAAATATCATTGTCTAATAAGACAGCCTTTGATAAATGTCGTAAAAAATGTCAAATAAACACACAAAATGATCTACATTCAAGGTAGTTATATTGTACAATAGATATGTATTAGTTTACAAATAACTGTAGGCTACTAACAACATATAACCAACTAGCCTGCACTGTTAATTAGAATTTAAGATGTCCATAGTATTATTCTTATTGTTGTCATTATTGTTGTTAGACTATTATTTGCACAGTTGGCCTTGTCAATTTGATGGCTATCTTCCAGAAACATATTTTATAGGCTGCTATCAACTTTTTTATGGACAGAAAATGCAAAAGTATCATAATTATACTACTTTCTGATGTGGAATTGAAGGACAGATGATAGCGTTATATTCCTTTCTGGAATTAGTTTTCAACGTGGTCTACATTCAAGGCAGTTATGCTGTACAATAGATATGTATTAGTTAATTAGTTTACAGTTTTATAACCGTAGGCTACTACCAACACATTACTGTTGTTAGACTATTATTTGCGCAGTTGGCCTATTCAATTTGATGGTTATCTTACAGGAAAATATTTATACTGGCTGCTATCAACTTTTTTTATGCACAGACAATTCAACACAAATATGCTTTGAATGTATGCTACACACCATTAGCTTATACTATGACAGCCTACCCAATAAAAAAAGGTTTTGTGTACACTAAAACCTAATTTACTCCATCCAATAACTATACCATAAAAACATATTTACATATAAATGTATCCTAAATATTCACTTACCGTTGCATTTCATTTCCATATCCTCTCTTTTGTCCAACTTGCTTCTGTTTTCATCTTGTTCCAACTTGGCCCTGAAGCCGTCCCCACTGTCCCTGGCACTCTCTGGTTTGGGGATGTGATGGGGTGACGGTACGCTGGTGCTGTAAGGTGCGCACGCTGCTAGAGGTTTACTGTCGCCTAAAATGTCTTTGATTAGAAACGAAGAGGTGGCAGACCTGGGGGCACAACCGGCTCCAGCCCCTAGCTGTTGTTGCTGGGGCGATAGCTGCAAACTCCCTGGCTGCAGGTGGTGGTGGTGGTGGTGGTGCGGTAAGCTGTCTTGGAGCAGATGCGGCTCGGCGTGCTCCATGGTGACGGAGATTGGGGAAGAGGGGGCCGTTCCCACCGTATCTATGTCCGAACATGACGGGGACGGGGTGACCTGGCTCCGACTGAAATCCGCTGTCCTGCTGTCACCGAGGCGGAAATCTCCGTTCATTAGCGCAGGGTTAACAGAATTAGTAGGGTTGGATAAAATAGTGTCTATTCCAAAGTTAGAACCGCTGGAGGATTCCATAGTAAGAAAAGCAAAAGAGATGGAGATTTAAGTCTTCATAACAACATTAGGACACCGGTTATATGATCCATTTTATTCAAAACCGATGAAAATTATAATAGAACACAAACCGAGGCACATGTACACCTAAAAGTCAAACGAATTTATGAGTTGAAATGGTAGGGAAAATAAACAAAGCCGAAATCCACGTTTTATATTTCTATAAAATGGTAAGAAAAAAATACGGTCCAAGAAGATGTTGTTACATTCGATTGTAAATGAGCAGTGGGTCTGTCTGTGTAGTCCACGTCCTTTTGTTATGGCTATTGAACTTTCTCTCTTAAGTTGAGGTGTGGAGATTCGGAGGGATAACTCCTGGACATCACGCTCCCCCTTTGCCTGTAATCGTTCTAGTGTTGCTCTACATTGACTTCCTATACTGACGTCACGGCCCACCGCGAGGGGAATTAATATTTTCTCCTTATCATAACGCTCTCCGCGTTTCTCTCTTCCTCTCCTGTCATTGGTTACAGCGTGACGGGCCCCGCACCTCACCAATCAGGGAGTTGTTTCTTCATCTTGACAATCTCGAGCCAGCCATTGAATTCTTGATGCTCGTTTGAGCCATGCGTCGCCTATAGGACTGTGCCTTGACATAAGTCTTCTTCGTGTAAGCAGGAAAAAAACAACCTAAATTGTTGTGTTTTAAAGGAGTGTAAAATAGGAAGAAACTAAAACGCAGCACTGGAAATTCACTTGCATCAGTCTGTTTCTATACAGAGTTTGTTTTATGCACGTGTTGATTTGCTTTTATCTTACACTTTCTAACTGCAAGAATGGATTCAACACTTTCGAAATAGCATTACAATATCTTTCTGCTAAATTGTAACATGCTTGACGTTTCTAATATGTCAATGGTTTATCTCCGTTACATAGAATGATCTTTGGTTGTATTTTTTTGTGTCAGGCTTTGTTAACAGAGTTGCGTAATTTAGGGAAATTGTGGGGTGAATATTGTGCATTTGCCAAACCACATTTTGGTTTAGCCTATTTTCCTTATTATTTGTAATCATATTTTATCAATTGTGTATTGCATTGCTTGGTTTTCTATAATCCTAAACCATGTCTAGCCTATCATGTATGGATTGTACCAGTGCTAATACATTGCAGGGATGTGAACGGAGACAGGAGTGATGAGATTTAGCATTACATATCTTGTTAAATGGGAGGAGTGGTAACTGTCATGACAGCACACAGCTCTCCACTCTAATTAGTACAGTAATTATGAGGCACTAATGAAGGATCAAAAGTATTATAATTGTACTACTTTCTGATGAGGAATTGAAGGACAGATGGTAACGTTACGTTCTTTTCTGGAATTAGTTTTCTTTGACAGAATGGCATGCTGTGGGCACAGGCTCTATATATTTCTAGTCTATTCTATGCGGTTTATTGGTGCTCTAAAATATTCCTGAATTTCATGTTTTGGTATTTTTCCTGATTGTGCGACACACGCTACACCTGGGTCTGAGGAGGAGATATTAGCATTGGTATTTTTGTCCTGCAGATTCTCTCCCCACTCTTCCTCTCCCTTTCTCTCTCACTACCGCAGGTTTGTAGTGTGATGATGGTGATGGTGTTTTCCCGAGCTGGCGGCGGCGGTACCATACCTGTTAGAAACATTATTCTGCAACGGATCAAGCTGAGATTTGGTCTTCGGGTCGGGTTCCACTGACACCCTGGCGTGGGACTAGGCATCCTAGGTTGGTAGACCTTTGATATCTGTTTTCTGACTTCAAATTAAATTAAACTGAGAACATTGAATTATCATTGATTTTACTCGTTGTTATTTGTTAATTGTATTTTATTCGGATTATTTGGGTATAGACATTTTAAACCAACATATGATTATAATTTTGTTATTTCATTCGGAGCTACAAGGTGATTTATTGTGAGAGTTCATAGGTCTAATTTAAAAACCATCGAGCACGTATTGCTCGTAAGTTGTAAAAAGTACACTGTTACAAACATTAATGATTCGTAAAATCAATGAATGTCTTTCTTAATTAATTAGGCCAATTAATATCATACATTTATTCATTTCATCCTGAAACGGCTTAAACTTTGAGGGAATTGATGAATTGCTCGGCTTATGAATATTATCGATAATGGCAAAGACGGTGTTCGATGGAAATCAGTGAACGTTGTTCACCGACACAGACAGAATATCGACACAATGGACATCTTTGGAAACTAAGCTCTTATTAACATTTTCAATATTTTCAGCTATTTCTATCCAATCCAAGTCCCATATAGGCTACATATTTTCTATTTTCTATTCTATATTCAGTATATGATATTTTGTTGCTGGCTATTCATTCATATAAACATAGACATGCAATGGTGATCAGTGGTTGAATAGCCTATAATTACAGTCTATATTATATACCTTTTATAGATGTTGCATATATTTTTTCCAAGACACCATTAAAATATTTGACATGTTGTGTAGGTGGAATGAACAATAATTTACCATGACAAATTTACGAGATGTATCAAACAAAATGGAAAGATGTGGAAAGTAAAATGTAATATTTACACACATTTTTATTAAATAGAATATCAAAAGTGATTCCTTGAGGGGCTCTTTTGGAATGCGCTCCTCTGGTGCACCACAGACAGCTCAGGCTTGATCAGACGAATTCTCCACACAAGGCGGCGACAAAGATATCCTACTAGATTATTATGCACAATAAAGCTAGATGTCAGGTGAATTTCAAGTTGATAAAATGTGATCATTAACGAAACTTCTGTTGTGATTTATCGATTTTAATAACAATATCTACTTGTTTTAAACCGTGGTAGGCCTGTACAAACTTTTATGAAGAATGATGGACACAGGTCTATCTATCGAGCGTACATTTAGGCTACAGGTGAGAAAATAAACAAGAACATTCTTATTAGCCTTACTCAGGTTTAAGTTACCTTGATTTCAGTTTATAGGTAAGTCCAAAATAGATAACATTATGTCAAAACAAGATTAGAATAGGAATGATGTGCCAGAACACATAGTTCGCGTCTTTACAATGTCTAAGTCCACCACAATCTATAGAAGGAACAATCTATACGCAATTAATTTTTCTATTTATCTTTCTCTAAAGTACAAATCACTACAGACGATCAAAGCGATGGTGAAGCATGCCAGTCAGTCTGTTAAAGTGGACATTGCATGTTCATTAACAGCCAACTAATTGAAACGGCTCTTTGAGCAATAATCAATCGCTTTATTAGGTTTAAGGTCGCAGCAGGAACAAATTGAATACTACCAGTTAAGGTATCATCTTATTAGCCGCGACTGATGGTCGATGATCGGACAGTGAAATAGTAGTTTGCACGGTATTGATTACCTCGCTGCTCCGCGTCGAAGCTGTCACTCCAGCCCACTGCCGATCGGTCGACCTTTGCTTTGGCCAGTTGCAGCCTTTATACAGAGGCAAGACACATTAGGCGGTCAATCAATGCAGGCACAAAAGGCCAACCAAAGCCAGGCCAACTAACTAAAGCAAACATTTTGATTGCATACTTTCATAATGTCGGTTATAGGAATACGTTTTAAATTTACAGTATACTAGCTATGTTGTGAATATTGCTTCAAACTCAAACAAATGATCTACAAACATGTGTATGTTGACAATCTGTAAGATTTCCTCCTGTCCAACTGTCATTTAAATTATAGACACATTACCCTTAGATTTTAGGGAAAGGTGTACTTTGAGTTCAACCTTCATATAACTGTATTATCTTAGCCCACAATGTTTAGTTATAATTTATTTAGAGGGCTTGTGTTTCCCAGCCCCCCCAGTAGCCTTTACCAAAGGCAGCCCCCACACCTCTCTGATTTAGAGGGCTTGCGTTTCCCAGCCCCCCCAGTAGCCTTTACCAAAGGCAGCCCCCACACCTCTCTGATTTAGAGGGCTTGCGTTTCCCAGCCCCCCCAGTTTTTACCAAAGGCAGCCCCCCATTCAGTAGCCCCCCAGTTTTACCAAAGGCAGCCCCCACACCTCTCTGATTCAGAGGGCTTGTGTTTCCCAGCCCCCCAGTAGCCTTTAGCCAAAGGCAGCCCCCACACCTCTCTGATTCAGAGGGCTTGCGTTTCCCAGCCCCCCAGTAGCCTTTACCAAAGGCAGCCCCCACACCTCTCTGATTCAGAGGGCTTGCGTTTCCCAGCCCCCCAGTAGCCTTTACCAAAGTGCAGCCCCCACACCTTCTGATTCAGAGGGCTTGCGTTCCCAGCAGTAGCCTTTACCAAAGGCAGCCCCCACCTCTCTGATTCAGAGGGCTTGCGTTTCCCAGCCCCCCTTTAGTATTCAGCCTTTTTACCAAAGGCAGCCCCCACACCTCTCTGATTCAGAGGGCTTTTCCCAGCCCCCCAGTAGCCTTTACCAAAGGCAGCCCCCACCAGTAGCCTTTTTACCAAAGGCAGCCCCACACCTCTCTGATTCAGAGGGCTTGCTTTCCCAGCCCCCCAGTTTTACCAAAGGCAGCCCCCACCTCAGTAGCCTTTACCAAAGGCAGCCCCCACACCTCTCTGATTCAGAGGGCTTGTGTTTCCCAGCCCCCCCAGTAGCCTTTACCAAAGGCAGCCCCCACACCTCTCTGATTCAGAGGGCTTGTGTTTCCCAGCCCCCCCAGTAGCCTTTACCAAAGGCAGCCCCCACACCTCTCTGATTCAGAGGGCTTGTGTTTCCCAGCCCCCCCTTTACCAAAGTATTCAGCTTGTGTTTCTTTAGTAGCCTTTAAAAGGCAGCCCCCAAATTCAGAGGGCTTGTCTAGCCTTTACCAAAGATTCATTCAGAGGGCTTGTGTTTCCCAGCCCCCTCAGTAGCCTTTACCAAAGGCAGCCCCCACACCTCTCTGATTTAGGGGGCTTGCATTTCCCAGCCCCCCCAGTAGCCTTTACCAAAGGCAGCCCCCACACCTCTCTGATTCAGAGGGGTTGGGTTAAATGCGGAAGACACATTTCAGTTGAAGGCATGAAGTTGTACAATGGCCTAGGTATCCCCCTTTCCCTTCCCTTTCCCAAATATAGTGACAGTGTCAGACTGTTAAAATGACATATTGTACCTTTAACAATTCACATTACAGTATACATTAGGTGTGTGTATGATGATACATTATGTAGCCTATCTTTTCTATTAACTCACTTCCAGTTGATCAATGTCCAAGCACACTTTACATGCAGGGTCAAATTACAAATGATGCCTTTAACCATCTGCATTATGTTAAAGTATAGGCCACTGAATTAGAAAAGTAAAACAGATTATTTTTAATAAACAGCTTCAATCCCTCCAGCAGAAATTAGCTCAACATTTAGATATCAAATAGGCCTACTCACCAAACTGACTATTCCACCTTTAGCCCACATATTTTATTTAAACTGAAACTCAACTAGTGAATGATACCTATGGGACTGTACCAATTAATTAGGTTAATACATATACATTTAATTTAATTGTCTCCCAAAATGAAAAGTGAAATGGATCAATCCTGTGAACAGAGTGACATTTTATACTGATTCAAGTTTTAACACCCATTTTCTGTTGCCAGGTTAAATGATTCCCTATAATGATTTGATTTTCAGCAGCACACACATAAGTTAATGTATATGTCTTCTTACATTTTTATTTGGAGTGTAAAGAGACTATGAAAATAATGTTTGAGATACGCATGGATATTGTGATAAGATATGCATTGTAAAAGTTATAGAAAAATAAATACACAAGTACTAACATTATATTCAAATAGCTCTACGAACTTGAAGAAGTAGCTGGAGTAGCCACAATACACTCTTAACAGGATAATATGTAACACAAGTGTGTCCCTTGGATATAATACTATAATCATAAAGCAACTGACAGTGGACAGATTGAGACCTCAAAGATACATCTGTCGATCAGATTTACAGGAGACCTGATAGCTTGATGATGATACATGTTTGGGTGTGGGTGTGATAGTATTATGGAAAATAACAATTGAATTGCTACCACCAGTGAGTGCTACTGTAATCTTACAGTAATTAGAAGTAGTAAGAAGTAGTGTAGGGTTAATTGGTGTTAGAAGTGATTAATAATACCTGTAATAGTTAAGTGGCATAAAGTAAGTGGCACTCTACGACTACTTGATGACAGTTGAAATAGATTACATTTCCAGTACAACTTGATTATTTAATGATTGTTTACTTTATAAAACAATCTCTCAGTGCCAACTCATGACATCATCTTGACATGAAGGAGGGGATGATGTGACAGTTGTGTGGTTAGTGTTGTTGTGACATTGACTAGATGTCAGAGACATTACTTTCAGATGGGCCAATTACCAACAGAAGGGGAAAGGTCAAGGGTCGGTCAATAAATCTCTAAAGACTTTTACAGCCTTTTTATTTCCTCATTAATGTTTTTGACCCCTGATTCTCATTAAAACATGAACTTGTTTGTGTGCTTTACAGCCGATTGGAAGGAACACTGTCTAATGTGGATCTGTGGGTTTTGTGTGACCGTGAGCTGAGATAGTTTTTGGCTTGGCAGACATCCACACACCAATTACTAATTTATACAAGTATTATTAGTGAGCAGATTATCACGGTAACCACACTATAGACAAATTGCCTGTCTTTTTATAAAATATGCAGTACATCCTCCATTTGAGCAGGTTGGAAAAAGCTAACATGAAATTGTTATGTGCCGCAAAATTCAACATGAAATCCTATCTTAGGACCTATGGTATTAAAGGTATTGAGCTTTCAGTGCAATGTGACATTTACAATGGGTTCTTTCCAAATCCCAATATTATATGTTTCTTCATGCTGTGGCCTACCAGTCTTTTCTCTGCCTGAATGTACTGTGTAATAAAACATGTGGCATTCAAGTTTAATTTGAAGAGCGGCCCAGTATTAATCTAAGGCACACATGGAACAGAGATTATAAGACAGGGAAGAGATACTGTGCCGTAACTAGGCTCATGTATGAAACAGACATCATGCACATTTTCAATCTGATTCCAAAATAAAATGTTAAAGCTGTGTGCCTCCTGAGTGTGTGTGTTTGTGGATTACTTGTGTGTGCGCGTGCGTGTTTGCTCCAACAGTTTTGCCGTGACACTTTTTGTTTTGGACACCGTCACTGTCCCTCTAATCAAAATACATGTGGGCCATGTTCTTACCCTTTTCCTCTTGGTTAGTTTTCCTCATCCATCCAGTCTTGAGGTACAAGATGTTCAATGGTCAGAGACGCTCAAGCAGTGGAGGGCACATTGATTTGAGTGAGTTTAGCCTCCGTCCCTCCTTTCCGCCCTGCATCATTTCCACAGCCACAGCAGCCTGGGCCTGCCGCCTGACAAGGTTGTTAGAACAGTCGGAGGGGTCTATACAATCACTTAATTACGTAAGCTGTCAGTCAGAGAGGGCCTCGGCTGGCCCCGGCCATGGCTGCGAGCGCCATCCCACTACTGGCCTCCCCGCTTGATTGATCCATGCTGATGGCATCGCAAAATAATTACTGCACGCCTCCTGATGTGTGATTCCATAGCACGTTCACGCTTCACAAAGGTAATCGTGGGGATCAGAAGGGGTCAGTGCCATTTCCTATTACCTGAAGTCCAAGCAATAGGATCAAACAACGCAAACGAGAGGAGAGAGGCAAGTATGACAGAGGAGGAGGAGCGAAGGACAAGGAGGAGGTGGTGTGGGTTGAGGAGATTAAGGATTGCTGGAGGGCCACATGCACACTTCGTCAAAGCAGGTGATTTTTTTCACCTAAGCCAACAAATGGCAGCTTGATATCGTCCAACACAGGTTTAGTCAAATTTAAAATGTTCCCTGTGGGTTATTATCTAGATTCGCGTTAGAGCTTGACAGAAAGGTTGTCTAGTTTACCAGAAATTTGTCTCAACTGCTGTCATATAGACAGACACCAATAGCAACAATCTGCTTTTTCAAAACCAGTTGATACATTCAACCTGGATGCTAGTGCTTAGACATGATGGAATTCTCTCACCAAGTAGTTCTATAGGTAATCATGTATATATGTCCTATAATGACAACAAAGAATAGGCTACATTTTACCGAGACCAATTACAGTACCAGTCAAAAGTTTAGACACAGCTACTAATTCAAGAGTTTTTCTTTATTTTAACTATTTTCTACATTGTAGAATAATAGTGAAGACATAAAAACTATAAAATAACAAATATGGAATCATGTAGTAACCAAAAAAGTGTTAGGGCTGCAATCCCGTTAATGGGATCGATATGACAACAGCCAGTGAAAGTGCAAGGGCGCCAAATTCAAAACAACAAAACTCTCATAATTAAAATTCCTCAAGCATACAAGGATTTTACACCATTTTAAAGATAAAATTCTCGTTAATCAAGCCACAGTGTCTGATTTCAAAAAAGCTTTACAGCAAAAGCACCACAAATGATTATGTTAGGTCACCACCAAGCCACAGAAAAACACAGCCATTTTCAAACCAAAGATAGGAGTCACAAAAGTACAAACAGAGATACAATTAATCACTAACCTTTGATGATCTTCATCAAATGACACTCATAGGACTTCATGTCACACAATACATGTATGTTTTGTTTGATAAAGTTCATATTAAAAAATCTGAGTTTACATTGACGCATTAAGTTCAGTAGTTCCAAAAACATCCAGTGATTTTGCATAGCCACATCAGTTTACAGAAATACTCATAATAAATGTTGATGAAAATACAAGTGTTACACATGGAATTATAGATATACTTCTCCTTAATGCAACCGCTGTGTCAGATTTCAAAAAAGCTTTACAGAAACAGTAAACCATGCAATAATCTGAGTACGGCGCTCAGAAAACATTTATATATATCCGCCATGTTGGAGTCAACAGAAGTTAGAACATATAACATTATAAATATTCACTTACCTTTGATGATCTTCATCAGAATGCACTCCCAGGAATCCTAGTTCCACAATAAATGTTTGATTTGTTCGATAATGTCCATCATTTATGTCCAAATTGCTACTTTTTAGCGCATTTGGTAAACAAATCCAAACTCACGAAACGCGTTCACTAGTTGCAGACGAAATGTCAAAAAGTTCCGTTACAGTCCTTTAGAAACATGTCAAACGATGTATGAAATCAATCTTCAGGATGTTTTCAACATAAATCATCAATAAGGTTCCAACCGAAGAATTCCTTTGTCTTCAGAAAAGCAAAGGAACTCAGCTCCCTCTCATGTGAAATGCGCGTGACCAGCCTGTGGCACTCTGCCAGACACCTGACTCATTCCCCTCTAATTCGGCTCCACTTCACAGTAAAAGCCCCGAACAAGTTTCTAAAGACGGTATACATCTAGTGGAAGCATTGGGAAGTGCAACTTTACCAATATCCCACTGTGTATTCAATAGGGGCTGAGTTGAAAATCGACCTACCTCAAATTTTCCACTTCCTGTTTGGATTTTTTCTCAGGTTTTTGCCTGCCATATGAGTTCTTTATACTCACAGACATCATGCAAACTGTTTTAGAAATGTCAGAGTGTTTTCTATCAAATACTAATAATAATATGCATATACTAGCAACTGGGACTGAGGAGCAGGCAGCTTACTCTGGGCACCTCTGGGCACCTGTTCATCCAAGCTACTCAGTACTGCCCCTGCAGCCATAAAGTTAAACAAATCAGAATATATTTTTCATTTTAGATTCTTCAAAGTAGCCACCCTTTTCCTTGATGACAGCTTTGCACACTCTTGGCATTCTCTCAACCAGCTTCATGAGGAATGCTTTTCCAACAGTCTTGAAGGAGTTCCCACATATGCTGAGCACTTGATGGCTGCATTTCCTTCACTCTGCGGTCCAACTCATCCCAAACCATCTCACTTGAAATAAGGTCAGGTGATTGCCTTGAATTCAAAATAAATCGCAGACAGTGTCACCAGCAAAGCACCCCCACACCATCACACCTCCTACTCCATGCATCCTGGTGGGAACCACACATGCAGATATAATCCATTCACCTACTCTGCTTCTCACAAAGACATGGCGGTTGAAACCAAAAATCTCAAATTTGGACAGATTTCCACCGGTCTGATGTCCATTGCTCGTGTTTTTCTTCTACATATTGGTGTCCTTTAGTAGTGGTTTCTTTGCAGCAATTTTACCATGAAGGTCTGATTGACGCAGTCTCCTCTGAACAGTTGATGTTGAGATGTATCTGTTACTTGAACTCTGTGAAGCATTTATTTGGGCTTCAATAGGAGGTGGAGTTAATTGCCTATTTCTGAGGCTGGTATCTCTAATGAACTTATCCTCTGCAGCAGAGATAACTCTGGGTCTTCCTTTCCTTTGGCAGTCCTCATGTGAGCCAATTTCATTTTAGCACTTGGATGGTTTTTACGACTGCACTTGAAGAAACTTTCAAAGTTCTTGAAATTTCCGGATTGACTGACCTTCATGTCTTAAAGTAATGACGGATTGTTGTTTCTCTTTACTTATTTGAGCTGTTCTTGCCATAATATGGATTTGGTATTTTACCAAATAGGGCTGTCTTCTGTATATCATCTCCACCTTGTCACAACACAACTGACTGGCTCAAACTCTACCTCTGCACAAGGCAGTTAAACCACTAGGCTGTCATTGTAAATAACAATTTGTTCTTGCCTAGTTAAATCAAGGTTAACCTCTCTGCTATTTTCCTGAATTTCTGCCTGTCTGATGTGCCCAAAGTGAACTGCCTGTTACTCAGGCCCAGAAGCTAGGACATGCATGAATTGGATAGAACACACTCTGAAGTTTCTTAAAACTGTTAAAATAATGGCTCTGAGTACAAGATAACTGATATAGCAGGTGAAAACCTGGGAAAATCAATCTGGAAAAACAGAAATTTGAGCTCCGAATGACTTCCAATGCAATGCTATTGAAATATCTAATCTCCGCCTCCCAGATTGCAGTAGCTGTTAACAGTCTTTATACAAGGTTTTAGGCTTGTTTTTTGAAAATTGAAGAAGTATTTGTAGTCTTTCCAAGTTGAGCGTCAGGGCATGAACGTGGGCGTGCCCTTCATTCTTTTCCTTTGCTATTGAAATATTGTCGTTTATTTAGATATTAGACAACCCGAGGATTAATACAAAACATAGTTTGACTCGTTTGGATGAACTTTGCTGGTAACTTTTTGGAATCCTTTGTATGCATGTTGAAGGACTGGATTATTGAATTCAATGGTGCCAACTAAACAGTGTTTTTGGGTTATAAAGAACGACTTTATCAAACAAAACTACCATTTATTGTGTAGCTGGGACCCTTGGGATTGCAAACATAGGAATATCTTCAAAAGTAAGTGATTTACTGTATTGCTATTTGTTATTTTGTGACGCCTATGCTGGTTTGGAAAATATGCTAATGTGAGGCGCTGTCCTCAAACAATTGAATGCTATGCTTTTGCGGTAAAGCCTTTTTGAAATCTGACAATGCAGTTTGATTACCAATATTCTAAGCTAAAGAATCATGTATGACACTTGTATTTTCATGAATGTTTAATATTACAATTTTGTATTTTGAATTTGGCGCGCTCCGATTTCACCAGATGTTGTCGAATTTGATCTCCGCACTAAGTTACATAAAAAAACAAGATGACTACCTTATGAATCTGGTTGATTGCAAAGAGTATGCAAAGCTGTCATCAAGGCAAAGGGTGGCAACTTTGAAGAAACTCAAATATAAAATATATTTTGATTTGTTTAACACTTTTTTGGTTACTACATGATTCCATATGTGTTATTTCATAGTTTTGATGTCTTCACTATTATTCTACAATGTAGAAAATTGTAAAAATAAAGAAAAACCCAGGAATCAGTAGGTGTGTCCAAACATTTGACTGGTACTGTATATTCGGACCATACTTTACTCTAATAGAAAGCGTAGCTGTTTTGTGTTCCGAACAGTAAAATGTATTCTAATGGTCATAACAGCTTTGCTGATGGGATGTTCAATCTTTTAAGCTGCGCTCAGTGTGTTGTGATGCCTCCACAGCCTGCACTGCTCTGTGTGTTGTGATGCCTCCACAGCCTGCACTGCTCTCAGTGTGTTGTGTTGCCTCCACAGCCTGCACTGCTCTGTGTGTTGTGTTGCCTTCACAGCCTGCACTGCTCAGTGTGTTGTGATGCCTCCACAGCCTGCACTGCTCTGTGTGTTGTGATGCCTCCACAGCCTGCACTGCTCTCAGTGTGTTGTGTTGCCTTCACAGCCTGCACTGCTCTGTGTGTTGTGTTGCCTCCACAGCCTGCACTGCTCTGTGTGTTGTGATGCCTTCACAGCCTGCACTGCTCTGTGTGTTGTGATGCCTCCACAGCCTGCACTGCTCTGTGTGTTGTGATGCCTCCACAGCCTGCACTGCTCTCAGTGTGTTGTGTTGCCTTCACAGCCTGCACTGCTCTCAGTGTGTTGTGTTGCCTTCACAGCCTGCACTGCTCTGTGTGTTGTGTTGCCTTCACAGCCTGCACTGCTCTCAGTGTGTTGTGTTGCCTTCACAGCCTGCACTGCTCTCAGTGTGTTGTGTTGCCTTCACAGCCTGCACTGCTCTCAGTGTGTTGTGATGCCTCCACAGCCTGCACTGCTCTCAGTGTGTTGTGTTGCCTTCACAGCCTGCACTGCTCTCAGTGTGTTGTGTTGCCTTCACAGCCTGCACTGCTCTCAGTGTGTTGTGTTGCCTTCACAGCCTGCACTGCTCTCAGTGTGTTGTGATGCCTTCACAGCCTGCACTGCTCTCAGTGTGTTGTGATGCCTTCACAGCCTGCACTGCTCTCAGTGTGTTGTGATGCCTTCACAGCCTGCACTGCTCTCAGTGTGTTGTGATGCCTTCACAGCCTGCACTGCTCTCAGTGTGTTGTGTTGCCTTCACAGCCTGCACTGCTCTCAGTGTGTTGTGATGCCTTCACAGCCTGCACTGCTCTCAGTGTGTTGTGATGCCTTCACAGCCTGCACTGCTCTCAGTGTGTTGTGTTGCCTTCACAGCCTGCACTGCTCTCAGTGTGTTGTGATGCCTTCACAGCCTGCACTGCTCTGTGTGTTGTGTTGCCTTCACAGCCTGCACTGCTCTCAGTGTGTTGTGTTGCCTTCACAGCCTGCACTGCTCTCAGTGTGTTGTGATGCCTTCACAGCCTGCACTGCTCTCAGTGTGTTGTGATGCCTTCACAGCCTGCACTGCTCTCAGTGTGTTGTGTTGCCTTCACAGCCTGCACTGCTCTCAGTGTGTTGTGTTGCCTTCACAGCCTGCACTGCTCTCAGTGTGTTGTGATGCCTTCACAGCCTGCACTGCTCTCTGGGAAACATACAAAGAACTGGAAAACTTTCCATTATCCATAAGAAACAAACTGTCTTCAAATTATTCTCTACACCAGGGGAATTAAACTCTTACTCTACGAGGTTCGGAGCCTGCTGGGTTTCTGTTCTACCTGATAATTAATTGCCCCTACCTCGTGTCCTGGACCCTGATGAGATTGGAACAATGAAAACAAGCATTAGAAAAGGTTTTGAGGTCCAGAGTTGAATTTGAGGGCCCTACATCATTGATTTATATGCACTTATACATTACAGTAATGTGGAATTACTTGTAAATTAACTAATAACAAATTACTTTATAACCATAGCAATGCTGTTTAAGCTGTTCAAGTGAATATTCAATGCAGAAATTAACAGTATTGCTTAAAGATTGCTATGGTGAGTGCGAGTGAATTCCAGCCATAGTCTTTATGTATTCATATATTCAATATAAATGACAAAATAAAAACAAATATTGGACAAACTGACGTCTGCTCAAAAACTGTCTAAATTAAAACAGACATAAAACAAATGAATATAACTTAACATAGCTTCTTCTTCTTTATTAGCCGGGTCCAGTTGTCCAATTGTGTTAATAGCAGAATTCGATAATTCTCAGTGGTAGTTAGCGCATTTATACCTTATTTGACTAAGATGACCCTAACTCCTTAATGAAGTCACATAGATATGTCTACATTTGATTCAATGCGTATTTGGCTGTGTATGTGGAGCCATGGCAACTGGCAGGGATGGAGAGAGGAGAGGATAGAGCATCAACACATCACTAATGGAGCTGCCATCCTGTAGCTGTACAGGGGTGCATTGTGGGAGCATTCATATTCATGGAAAAGAAGTGTTAACCATCATTACAAGTCTCCCTTCTCCTGACACACAATGGCAGCACAATGAGGGAGGATCGGCGGGTCATGGCTCCACACGGTCCCCATCCCTCAACTCACTGACAGCACGCTCACTCCATGCTGGCTGCTGTTGTAAAAACAAGGGGAAAACACAAACAACACAATGTAAATTGTGAATAAAGTAAGTAAACAATGTACATATGGTATCTGCACCTGAAGGGACTATCGGTTCCTCCTCACCAGACAGAAGCAAAGTGGAGAGACAATGTCACTAATAAGCCCAGGCAAAACACAACTGTGAATAATGAAATAACACTGCATTTTGCAACACACAGAGAGAGAGAGAGAGAGAGAGAATAAAGGTGAAATCATCCAGCGAGTAGAAGGAAGTGGGGGGAGAAAAGAGGGAAAGAAAGCAAGCAATGATTAAATGATCAAAAGCTGGCAGAGAGAATGTGTGTCACTGCCAGGTGTGCTCCTCATCTCCCAGCCAGTGAAAGTTAGGTTTCAAGCTCTGTGTAATTATAGCAGGGGGATGTCAGTTTGACATTAATACAGCCAGCAGAAACTCCCTAATTGGCCTCAGAGGAGAAAGTGAACCAGAAAATATATTAACATTTTAAAAAAGCATATTTTGCCTAATCCTTTCACTTTCCAACAATATTTGAAGACCAAAATGCCCCAGGCATGAGAATTTAAATGAGCAATTTGTTTTTGAAGGAAACGGCCAATGAGACAGAAAACAGACTAAAGGGAAATCATTAGCGTATGAGAGCTCCTGCCTGACAGACCGGCCTTGCTGACTGGCTGGCCTGTCACTAGAACTCTGTGTTCAGCAGCTCCACGCTATGAGCTAAGCTGATAACATGAAAAGACCCATAAACGTGCAGCCAGAAGTCAAAGCCTATTATCTGGAAGATTCAAATTCAGGGGTAAGGATGAAGAAGAGGATGGACAAAACCTAGGAGGGGAGGGGGAGGCCTAAAGAAGAAAAAAACCTCCAGATCGAGGGAGACCATAAGTTGTAATAGGACCCTGTTATCCGACACAAATGTGGCAGCAGAGCTGATGGAAAATACTGCAGCAAATCACAACATCGCTCGATAACAGATTTTTTTTTTACAAGATGGCAACAAAGCCTATGTCCCAAATGACACCTTACTCCTTATGTAGTGTTCACATTTTGAAAAGGACCCATAGGGGAATAGGGAATGTAAGGAATAGGGTGCCATTTGGGATGCATCCAAAACTGCTTAAAGTAGTGAGGGGCATGTGATCTGTGATCTGTGATGTCCCAGTGTCCAGGCTGATTTGATATGACTGTCTCAGAGAAACACAGCTAAGTGCAGTCAGACGGCGTTAGCCCACTCCCTCGGTGATGGAGCAGCTGAGGCGGGCATGGCCCGTGGCACGGCGTGGCACTGCAGGGCAAACTGCTCAGCCAACCCAGAGACTGCTCAGCCGCCTTGCCCTTTTGAAACACAACAGAGCCTGTGTCCAACTCCCAAATGACACCCTATTCCCTTTATAGTGCACTACTTTTGGGCTCTCATCAACGGGGTTTTTGTCAAAAGTAGCATACTATATAGGGAATGGGGTGCTATTTAGGATGCACCCAAAGAGGAGATAACAAATGGCCAGAGGAAGAAGGGAAGAAGCAAGTCGGCCGAGGAGGAGTAAAGGAGGCCAGGTTTATCACCTCTGGCTAAAAGAGGGAAAGAAAGAGTGAATGGTTGAAGACAGAGGAAAGTGAGAACAACAACAGATCTCAGCCCGTCTGTGTCTCTTTAGCGCGACAACAAAGGGCATGCTCGCTTAAGACACTGCCTGGTTTGTCAGAGGTTTCTCTCTGCTGCCTGCCTGACACCTCAGCGCAGTAGCCTATCTTCATTATCAGTGTAATTTTTCTGTACCAGTTGGTGGGGTTTATGTTTATGTTTTTCAAATAGCACCCTTTTCTCTATAGAGTGCACCACTTTTGACCAGAGCCCTATGGTCCCTGGCCCCCCTCGTCAAAAGTAGTGCACTAAATAGGGCGTTCCAATGCCTTGGGCTAGGGATTGAGACTGACTTCTGTCTCTGGCGTTCTACTGCCCTGGGCTAGAGACTGAGACTGACTTCTGTCTTTGGCATTCTGCTGCCCTGGGCTAGAGATTGAGACTGACTTCTGTCTTTGGCATTCTACTGCCCTGGGCTAGAGATTGAGACTGACTTCTGTCTCTGGCGTTCTACTGCCCTGGGCTAGAGATTGAGACTGACTTCTGTCTCTGGCGTTCTACTGCCCTGGGCTAGAGATTGAGACTGACTTCTGTCTCTGGCGTTCTACTGCCCTGGGCTAGGGATTGAGACTGACTTCTGTCTTTGGCATTCTACTGCCCTGGGCTAGAGATCGAGACTGACTTCTGTCTTTGGCATTCTACTGCCCTGGGCTAGAGATCGAGACTGACTTCTGTCTCTGGCGTTCTACTGCCCTGGGCTAGAGATCGAGACTGACTTCTGTCTCTGGCGTTCTACTGCCCTGGGCTAGAGATTGAGACTGACTTCTGTCTTTGGCATTCTACTGCCCTGGGCTAGAGATTGAGACTGACTATTCTGTCTCTGGCATTCTACTGCCCTGGGCTAGAGAATGAGACTGACTTCTGTCTCTGGCGTTCTACTGCCCTGGGCTAGAGATTGAGACTGACTTCTGTCTCTGGCGTTCTACTGCCCTGGGCTAGGGATTGAGACGGACTAGATTCTCATGCACAATTTTCACAATTTTAAGCACACCTGTCAGAAACCGTGTCAGTCAGAGTGACACATACCGATGTAGGATCTTCATTGCTGGAGAACTTTACTACAATGCAGAAAATGTTAAACTTGTAGTGTAAATTTGAGGTTTAAAAAGGCTTATGAAGTTTGTAATTTCCACTTTGAAATGTACCAACTCCTAAAAAAAATCCATTAATTATAATCCACATATTTCACATTTCCTGTTGCTACAGGATTATGTTCCTGCTTCAGCAAACTGCCTCAAATTAAGATCCTAAATCTGTAGGAATCAAAAGAGGACACAGGACAATTTCAAACAGATTGTATTTCACTAAATCAATTGGACACGTAGGCATTGTAAATATACAATAAAAATAATACAAAATAATCTTGATATTACATCATGTACTTCAACTAATTCTGGGCTCTAAAACAAAATGATAAACATTAGGAAAACATAACAGTCCAATTTTTCGAAACTGCATTTTTTTCTGTGGTCTTTGAACCATCAAACAACACATATGAAAATCAAACTGCAGCTTCCTCCTACAAACCTGAATTCTCCTTTATCACCTCATCATCTCCAGTGCACCAGCAGACATCTGACTGAAGCTGCAGGAAACTACAAACTACCAATTATTTGACCCTGACGCAGTGAGGATGAAGCAACTTTCTCTCTTCCAATGGAAGCCAAGCTGCAGGTCACCAGAGGTCAACACCTTCCTTACCCAGCCTACAGCGTGATGCTACACAACAGCAACATGAAGGGAGAGCGGGAGAGCCATAGGCTGTGTCCCAAATGGCACCCTATTCCCTACATAGTGCACTACTTCGACCAGCGTCCTATTTAGGGTATAGGGTGCCATTTGGGACGCAGGCAAGGGACTTGACAGGGACTTGACATGGCCAGAGAGCTCTGTTGTAATCAGCCCTGCAGCTGCACTCCATACAGACAAAGAATTAGTATGTAGGAAATGCACAATGACCATCAATGTTGCTCCTGGATGTTGTGTGTAACGTGCTTGCTTACCTCACTATCAACTCCTGTTATTGAAAGAAAAGTTGGTGGATGGTGGTTTACTGAATAGAGGTGTGTTTCTTAAACACACACAAACACATGCACACACCATCCTACTCAGTGAATTTCATACAAATAACATTTGTATAACATTGACATTTTAGATAAAACTACACTAATACATATGCCATCAAATAACTGATTAAAACACATTGTTTTACAATGAAGGTCTACAGTGGCCTCAACAGCACCCTCTAGAGTAGCACCATGGTTTAGCTGGAGGACAGCTATTTTCCATCCTCCTCTACAGTAGGTACAAAAACCTAGGAGACTCATGATTCTCATCCCCTTCCATAGACTAACACAGTAATTATGATGACTTCCAGAGGATGTCCTCTAACCTATCAGATCAGAGAATGAATCCAGTACTGTAAGCATAATCTACAGCTAGCGAGCCCTGCAGTCCATAAAGTGTGGTGAGTAGAGAGAGAGAGAAATATAAAAGTTGAACAGAAATCAATTTCTTCAAAAATTAAGGAAAAGCAGCACAGAGAAAGAGAGCGGGAGAGAGAGTTGTATTTTTCCTTCTTCTTAGATGACCTTTTACTTACTTAGCTAATGCAGTAAATTCAGCCTACTCAACAACCTGACTCAAACAGAGAGGAATGCTATTTATGTTAGCTAGCTGGCATAGCCAACACTGGAATTCTTCGAAGTCAAGGTAAGCTTTCAGTTTTATTAATTCATTGCTACCGGGGCCCGCCGGTGTAACTGCTAAACTGGTTGCTGTACACTGATTGTACATATGGATTGGATTGGGGGTGAAAGTAAAATGTGTATGCGGGTTATCATGGGTGTATTCATTCTGCTGATTCTGTGACAAAAAGTTTCTTAAACGGAAGCAAACAGAAGGTAACAGTGCGGGAACTACCTGAATTTGCCCAATAGAAACACTTATTTTAGTAAAAAAACTGAACTTTTGGAACTGTTTGAACTAATGATTACATCCTAGATCAGCTAGACGCAGGCAAGAGTGTGCAAGGTGGTATTGAATGTGTCACTGTTTGTTACATTAATTACTCCAATTTGTCTCTCAACCCGTGCACCGACATTATGAACATTCATGTGTAGGCTAGGTTTTAGCAACAGGATGGGTATATGGCAAATTCAGACATCATGTAGTAACCTAAACCTATCGATGTTACATTTAGCTGGGTGAATGGAATATGAATGACAGTCATCCAATATGCTGTCATATTTACTGAACAAAAATATAAATGTAACATGTAAAGTGTTGGTCTCATGTTTAATGAGCTGAAATAAAATATCTCACATTTTTTCCATACACACAAAAAGCGTATTTCTCTTATTTTGTGCACATATTTGTTTACATCCCTGTTAGTAAGCATTTCTCCTTTGCCAAGATAAACCATCCACCTGGCAGGTGTGGCATATCAAGAAGCTGATTAAACAGCATTATCATTACAGAAGTGGCCACAATAAAAAGCCACTCTAAAATGTGCAGTTTTGTCACACAACACAATGCCACAGATGTGTCAATTTGACTGCAGGAATGTCCACCAGAGCTGTTGCCAGAGAAGGAATGTAATGTTAATTTGTCTACCATAAGTTGCCTCCAACAATGTTTTTTGAGAACTTGGCAGTATGTCCAACCAGCCTCACAACCGCAGACCATGTGTAACCATGCCAGCCCAGGACCTCCACATCCGGCTTCTTCACCTGCGGGATCATCTGAGACCAGCCACCTGGACAGCTGACGATACTGATGAGTTTTTCTGTCTGTAATAAATCTCTTTGGTGGGGAAAAACTCATTCTGACTGGCAGGGCCTTGCTCCCCAGTGGTTGGGCCAGTCTCCCAAGTGGGTGGACCTATAACCTCCCAGGCCCACCCATGGGTGCCCCCCTGCCCACTCATGTGAAATCCATAGATTAGAGCCTAATGAATTGATTTAAATTGACTGATTTCTTTTTGTTGAAATTGTTGAAATTGTTGCATGTTGTGTAAAATCTTTTGTTCGGTATAAATAAGGTCATGCTCATAAAAAAATGACGTCCTCCCTAATCTTAAAGGTCCCTCACAGTCATCCTATTGCCAAGTAATAATAGCCTTTGAATGACCAAAACATCACCCATTATATTTTTACACTATTAAAACACTCAGAATTGAAAATGGTGTTTTCTCTCATCTCTAACTTTTAGGAAGCCCAAAATAATAGGCTGAGTGGGCGGGGAGCTTATATTCGTAAGCTCACCTTGACTGACAGCTCTTTGAAAGCCCTTGTGGTCGTTGCCTGGTAACAAGGTAAACAATAAGCCACATGTCATTATGCAAAATGCTCTCTTGGTCAACAGAGCTGATCATGGATGGTTGGATGTCAGAAAAACAGCCGCAATACACAATTGTATTTATATTGTTTTGTAGCTAATTACAAAATACAGTTCACTGAGTAACCTTGCAAGCTTATGCATAAGGGAATGTACATGAAAACAACAAACAATAAGTGTACTGGATCATTTCTTGGTGTCTCTGTATTAGCATTATAAATTACAATATGCTTAGAATTGTATGTATTGATCAGACATTTATTTGATCATTTACAATAGGCCAGCATAGCGGAAAAATATATCAAGATGAAGACTCATTGCTTACTGTCCCATTGATTCGTACAATGTGCAATGCTCATCTCCCACCCGAATGGTTCTTAAAAAACTATACAAAGTAATAAAATGAGATATCATATCACGTAAAAGGGAATTACTTAGGCTTTAGGAAATGCAACCAACTAGAGGAAGGGGAGCCATGTACCCAAATTCAATCGAGCAGGCTTCAGTCATCCACTTGGCTTCAGTCACCCCCAAAATGTAAGAGCAAGATAAATCCAGTTATGGCCTCCTCCTTGTCAGGCCTGTCACACTGGGTAGACAAGGGTCCTGGGATGGACAACTCACACAGCTTCGCTGAATGAAAATGGAAATGTTTGTTCAAATTTAACAACTTGTAATGGGTTGAGAATTGTATTTCCTTTATTTCCTGTTCTGAGTTATGCTGCTATCAATTTGTTGATGTAGTGATCTACTCATTCTACAGTGTGTTTTCTGGTGTTTTTCAAGTACTCAATTTGAAATATGCAATATTTGGTTACACATGTTTTTGTGAATGATTGTTTTTGGAATTTTTGAATGCCTGAAATGCTTAATTGATGCAGATTTGAAATTAATAACTATGTCTTGCTGTATGTTGGAGTTTCACAGCATATCCCCCTTCTTTGCCTTGGGAAAGCTAATTTTGCATCACATCATTCCGGTGGTTGCCTGGGAAACTGTGCAGACAGAGTAGATGTTGTATTTTCAAAAATGTCTATCATTACAGCTTAATGATAGTGGGAAGACAACCTAATTATCATGATTAGCCCCAATGACACACTACCTCAAATAAGACAACAACCCACACAATGGAAAGGCAAATAGGATTTCAGGGGTAAATTACAAATACTGTACACAATGCAACTCCTTTTGTGTACAGCATTCCTTGGTGCCAGCTACAGTTGAAGTCAGAAGATTACATACACCTGAGCCAAATACATTTAAACTCTGTTTTTCACAATTCCTGACATTTAATCCTAGTAAAAATTCCCTGTCTTAGGTCAGTTATGATGGCTATTTTATTTTAAGAATGTGAAAAGTCAGAATAATAGTAGAGAGAATGATTTTATTTCTTTCATCACATTCCCAGTGAGTCAGAAGTTTACATACACAATTACACAATTGGTAGCATTGCTTTTAAATTGTTTAACTTGGGTCAAACTTTTCGGGTAGCCTTCCACAAGCCTTCCACAAGTTGGGTGAATGTGGCCCATTCCTCCTGACAGAGTTGGTGTAACTGAGTCAGGTTTGTAGGCCTCCTTGCTCGCACACACTTTTAAGTTCTGCCCACAAATTTTCTTTAGGATTGAGGTCAGGGCTTTGTGATGGCCACTCCAGTACCTTGACTTTGCTGTCCTTTAAGCCATTTTGCCACAACTTTGGAAGTATGTTTGTGGTCATTGTCCATTTGGAAGACCCATTTGTGACCAAGCTTTAACTTCCTGACTGATGTCATGAGATGTTGCTTCAATATATCCACATAATTTTCCTTCCTCATCATGATGCCATCTATTTTGTGAAGTGCACCAGTCCCTCCTGCAGCAAAGCTCCCCCACAACATGATGCTGCCACCCCCGTGCTTCACGGTTGAGATGGTGTTCTTCGGCTTGCAAGCCTCCCCCTTTTTCCTCCAAACATAACGATGGTTATTATGGTCAAACAGTTCTATTTTTGTTTCATCAGAGCAGAGGACATTTCTCCAAAAAGTTTGATATTTGTCCCCATGTGCAATTGCAAACCTTAGTCTGGCTTTTTTATGGCAATTCTGGAGCAGTGGCTTCTTCCATGCTGAGCTGCCTTTCAGGTTACGTCGATATCTGACTTGTTTTACTGTGGATATAGATACATTTTGTACCTGTTTCCTCCAGCATCTTCACAAGGTCCTTTGCTGTTGTTCTGGGATAGATTTGCACTTTTCGCACCAAAGTACGTTCATCTCTAGGAGACAGAACGCGTCTCCTTCCTGAGCGGTATGACGGCTGCATGGTCCCATGGTGTTTATACTTGCATACTATTATTTGTACAGATGAACGTGGCAGCTTAATGCGTTTGGAAATTGCTCCCAAGGATGAACCAGACTTGTGGAGATCTACAATTGTTTTCTGAGGTCTTGGCTGATTTCTTTTGATTTTCCCATGATGTTAAGCAAAGAGGCACTGAGTTTGAAGGTAGGCTTAGAAATACATCCACAGGTAAACCTCCAATTGACTTAAATTATGGCAATTAACCATCAAAAGCATCTAAAGCCATGACATAATTTTCTGGAATTTTCCAAGCTGTTTAAAGGCACAGGCAACTTGGTGTATGTAGACTTCTGACCCACTGGAATTGTGATACAGTGAATTATAAGTGAAATAATCTGTCTCTAAGCAATTGTTTGAAAAATTACTTGTGCCATGCACAAAGTACATGTCCTAACCAACTTGCAAAAACTATGGTTTGTTAGCAAGACATTTGTGGAGTGGTTGAAAAATGAGTTTTAATGACTCCAACCTAAGTGTATGTAAACTTCCGACTTCAACTGTATGCACTGACAGTTCTCAGATTCAATGTAGGGGGCTTAGGGATGGAATAAAAAAACACGGGTGCGTTACAGAAAATATACAGTTCACAAGTCAAAGCAGCCACAGTTGCATTATCTAATGTTACCCCCCACCGTATCAGACTCATCAAACTCTGATGCTTACATTATGGTCAGCACTTGCAAGATCCACTGTCATGATGATACAACATCCGTCTTCGGGTAGCTTCCTGGAAAAACCCGTTGAATGTTCTCCCCAATTGAAAAAGCATCTTTGCTCGAAATGTGCACTGTACATGTGTGACAGGATGGTAATTTTCTATGCAGCCTGTCCACCCGGGACGAAAAGAAGCCACTGCTGGCGGATGTCTTCATTATTTGGGTTAATAGTGTAAAGTCAATTTTACACTGTGGCATCCAGTCACAACACAGTGTGCTTTTGCCTGCATGCTGGTAAGTAGCTCAGCTAACAGTCACACCACAGATGAAAGGTTTTCAGTATCTTCGGTCGTACATTCTGTTTGAGCTAGCTACTAGTAGCCAAAGCAAAGTGTTGGCGCACATTTGATGATGGTTTTAATAAGGTGATACATATTCAAATTAGTTCAAATGAAAAGACTCTACCATTAGTGTATTAAATTTCCGGCTTTATGTGATGTTGCATAAAGCAGTAAGTAAATCCTTGGAAATGACTGCCTCCTGAATCCAATATGATATGATATGTGGGGGGGGGGGGGGTTAGACTGGACTTCGTATAATGCATAGCATAGTACAACAAAACAGCATTGGTTTACAGGAGCTTAAGCACTGAGATTAAATGATAGAAATAACCCCCTAGCTAGCAAGAGCACAATGGCCTTCAATAGCTCCCTGATATGATCAATGTTGAAACACACCATCTCACACACATTGATACATTCAGTTTAAAATGCATTGCCAGAAGTTATTGATGAGCCACTCAAGGCCCTCCTTTTGGCATGAGCATTTCCCAGGGTTGAGACACACGTAAACAGACACTAGTCTGGCAGGGTTGAGATACATGTCAACAGAGACAAGTCTGGCAGGGTCGAAGCCAGCAGGGGATTTCACATATGAGCAAGGCCACGGTTATGTTATACAGTTGAAGTCGGAAGTTTACATACACTTAGGTTGGAGTCATTAAAACTCGTTTTTTTCAACCACTCCACAAATTTCTTGCTAACAAACTATAGTTTTGGCAAGTCGGTTAGGACATCTACTTTGCGCATGACACAAGTAACTTTTCAAACAATTGTTAACAGACAGATTATTTCACTAATAATTCACTGTATCACAATTCCAGTGGCTCAGAAGTTTACATACACTAAGTTGATTGTGCCTTTGAATAGCTTGGAAAATTCCAGAAAATGATGTCATGGCTTTAGAAGCTTTTGATAGGCTAATTGACATAATTTGAGTCAATTGGAGGTGTACCTGTGGATGTATTTCAAGGCCTACCTTCAAACTCAGTGCCTCGTTGGTTGACATCATGGGAACAGGATCTCAGAAAAAAAGTCTGGTTTATCCTTGTGAGCTATTTCCAAATACCTGAAGGTACCGCGTTAACCTGTTGATGCTCTGGGGGCGCTATTTCATTTTTGGATGAAAAACGTTCCCGTTTTAAACAAGATATTTTGTCACAAAAAGATGCTCGACTATGCATATAATTGATAGCTTTCGAAAGAAAACACTCTGACGTGTCCAGAACTACCAAGATATTTTCTGTGCGTGCCCTAGAACGTGAGCTTCAGGCAAAACCAAGATGAGACGGCATCCAGGAAATGAGCAGGATTTTTGAGGCTCTGTTTTCCATTGTCTCCTTATATGGCTGTGAATGCGAGAGGAATGAGCCTGCCCTTTCTGTCGTTTCCCCAAGGTGTCTGCAGCATTGTGATGTATTTGTAGGCAGATCATTGGAAGATTAACCATAAGAGACCACATTTACCAGGTGTCCGCCCGGTGTCCTGCGCCGAAATTGGTGCGCAAAACTCAGCTGCCAGTATTTTTCCATGGGATACAGAGAGGAAAGCAAGCTTCCACGAACTGCATATCAATGAAGAGATATGTGAAAAAACACCTTGAGGATTGATTCCAAACAACGTTTGCCATGTTTCGGTCGATATTATGTAGTTAATCCGGAAAAAGTTTTACGTTGTAGGTGACTGAATTTTCGGGTCGTTTCGGTAGCCAGACGCAATGTAGAAAACGGAACAATTTCTCCTACACACAGACGCTTTCAGGAAAAACTGCGCATTTGGTATGTAACTGAGAGTCTCCTCATTGAAAACATCAGAAGCTCTTCAACGGTAAATGATTATATTTATTTGGTTATCTGGTTTTTGTGAAAATGTTGCGTGCTAAATGCTACTCAAGATGCTATGCTAGCTTTGCATACTCTTACACAAATTAGTCAATTTCTATGGTTCAAAAGCATATTTTGAAAATCTGAGATGACAGTGTTGTTAAGAAAAGGCTAAGCTTGAGAGCAGACACATTATTTTCATTTTATTTGCGATTTTCAGAAATCGTTAACGTTGCGTTATGCTAATGAGCCTGAGGCTTTAGTCACGATCCCGGATCCGGGATGGGGAGTTCCAAGAGGTTAAACTGTACAAACAATAGTACGCAAGTATAAACACCATGGGACCATGCAGCCATCCTACCGCTCAGGAAGGAGACGCATTCTGTCTCCTAGAGATGAACATACTTTGGCGGGGAAAGTGCAAATCAATCCCAGAGCAACAGCAAAGGACCTTGTGAAGATGCTGGAGGAAACAGGTACAAAACTATCTATATCCACAGTAAAACAAACCCTAAATCGACATAACCTGAAAGGCCGCTCAGCAAGGAAGAAGCCACTGCTCCAAAACCTCCGTGAAAAAGCCAGAATACAGTTTGCAACTGCACATGGGGACAAAGACCGTACTTTTTGGAGGAATGTCCTCTGCTCTGATGAAACAAAAATAGAACTGTTTGACCATAATGGCCGTTGTTATCTTTGGAGGAAAAAGGGAGAGGCTTGCAAACCGAAGAACACCATCCCAACCGTGAAGCACAGGGGTGGCAGCATCATGTTATGGGGGTTCTTTGCTGCAGGAGGAACTGGTGCACTTCACAAAATAGATGGCATCATGAGGATGGAAATGTATGTGGATATATCGAAGCAACATCTCAAGACATCAGCCAGGAAGTTAAAGCTTGGTCACAAATGGGTCTTCCAAATGGACAATGACACCAAGCATACTTCCAAAGTTGTAGCCAAATGGCTTTGGGACAACAAAGTCAAGGTATTGGAGTGGCCGTCACAGAGCCCTGACCTCAATCATACAGGAAATGTGTGGGCAGAACTGAAAAGGCATGTGTGAGCAAGGAGGCCTACAAACCAGACTCAGTTACACCATCTCTGTCAGGAGGAATGGGCAAAATTCACCCAACTTATTGTGGGAAGCTTGTGGAAGGCTACACAAATAGTTTGACCCAAGTTAAACAATTTAAAGGCAATGCTACTAAATACTAATTGAGTGTATGTAAACTTCAAACTCACTGGGAATATGATGAAAGAAATAAAAGCTGAAATAAATAATTCTTTCTACTATTATTCTGACATTTCACATTTGTAAAATAAAGTTGGGACCCTAATTGACCAAAGACATGGGATTTTTTACTTGGATTAAATGTCAAGAGTTGTGAAAACAGAGTTTAAATGTATTTGGCTAGGATGAATGTAAACTTCTGACTTCAACTGTATATACAGTACCAGTGAAAAGTTTGGACACACCTACTCATTCCAGGGTTTTTCTTTATTTTTACTATTTTCTAAATTTTAGAACAATAGAGAAGACATCAAAACTATAAAATAACACATATGGAATCATGTAGTAACCAAAAAAGTGTTAAACAAATAAAAATATATTTTATATTTGAGATTCTTCAAAGTAGGCTCCCTTTTTCTTGATGACAGCTTTGCACTCTCTTGGCATTATCTTAACCAGATTCATGCCTTGTTAAAAGTTAATTTGTGGAATTTCTTTCCTTAATGCATTTGAACCAAACAGTTGTGTTGTGACAAGGTAGGGTTAGGGTTACAGAAGATAGCCCTATTTTGTAAAAGACCAAGTCCATATTATGGCAAGAACAGCTCAAATAAGCAAAGAGAAACGACAGTCCATCATTAGTTTAAGACTTAAGACAGGTTCTTCAAGTGCAGCTGCAAGACCAAGAACTGCAGTGATGAAAATGTCTCTCACGAGGATCGCCACAGGAAAGGAAGACCTGGAGAAACCTCTGCTGCAGTGGATAAGTTCATTAGAGTTCCAGCCTGAGAAATTGCAGCCCAAATAAATGCTTCACGGAGTTCAAGTAATAGATACATCTCAACATCAACTGTTCAGAGGAGACTGCGTGAATCAGGACTTTATGGTTGAATTGCTGCAAAGAAACAACTACTAAAGGACACCAAAAAGTAGAAGAGACTTGCTTGGGCCAAGAAACACGAGCAACGAACATTAGACCGGTGGAAATCTGTTCTTTGGTCTGATGAGTCCAAATTTGAGATTTTTGGTCCCAACCTCCGTGTCTTCGTGAACGGACCTTGGAGGAGGAGGTGTGATGGTGTGGGGGTTCTTTGCTCGTGACACTGTCAGTGATTCATTTAGAATTTAAGGCTCACTTAACCAGCATGGCTACCACAACATTCTGAAGCGGTACACCATCCCATCTGATTTGCACTTAGTGGGACCATCAATTGTTTTTCAACAGGAAAATTTGCCAAAACACACCTCCAGGCTGTGTAAGGACTATTTGATCAAGAAGGAGAGTGATGGAGTGCTGCATTAGATGACCTGGCCTCCACAATCACCCAACCTCAACCCAATAGAGATGGTTTGAGGTGATTTGGACTGCAGAGTGAATGAAAAGCAGCCAACAAGTGCTCAGCATATGTGGGAACTCCTTCAAGACTGTTGGAAAAGCATTCCAGGTGAAGCTGGTTGAGAGAATGCCAAGCATGTGCAAAGCTGTCATCAAGGCAAAGGGTAACTACTTTGAAGAATCTCAAATCTCAAATCTATTTTGATTTGTTTACCACTTTTTTGGTTACTGCATGATTCCATATGTGTTATTACATAGTTTTGATATCTTCACTATTATTCTACAATGCAGAAAATAGTAAAATAACTTCTGACTGGTACTGTATGTACACTGCTCAAAAAAATAAAGGGAACACTTAAACAACACAATGTAACTCCAAGTCAATCACACTTCTGTGAAATCAAACTGTCCACTTAGGAAGCAACACTGATTGACAATAAATTTCACACATGGACAACAGGTGGAAATTATAGGCAATTAGCAAGACACCCCCAATAAAGGAGTGGTTCTGCAGGTGGTGACCACAGACCACTTCTCAGTTCCTATGCTTCCTGTCTGATGTTTTGGTCACTTTTGAATGCTGGCGGTGCTTTCACCCTAGTGGTAGCATGAGACTACAACCCACACAAGTGGCTCAGGTAGTGCAGCTCATCCAGGATGGCACATCAATGCGAGCTGTGGCAAGAAGGTTTGCTGTGTCTGTCAGCGTAGTGTCCAGAGCATGAAGGCGCTACCAGGAGACAGGACAGTACATCAGGAGACGTGGAGGAGGCCATAGGAGGGCAACAACCCAGCAGCAGGACCGCTACCTTCGCCTTTGTGCAAGGAGGAGCACTGCCAGAGCCCTGCAAAATTACCTCCAGCAGGCCACAAATGTGCATGTGTCTGCTCAAACGGTCAGAAACAGGGTGGTATGAGGGCCCGACGTCCACAGGTGGAGGTTGTGCTTACAGCCCAACACCGTGCAGGACGTTTGGCATTTGCCAGAGAACACCAAGATTGGCAAATTCGCCACTGGCGCCCTGTGCTCTTCACAGATGAAAGCAGGTTCACATGTGACAAACGTGACAGTCTGGAGACGCCGTGGAGAATTGTTCTGCTGCCTGCAACATCCTCCAGCATGACCGGTTTGGCGGTGGGTCAGTCATGGTGTGGGGTGGCATTTCTTTGGGGGGCCGCACAGCCCTCCATGTGCTCGCCAGAGGTAGCCTGACGGCCATTAGGTACCGAGATGAGATCCTCAGACCCCTTGTGAGACCATATGCTGGTGCCGTTGGCCCTGGGTTCCTCCTAATGCAAGACAATGCTTGACCTCATGTGGCTGGAGTGTGTCAGCAGTTCCTGCAAGAGGAAGGCATTGATACTATGGACTGGCCCGCCCGTTCCCCAGACCTGAATCCAATTGAGCACATCCGGGACATTATGTCTCGCTCCATCCACCAGCGCCACGCTGCACCACAGACTGTCCAGGAGTTGGCGGATGCTTCTGTCCAGGTCTTGTAGGAGATCCCTCAGGAGACCATCCGCCACCTCTTGAGGAGCATGCCCAGGCATTGTAGGGAGGTCATACAGGCACGTGGAGGCCACACACACTACTGAGCCTAATTTTGACTTGTTTTAAGGACATTACAAGTTGGATCAGCCTGTAGTGTGGTTTTCCACTTTAATTTTGAGTGTGACTCCAAATCCAGACCTCCATGGGTTGATAAATTTGATTTCCAATGATAATTTTTGTGTGATTTTGTTGTCAGCACATTCAACTATGTAAAGAAAAAAGAATTTAATAAGAATATTTTATTCATTCAGATCTAGGATGTGTTATTTTAGTGTTCCCTTTTTGAGCAGTATATATATATATATATTATATATATATATATATATATATATATATATATATATATAGAGAGAGAGAGACAGACAGACAGACAGACAGACAGACAGACAGACAGACAGACAGACAGACAGACAGACAGACAGACAGACAGACAGAGAGTGAGAGAGAGAGAGAGATACTAGGGCCGAGATAGAGAGAGCAAAGGGGAGAGAGTAATAGTTACTGTAGAAAGTGAGACAGGCGAGAGGCTAGGGGCCGAACATCAAGTACCTCAGTCCTTCTCTGTAAACTAGTTCCTCCTCTACCTGATGGGAACATGGTGAACAGTCTGTTCTCCCCCTCATCAATACAGCAGGCATTTTTGTCAGTAATTTGCAATAAGTGTCCGAGCCACATCTTCAGGGACATGAAGGAAATCATTACTGGCTGAGGCCCTGCTCCGGTCCTAATTGGATGCGTTGGGCCTTATCAACTGAGGATTTTCCAAGACCTTTGACAGATACCAATACGAAAATCATTGTTCAGTTGTCAATTTAAGAGACCGTTAAAAGAGCTTATTTTAATTTTAATTGGAACTTCCTCCTCCCTTCACAGGGAGCCGCCAGGATTAAAATAGAAGCTCAGCCCCATGGTGTGAGAGAGAGCATATGTGTGTGCACTCCCTCTTGCTTGCGTGTGTGTGTGTGCCTGTGTTCATAACCCCTCTAGAATGGAGGGGATGGAGATAATTATCTTTCAGGTATAATACTATGTAGGTCAAATTGGCAGGTTAGAGCTGTAACCGGCCTACAAATGAAGACAGCAAGCAGCCAGCAGAAATCTCACAGGCTGTTTCCTGGGACATCATCAGCATCAAAAAAGGTAGAATCTGATCTGTGCTGCAAAGCTCCCAATTAGGCAAAACAGCATCCGCTTAAGATGTTTGTAGGGAGTGTGTCGGCTTGGGCTATCATCGATCACACTCCGTTAACTGACCGGCTGATAGTGCTGCCGCCATCAGATATTTATGCTCTGTACTCTCTCAGCGACCCTGAACTCGAAACACTCACTGCTTTTAATAAGGCAGTAAGGCCTGGGTGGGAGGTTGTGAGGTTTTGGGTGTGTGTGTGCGTGCGTGCGTGCGTTTAGCCCCGGCCCTCAACACTTGTAAATAGTTTTGAATTTTGAATTTTATTTTACCTTTATTTAACTAGGCAAGTCAGTTAAGAACAAATTCTTATTTAAAATGATGGCCTAGGAACAGTGGGTAAATTTCCTTGTTCAGGGGCAGAACAACAGATTTTTTACCTTGTCAGCTCAGGGATTCGATCTAGCAACCTTTCAGTTACTAGTACAACACTCTAACCACTAAGCTACCTGCTGTATGCAGATGACGCAGCTCTACTTGTGTCCCATAAGAACCAAGCCTCAGTGGAATAGATCCTTAGTGCAGAGTTATCCAATACAAGTAAATGGCTTTCAGATAACAAACTTTCTCTGCATCTTGGAAAAACAAAATCCAGTATGAGGTCCTGAGCGCTCTGGAGCAGGTTTTCATCAAGGATCTCTCTGTACTTTGCTCCATTCATCTTTCTCTCAATCCTGACTAGTATCCCAGTCCCTGCCGCTGAAAAACATCCCCACAGCATGATGCTGCCACCACCATGTTTCACCGTAGGGATGGTGCCAGGTTTCCTTCAGACGTGACTTTTGGCATTCAGGCCAAATAGTTCAATCTTGGTTTCATTAGACCAGAGAATCTTGTTTCTCATGGTCTGAGAGTCCTTTAGGTGCCTTTTGGCAAACTCCAAGCAGGCTGTCATGGGCCTTTTACTGAGGAGTAGCTTCCTTCTGGCCACTCTTTATATTTAACCTTTATTTAAGTAGGCAAGTCAGTTAAGAACAAATTCTTATTTTCAATGACAGCCTAGGAACACTGGGTTAACTGCCTTGTTCAGTGGCAGAACGACAGATTTTCACCTTGTCAGCTAGGGGATTTGAACTTGCAACCTTTTGGTTACTAGTCCAATGCTTTAACCACTAGGCTACTCTACCATGAAGGCCTGATTGGTAGAGTGCTGCAGAGTATGGTTGTCCTTCTGGAAGGTTCTCCCATCTCTAAAGAGAATCTCTGGAGCTCTGCCACAGTGACCATCGTGTTCTTGGTCACCTCCCTGACCAAGTCCCTTCTCCACCGATTGCTCAGTTTGGCCGGGCAGCCAGCTCTAGGAAGAGTCTTGGTGGTTCCAATAATCTTCCATTTAAAAATGATGGAGACCACTGGGTTCTTGGAGACCTTCAATGCTGCAGAAATGTTTTGGTACCCTTCCCCAGTTCTGTGCCTCGACACAATCCCGTCCCGGAGCTCTCTGGACAATTCCTTCGACCTCATGGCTAGGTTTTTGCACTATGGGACATTATGTGGGACATTATGTAGACAGGTGTTTGCCTTTCCAAATCATGTCCAATCAATTGAATTTACCACAGGTGGCCTCCAATCTTGTTGTAGAAGCATCTCAAGGATGATCAATGGAAACAGGATGCACCTGAGCTCAATTTCTGAATACTCAAAGGGTCTGAATACTTCTGTAAATAAGGTATTTCTGTTTTTTATTTTTAATACATTTGTAAAAATGTCTAAAAACCTGTATTCACTTTTTCATTGTGGGGTATTGTGTGTAGATTGAAGAGTATTTTTTATTTTTTAAATCCATTTTAGAATAAAGGATCAGACCTTTTTTTCTCCTAAATGACATACCCAAATCTAACTGCCTGTAGCTCAGAATCTGAAGCAAGGATATGCATATTCTTGATAACATTTGAAATTAAACACTTTGAAGTTCGTGGCAATGTGAAAATAATGTAGGAGAATATAACACATTATATCTGGTAAAAGATAATTCAAACAAAAAAAACATTTGTTTTTAAATCTTTGAAATGGAAGAGAAAGGCCACAATTTAATATTGCAGTTTAGGCGCAATTACGTTTTTGGCCACCAGACAGCAACAGTGTGTGTGCAAAGTTTCAGATTGATCCAGTGAATCAATATTTTGTCCTAAATGTGCCCAAACGTGTCGAATTGGTCAATTGATACATTTTCAAGTACACAACTATAGAGAACATACAAAAATGATATGGTAAAACAAAATATGAGTTTACACACTCCTAGGAATGTCATACATGATGGATCATTAGCTTATACACTAACTTTCACACATTTAGATGACCCGGCTGGGTGGATGTGGAGCCAGAGACAACAGCGGTTCACACTGTAGAACCCAGTTACTACATTTGAATATAAAAACGTTTTTTTTTTTAAATCAAAACTTTGCTACATTTTATCTCTGGGACCCTCAGGATAACAATTCAGAGCAAGATTACTGAATGTAAGTACATTATTTACATTCAGAGGTGAATGTATCAAAACAGTTGCCATGATAAACATTTTTTGTTGTTGTGCACGCTCCTCAAACAATAGCATTACATTTTTTCACTGTGATAGCTACTGTAAATTGAACAGTGCAGTTAGATGAAAAAGTATGCTTTCTGCCCATATAAGACATGTCTATGTCCGGGGAAATGTTCTTGTTACTTACAACGTCATGCTAATCACATTAGCGCACGTTAGCTCAACTGTCCCGGTATAGGGACACCGATCCCGTAGAGGTTATAAGGCTGTAATGTAACAAAATGTGGAAAAAGGGAAAGGGTCTGAATTATTTACGAATGCACTGTATATGTAATGTGTCTGTATCTATATAATGTATCTGTATCTATGTAATGTATCTGTATTTATATATATATAATGTGTCAATATCTATGTAATGTATCTGTATCTACATTTGGGAGAACAAGTATTTGATACACTGCTGATTTTGCAGGTTTTCCTACTTAAAAAGCATGTAGAGGTCTGTAATTTTTTATAATAGGTACAATTCAACTGTGAGAGACGGAATCTGAAAGAAAATGCATAATATCACATTGTATGACTTTTAAGTAATTAATTTTCATTTTATTGCATGACATAAGTATTTGGTACATCAGAAAAGCAGAACTTAATATTTGGTACAGAAACCTTTGGTTGCAATTACAGAGATCATACGTTTCCTGTAGTTCTTGACCAGTTTTGCACACACTGCAGCAGGGATTTTAGCCCACTCCTCCATACAGACCTTCTCCAGATCCTTCAGGTTTCGGGGCTGTCGCTGGGCAATACGGACTTTCTTCAGCTTCCTCCAAAGATTTTCTATTGGGTTCAGGTGGCTAGGCCACTCCAGGACCTTGAGATGCTTCTTACGGAGCCACTCCTTAGTTGCCCTGGCTGTGTGTTTCGGGTCGTTGTCATGCTGGAAGACCCAGCCATCACCCATCTTCCAGCCACTACCCATCAAGATCTCGCGATACATGGCCCCATCCATCTTCCCCTCAATACGGTGCAGTCGTCCTGTCCCCTTTGCAGAAAAGCATCCCCAAAGAATGATGTTTCCACCTCCATACTTCTCGGTTGGGATGGTATTCTTGGGGTTGTACTCATCCTTCTTCTTCCTCCAAACATGGCGAGTGGAGTTTAGACCAAAAAGCTCTATTTTTGTCTCATCAGACCACATGACCTTCTCCCATTCCTCCTCTGGATCATCCAGATGGTCATTGGCAAACTTCAGACGGGCCTGGACATGCGCTGGCTTGAGCAGGGGGACCTTGCGTGCGCTACAGGATTTTAATCCATGACGGCGTAGTGTGTTACTAATGGTTTTCTTTGGGACTGTGTTCCCAGCTCTCTTCAGGTCATTGACCAGGTCCTGCCGTGTAGTTCTGGGCTGTGTATATCTAGGTAATGTGTGTATATCTATGTCATGTGTGTATATCTAGGTAATGTGTGTATATCTATGTAATGTGTGTATATCTATGTAATGTGTGTATATCTAGGTAATGTGTGTATATCTATGTAATGTGTGTATATCTAGGTAATGTGTGTATATCTATGTAATGTGTGTATATCTATGTAATGTGTGTATATCTAGGTAATGTGTGTATATCTATGTAATGTGTGTATATCTATAAAATGTGTGTATATCTATGTAATGTGTGTATATCTAGGTAATGTGTGTATATCTAGGTAATGTGTGTATATCTAGGTAATGTGTGTATATGTGTCTGTATAATATTGTAATGTTTTTGCACCTGGAATTTAGGAACCACAATGGAAATAAGTCTCAGACTTTTTGTGATATCGCTGTCACGTTTTTAAACATATGCATGTTTTTTTACTGGCAAATAAAATTAATCAATTCCCGTCTAAGTGGGGAGAAGGGCTGCGAACGCTGGCAGATGCGACAAAAGCTAATATGCGTAAACGGCTGTGCAGCTTGGATGAGCTGTTGATGGTGACATGGCCACCCAAAGCACTGGGTATGACTGGGGCTGAGGGGCTAGGGGGCTAGGGGCAGGGGGCTAGAGGACGATGCTTGGCAGCAAAAGGGAACAGAATTGTTTTGACACCATGAATCCAAGTCACCACTCAATGATACCATTTTTTGGAACCGTGGAACCCCTCCCTTGCTTTAAACGGATTTGAGCGGCATCCCATCCATATATCCCACCATCCCTCGTCTGCCCCAAAGAGGGAGATTTGTGACTGAACAGCTTGCGTCAAAATAAAAAGGGGTAAATATTTATCACACACAAAACAATGAACAACAAAAAGAACCCCTTCCAAATCTATATGGCCAAGCCATTTTGGTTTAATAAAAAGGAAATGGAGTTGTTGCTGTCTGATAATATAATAATAAAATATGCCATTTAGCAGGTGTTTTTTATGCAAAGCAACTTAGTCACGTGTGCATACATTTTACGCATGGGTGGTCCCAGGAGTCGAACCACGTACCCAGAGATTGCAAGCACCGTGCTCTGCCAAATGAACTACAGAGGACTAATCTGATGATGATCTGATCTAAACTGCTTATTCAGACAGGATGTTTAATATGATCTGAACCGCTTCAATATAAAGCAGCCATTATTCAGACAGGTTGCACAGTATGATGTGGACTAAACTGCCTAGCTACTATAACGTATAACCCAGCTCTACTGCCAGTGTGTAGCAGTATTACATTATACAGTTGGTATTTAGCCTGCCCCACTTCTGGGTGGAGGAGAGAGAAAAACAGAGGCTTATAAAACGCCTAATTAAAGAAAGAGAGAGGAGGGAAGTTGTCAGCGTATGAAAGCTTTTTTCTTCCGCACTAGCTGCATGGTTTTTCACGGCCATGTCTGGGAGCCTGCACTGTGTTTGCCGGCTGTTTTACTGGCTGTCAGCGTGGATTTGAAGCAAGGAGCCATCTAAGCATGCGTATGAGGGGATTCATTTGACCTCATTATACTGCAATAAAGAAGGAACCCGGTTTACTAAATATCACCACGCCGCCCGAACAGACGCACGCCACGTCAGATCATGCAGAGGAGTGTGCTAAAAAGATGATTCCAGAAAGGGCTGGTAAAGAGAGAAAAAGAGGGAGAGAGAGAGGGAGAATGGGAAGAGGAGGGGGAGCGGGTGAACCCTTACTAGCCAGGAGGGATTCTGACAAGCACAGGGAAAAAAAACAGATACTAAAGCCCCTGTTTAAGAGCAGAGCAAGTGAAGAAAAAAAGATTTATGCTTTTAATTAAAGGCAATTAAAGCATGCCTGTTGGGCTGGCCTATGGCGATTGTTCTCAGTAAAAAGGAGGCCGTGCTGGTGACAAGCATTTGAATCCACTAAGTCCTACCAGGGGAGCTGACACTGCAGGCATCAAACCCAAACTAAATCAATAAAAGAATCAAACTTTTATAAATTGCATTTTGACAAGTATCAGATAGCTGCTAAGCTTTGATGTTATGAATTCCTCTGAGGTGATGCAAACAATGAGAGGCGTACTTAGAGATCCAAACAATCAAAGGCTGATCCTCGTTAGCGTACACTGTCAGATGCATCACTGCTATTAATTACTACAAATTAATGTGACTCTCTGCGCTGATTGGGATGGTAATCACACTGCTACCCAGCACTGCGAACATATGGAACCCTGCCAAAAACGATAAGGAGCACAACCAACAGAAGCTCTCTCTCTCCTCTCTAGCCTTTGTGCATGTTGTGTTTACAGGCCACATAATTAACTTGATGCGTTATTATAACCCTCCAGACTCACACATACACAGCATGAACACACGCGCACGAGGCACACACACAGAGCCACACACAGAAAAGTACACACATGCAGGAAATACACACAAACCATGTTTTTCATAATTTGCTATTTACGTGCATAATGTATTTCTACATTTGATTGCCCAGTGACCCCCTGCATCAGTTCAGCACACATAACACGACTTTAAAGGTTGATTGAAATGTATTGCTTTTCTAAATCCCTCAACACACAGCTATTTTTAAGACAAAAAGGCAGCATGCTAAAAGTAAGCTGTGCAATATGCCATTAGACATGAGAAGGTGTGACATTTTGCTACAGTAGCGGGGAGGCAGAAACGAAGGATGGCTTTCAGACTGAAATAGGTGTCGCGCTGTGGCAGCTAAAATGTCCTGTCACTGCAATCACGCTTCAAATCTGTACATGCAGCATCAATGGGGAGACGTACCCACCACAAGCCACCAACAGGCGTTCTAAATGAGACAGTAGATAGTCATTATGACCCCTCACTCGCCAAATTGTTTACCATGAGACTGATCCGGTCTGCCAGGACTGCTTACTTGCCCAATTTTTCATCCTTAATGGCGAGATCTTTTGTGGCATTGTATGTTTGTGTCCCAAATGGTACCCCATCCCCTATATAGCACACTACTTTTGACTAGGGCCCTATGGGCTCTATATAAGGAATAGGGTGCCATTTTGGATGTTCTATTATATTCTGTGTAACACATTAAGGAGGGGAGAGACTGGATCTGAAACCATCCAAATTTGTTCAGCTCTTTATTTATAATTAATTCATCTTCAATGCATCCTATCTCAGAATGCTATGCAAATTGTATCAGTATACTTACGTTTACACACGTATTTTGTAGATGTTTTCCCTACAAGACACTGCAATGGCTTTCAGGGAAATAAATATTACATACATTTGGCAATTTATTATAACTAAATAAGACACAATGTGGACAAAAAAAACAGCTCAGTGGACATTCTCCATTGAAAATGCTTTTTAGTCCAGGACTAGGCTTAATTTGTGTCTGGGAAACCGCCCCTCCAAGTAAATGAATCCCTAGTGCGTAGCGAGAGCCGAGAGGAGAGCATCTTTACTCTTTATTGGCAGGTGAGTGTTGTCTCTGCCACAGAGCACCAGCTGGTCTGCCTAGGTTTGCCCTTGTTGACGATACTTAAAAGTCTACATGATCTCATTCCCTTGATACATTTGTCTCAGACTCCACCTGGATTTGGCAACCCCTGACCCCTGTAGAACAGAACACCCCTGAGGATCCTCATACTGACCCCACCGTGGCCTGGAGGGGGTGTGTGTTGTCTATTAAAATTAGTTTCTCTGTGTGTGTGTATGTGTGTGTATGTGTGTGTGTGTGTGTGTGTGTGTGTGTGTGTGTGTGTGTGTGTGTGTGTGTGTGTGTGTGTGTGTGTGTGTGTGTGTGTGTGTGTGTGTGTGTGTGTGTGTGCTCTACTCCATGGGAGAAGGCTAGTGGTTTTACTGGATAAAAATACCCTGTTGAAGATCCCAGTGGCTGAATAGAGCTCTACTACTGCTTCCATGTGGTCTCTCTCTGATTTCTGGATAAAACATAATATAGCCAGCTCAGACATCTGCTCCACAGAGTTTTGGTGCATGATATGTTTAAAATTCCGCTTCAATGTTGGATCTTTATTTGGGCAATAAAAATGTAAGTTTGCACCTTTCTGAAAGAATGTTTTAAAGGAATAAAGAGATTATATTATAGCACCTTTGTTATTAATTCTCATCGTTAATAAAGTTATTTTTAAAATATGATGCAATAGAAGAGTACTGTAACTGGAAGGTGTGATGTTCTGTAGAATACCTGCATTTATTAGGAAAAGGCAGGAAACTATATCACCAAACTATTCATTCACAGTAGTGAAAAGACAATAACGTAACACATTTACAACTAACCTCCTCTGATTTATAATGCTTAACATTTATATGCATTTGGAGCTCATTATGGTAATGTGATATTTTGGCTGGATGGTTGGAGGCAGAACTAAAGCCGAAACCTGTTTAACAATGGTAATGCCCTGCCTTTAAAAATGATGCATGTATTTATAGATTATTCAGGCGTAAATCTTTTACCTCCTTAAATTTACTGGACTGTAGTGGTTCAGGGTAATTTTTCAGTGTGAAACGGACTGTAGGTATGGACTGGATAATCTGGGAGGCTACTGTTGATGTTGTGTTTATGCTTCATATTCAACCTCTAAGAATCCCTCACAATGATATTCTCTTTTTTGCCTAAACCTTAAATGTCACATTTCACAGATGTAGCTAGTCTTAGTGATGAGGGACAGGCTGGAGTAAAAAAACATATTTTAAGTGAGAAAGGGGGAAAATGGAGAAAGGAGGGGGAGGGGGGAAGACTACAAATAAAACCTACTACAAGTGAGATCTTCTCGTATCTGAGGAACAGATTAATGCCCCGCCAGTACTTCAGTGTATCAGGACAACGTTGCATCCCAAATGGTACCATATTCCCGACATAGCGCACTAATTTTAACCAGGGCCCATTGGGCTCTCTTCAAAAGTAGCGCACTATATATGGAATAGGGTGCAATTTGGGATGCACAGGATTACTGTGGCAACAGCTGGGGCCTGTGAGTCCCCTGACTGAGAAGAATTACAAGTATTATCACCTAGATCATTAAAGCAGGCCTTCATAGACATGGAATGGCTTCAATCAATTCATCCCCAGATAACACCCAGACAGCTGGACCCCCTGCCTGAGAACTTGACTTAATTGGCCAATAAGTGGTGGGAAGGATGCATGCTATTTGATCAAATTACAGAGCCCAGCTAGGAGAAGGGATTACTGTTTTTTGGAGGGGGAAGGAGGGGAAGAACAAGGGAGGAGGGATGGATGGAGGAGGCGTTTGCATGTAAGTAAAGAGGAAGGGAAGTGGATAGGGAGGATGGAGGCATATGTATTTATACTGCAGGTCAGGGCTACAGTGAGAAGGAAAGGAGGGGCCCCAGCCTGAAGCCTGCAGCCTGTCCATGGCTAAATGTGAGACCAGTGAAAAATGGTGGACAACTTGGCACAGAGGAGAGAGATAAAGAGAGAGAGGGAAGGAAGGAAGGAAGGAAGGAAGGAAGGAAGGAAGGAAGGAAGGAAGGAAGGAAGGAAGGAAGGAAGGAAGGAAGGAAGGAAGGAAGGAAGGAAGGAAGGAAGGAAGGAAGGAAGGAGAGAGCAGGAAAGAGGGAGAGAAAGTGGTATCCAGGTCATCTTTTAGCTTGGGGGAGATACAACCATTCATCATGCACTCGTTTTCGTCTGGCCATCGTTGTTGTAAACTAAGGATTGCATCCCAAATAGCACCCTATTCCCTATATAATGCATAACTTTTGACTAGGGCCCATTCAAAAGTAGCATTGCACTATGTAGGGAATATGATGCCATTTGTGACGTACACCAAGAACTTCTTCCTCATGGTCTTTAGTTCTTCTTCATTATGCTACATACACCAACACATCTTTTACGCTGCTGCTACTCTCTGTTTATCATATATGCATAGTCACTTTAACCATATATTCATGTACATACTACCTCAGTTGGCCCAACCAACCAGTGCTCCCGCACATTGACAAACCGGGCTATCTGAATTGTGTCCCACAACCCTCCACCCACCACCCACCAACCACTCTTTTACGCTACACTACTCTCTGTTCATCATATATGCATTGTCACTTTAACCATATCTATATGTACATACTACCTCAATCAGCCCAACTAACCGCTGTCTATATGTAGCCTCGCTACTTTTATAGCCTCGCTACTGTATAAAGCCTCGCTACTTTTATAGCCTCGCTACTTTTATAGCCTCGCTACTTTATATAGCCTCGCTACTGTATATAGCCTCGCTACTGTTATTTTTCACTGTCTTTTTACTGTTATTTTTATTTCTTTACTTACCTATTGCTCACTTAATACCTTTTTTGCACTATTGGTTAGAGCCTGAAGGTAAGCATTTCACTGTAAGGTCGAAACCTGTTGTATTTGGCTAACGTGACAAATAAACTTGGATTTGATTTGACTAAGGTTGGAGTCATTAAAATGTGTTTGTCAACCACTCCACAAATGTCTTGTTAACAAACTATGGTTTTGGCAAGTCGGTTAGGACATCTACTTTCTGCATGACACAAGTCATTTTTCCAAAAATTGTTTACAGACAGATTATTTCACTTATAATTCACTGCATCACATTTCCAGTGGGTCAGAAGACTACATACACTACGTTGACTGTGCCTTTAAACAGCTTGGACAATTCCAGAAAATTATGTAATGGCTTTAGAAGCTTCTGTTAGGCTAATTGTCACGCCCTGGTCTATATTTATTATGTTATCTTCATTTATTGAGTCAGGCCAGGGTGTGACATGGGTTTATTTGTAGTGTGTTTCGTCTTGGGGTTGTGTGGGGTATATAGATTAGTCTATGGCTGCCTGAGGCGGTTCTCAATCAGAGTCAGGTGATTATCGTTGTCTCTGATTGGGAACCATATTTAGGTAGCCTGGGTTTCACTGTGTGTTTGTGGGTGATTGTTCCTGTCTCTGTGTTTGTTACATCAGTCAGGGCTGTTTCGGTTTTCGACGTTTGTTGTTTTGTATTGTTCGTGTTTTTTCATCATTAAAGATGTATCGAACGAATCACGCTGCATTTTGGTCCGATCCTTATTCCACCTCTTCGTCAGAGAAGGAGGTAGAAGAAACCCGTTACACTAATTGACATCATTTGAGTCAATTGGAGGTGTATCTGTGGATGTATTTCAAGGCCTACCTTCAAACTCATTGCCTCTTTGCTTGACATCATGGGAAAATCAAAATAATTGAGCCAAGAGCTCAGAAGACATTTGTAGACCTCCACAAGTCTGGTTTATCCTTGGGAGCAATTTCCAAACGCCTGAAGGTACCACATTCATCTGTACAAACAATAGTACGCAAGTATAAACACCATGGGACCATGCAACTGTCATACCTGTAAAGGCGTCTGTGTGTAGCTGGTGAGATGAGTCAGGCGCAGGACAGCAAATATGAGTAATAAAATACTCAAAACTTTCAAACATAACACGTAAATACACGGCCACACAATACGGACCACAATACAATCACTCACAAATACAACATGTAGAACAGGGGGTAAAATAATAAACAAGTAATTGATTAAGTGAGGCCAGGTGTGATAAGACAAAGACAGAACAAATGGAAAATGAAAAGTGGATCAGCGGTGGCAAGAATTCCGGTGATGTCGACTCCCGAACGCCGACATAACAAGGAGAGGGACAGACTTTGGCGGAAGTCGTGACAATACCGCTCAGGAAGGAGACGCGTTCTGTCTCCTAGAGATGAACGTACTTTGGTGCGAAAAGTGCAAATCAATCCCAGAACAGCAGCAAAGGACCTTGTGAAGATGCTGGAGGAAACAGGTACAAAAGTATCTATATCCACAGTAAAACGAGTCCTATATCGACATAACCTGAAAGGCAGCTCAGCACGGCTCCAAAACTGCCATAAAAAAAAAGCCAGACTACAGTTTGCACCTGCACATGAGGACAAAGATCGTGCTTTTTGGAGAAATGTCCTCTGTTCTGATGAAACAAAAACAGAACTGTTTGGCCATAATGACCATCGTTATATTTGGAGGAAAAAGATCTGAAGAACACCATCCCAACTGTGAAGCACGGGGGTGGCAGCATCATGTTGTGGGGGTGCTTTGCTGCAGGAGGGACTGGTGCACTTCACAAAATAGATGGCATCATCAGGAGGGGAAATGATGTGGATATATTGAAGCAACATCTCAGACATCAGTCAGGAAGTTAAAGCTTGGTCGCAAATGGGTCTTCCAAATGGACAATGACCCCAAGCATACTTCCTAAGTTGTGGCAAAATGGCTTAAGCACAACAAAGTCAAGGTATTGCAGTAGCCATCACAAAGCCCTGACCTCAATCCTAAAGAAAATTTGTGGGCAGAACTTAAAAAGTGCGTGTGAGCAAGGAGGCCTACAAACCTGACTCAGTTACACCATCTCTGTCAGGAAGAATGGGCCAAAATTCACACAACTTATTGTGGGAAGCTTGTGGAAGGGTACACAAATTGTTTGACCCAAGTTAAACAATTTAAAGGTAATGCTACCAAATACTAATTGCGTGTATGTAAACTTCTAACCCACTGGGAATATGATGAAAGAAATAAAAGCTGAAATAAATCATTCTTTCTACTGTTATTCAGACATTTCACATTCTTAAAATAAAGTGGTTATCCTAACTGACCAAAGACAGGGAATTTTCCGTCCTGGAGAGAGGTGCTCCAATGTCTGAAAGGGACAAGAGGGGTTGTTGGATGTCTGCAAGGACTTACATTGTATTGTACATTACTTATGTATTTCATATGTTACTCATATGGTAAATTGTATTGAATATTTGATTCAAGTTATAATTCATAATTTTACTCTCTAGTTATATGTAATTAAAGTGAATGTAGTTGGCATTGTTGTTGTAATAAACACAAACAACAAAAACCTATCTTCCTTTGAGCTTTTAAAAACCAGCCTCACAAATGAGAAACCGGTTTTCTCAGCGGCTGCTCGGCTAATGAGAATTTGAATTAGTTAAAGTGCCAAAGCTCCTCTGAAATCACCTCTCTGCAATATTTATGGGTAAAATAGCTTCTTCGCTGAGAGGCATTTCCATTATCATTATTCCTAAGCTTAGCAGACTTATGCTGGCTCATTTAGCTGGAGCCCAACTGGTTTACACATTTCAGGAGATGGGAAGGAATGTCCTTTAACAGGACCTAACAATGTAGAAACTTTAATCACACGTGGGGGCCTGGGAGGGAGACAGGAGGTGGAGAAGACTGAATATGAGTTGCTATGTGATCCATGTTTACTGAAGGGGCATTTAAGAATGTACAAATCTATATTAGTTAGATTGAGTCGAGCGAGGGTAGTGTGTGTGTGGATGGGGAGGAGTGGTGTGTGTGCGTCTGTATGTGTTTGTGTAAGTGTTTGTATGAGTGCTTGTGTGTATGTCTTTTGTGCGTGTGTGTCTGTATGTGTTTGTGTAGGTGTTTGTATGAGTGCTTGTGTGTATGTGTGTGTGTGTGTGTGTGTGTGTGTGTGTGTGTGTGTGTGTGTGTGCTTGTGTGTGTGTGTGCTTGTTTGTATGTGTGTGAGTGCGCACGTGTGTATAAGAACGCATGTGTGTCTGTGTCCTCAACCAATCTTACAAGATAATTCCTTGCCGGAGAGCATATTTGTCATAGCTGATAAAGTGTCCTGCACATGAATTCTGGTTTTGCAGAGCAGAGAAACCCACCTGCAAGGGGAGAGTAGAATAGAGCGGAGCAGAGTTGGAAGTTCTGTAATGCTGGCAAAATGAACAGGCCTCCAGGGGGCTATGCAACGTGCAAGCTAGCTATTGTACAGAATTACACTCTCTCATTACGTCCTAAATGACACCCTATTCCCGTCATATTATTACTTTTGACCAGGCCCATAGGGCTCTGGTCAAAAGTAGTGCACGTGCACTACGAAGGGAATAGGGTGCCATTTGGGACGCAGCCCCTCTCTCTCCTCTGCAATCCGCCTCAGCCGCTCCAGCTATTCATAATATAATTAACATAAAGGCAATTAAATGAGTTTTTAACCCTGGACCTCATAGTAATTATGAAGATAGGATGGAGGATGGAGCTAAACACACCAGACAGATGAAGCTGGTAGATAATAATCAGACTGAATCAGGGACTCAAACAGGTTGAAATAGTAAACCTGAAACGGGTAATTATTATTGTTATGGGATCCCAAATAACAACCTATTCCCTCTGTCGCGCACTACTTTTGACCTGGGCCAATAATGTTCTGGTCAAATATAATACACTATATAGGGAATAGCGTGCCATTTGGGATGCAGTATGGCCTGTATGGCCTATATGGCCTGTTTTCAGCAGAGCCAGCAGACCCAAAATTGGAGAGATCAGATCACCTGATATCATACCAGGAGGGGTTCATTAACTGGGGTTTTACTGTTATTGTCTCCCATTTCAAGGAACCCTATTCCCAATATAGTGCACTACATTTGATCAGAGATCCATGGGTCCTGGTCAAAAGTAGTGCACTACATATGGAATAGGGTGCCATTTAGGACACATTCACTGTCACTTCCTGGGCAAGGTGGTGGTGACCGTACAGTACCACCTCCCAGCACCCGCCATCCTCTAACAAAAATAATGTGGTCTTTTCCTCAAGCTATCAAACTGTCACAGTGGTTATTAGTGTTTCAAACACCTCCACCTCTGAGGATGATCAGGGAGAAACATTGGATCCAATTGTGGTATTTTGCAAGAGATTGGGAGAATGTGGGAAAATCCAGGTTTTATATTAGGTAATTTTCTCTCTTTATGGCCTGAATCAAGTCAAGAGATGGCCAATACGAATAGCTTTTATATACATTCAACATGATTCTATAGTCTTTCTTAAATCATTGAGTATTGGCTACAATTTGTATTCACATTTAATGTAGAGAATTCTTTATATTTTCTTTATATGGACATCTATTATTGGGTTAGAATAATACAGAAGAAGAAGGCCTGACCATTTAAAAAAAAATTATTTTACCTTTATTTAACTAGGAAAGTCAGTTAAGAACAAATTCTTATTTACAATGACGGCCTACCGCGGCCAAACTCAGACGACGCTGGGCCAATTGTGCGCTGCCCTATGGGACTCCCAATCATGGCCGGATGTGATACAGCCTAGATTCGAGCCAGGGGCTGTAGTGTCACCTCTTGCACTGAGATGCCGCGCCACTCTGGAGCCCATTTAAACAAACAAAGCTCATCATCCTGACATTACCTTTTCTTCCTCTGTCTTTTCCATGATGTAACAGCATGTGTTTAAACACGCAGTTGACACAAGTTAATTTTTAATTAAATATGAGACAGACAAAAAACATAACTAGCACTATGAAGAAGTGAGTCCCCTATGAGGGCTCTAAACAAACCTGAGGTCTGAGGTTACCAGACACACACACACATGTACCAGCACAGGGGCAGGGAGCGTGTGTGTGTGTGTGCATGGGTGTGTGTTTGGAGTAGCAAGTTTTCCCAGGAGCTCTGTACCCAGTGAGACTACAGCTTGGCTAATGAGCTGTTTGCAGACCTGGGTACACAGCGACAATGACCTCTGACCTCTGACGAAGGAGGAACAAAGTGGTGGTGAGGAGGCAGGAGGTTATTGTTTTGTTACTGAGTACAGTCGTGGTGTCTTATTGGTCTGATGTGTGTTGTTTGTTGCAACGCGAATGTGTGCGATTATCATAACACACTTCTTAAATTGTTGTGAATCTGATAGTGTAGCATGTCTTCTGACCTCAATGGGACAAACTGCTAAAATAAAGTAATATATACTTATCTTGTACATAGTGTTGATATACTGATTTGCTGCATTTAGTCTGACTAGATTTGAGAGATAATGCAAGGTGGACGACACTGAAGAGCAAAATTAAGCCTGTGTCTTATCTGACGGTTCTCCCTCTCACATCTCTATGTGTGGCTTTCAAATTGAAAAACTTGAAGTGTGACATTTCACAACTTCCCGGACCGCTAACTAAGCTGTCAAGTGGGTAAATTGTCTCAGCTCCGTCTCGTCCAACAAACAATCTGCAAATGAGGTTTGAGCAATTTAATGTGATTACGCAAGCAAATGGATAGACTTGTTTTTTTTAACAGCCTGTCTTTGACAATGTGAAGAAAACAACTATTATCCCTCAATGTCCTCACCTCACTACTTTGTTCTAAGGATTATTCTTGAATATGTATGTTGAGTATTGCCTGGCTATTGCATTAAAAAGACACGGGTCAAAAATCTAAAAGGGATATCTTCATTATGGTTGTCTGCGATTACAACATAAGTTGGTGGGGCTGGGGCCCTCACGATCCTGACCTCACTATTTGACCAAATAACTATAATTCCTGAATACTAACCAACAGAAAGATGATAGGGGTCAAAAAGCTAAAAGTGATCTTCATTATGGCTGTCTACAATCACAAAAGAGATTGGAGGAGGGGGGGGGGGGTATTCAAAGAGAAATGTTGACTGTGTGTGTGTGTGTGTGTGTGTGTGTGTGTGTGTGTGTGTGTGTGTGTGTGTGTGTGTGTGTGTGTGTGTGTGTGTGTGTGTGTGTGTGTGTGTGTGTGTGTGTGTGTGTGTCATTGACAAGTGGCTAAATCTGTCTGGATGAAGGTCAACAGTAGTGAAGAGTTTCTCTGACCCTATGACCTCAGAGGTCCAATTTGACTTCTCTGTCTACAGCCTTCTGTGTCCATGACAAAGGCACCAGAGACAGAAAGAAAAGGAAAGAAAGAGAAGGATACTATTTCACACAAGATAAAGGATATCTGCTAGGTTCCTCTACTGGTGGCTGATGGGTGATTTTATTAAAATGGTTTAATTGCAACTATTTGTCGATAATCTACTCAGAATACTCCGCTATGTTAAAGTGGAAGAACATTTCTATTTTTTTTGAAAGATTAATAAATAAATCTTCCTCTTCATTCAGGCAAGCCTAAATTAGTTCAGGAGTAAAATGTGGCTTAACAAATCAATAGAGGTCAACATGGTTTTTGAATGACTAAGCCTTCCTCTGTCTTATTTACCTAGGCAAGTCAGTTAAGAACAAATTCTTATTTTCAATGATGGCCTAGGAACTGTGGGTTAACTGCCTGTTCAGGGGCAGAACGACAGAATTGTACCTTGTCAGCTTGGGGATTTTGAACTTGCAACCTTCCGGTTACTAACCCAACACTTTAACCACTAGGCTACCTTGCCACCCCAAGCATATAACATCTGTAAGGTCCCTCAGTCAAAAATGTAATTTTCATTTCAACGACAAAGACCAGGGAGCTTTTCAAAAGCTTCATAAAGAAGGCACCCATTGGTAGATGGGTAAAAATGACAAATCAGACATTGAATATCTCTTTAAAACTTCTTTAGGATTGGTGGGTCCCCTGCGGAATGGTTGAGCTAACGTAGGCTAATGCGAGTAGCATGAGGTTGTAAGTAACAAGAACATTTCCCAGGACATAGACATATCTGATATTGGCAGAAAGCTTAAATTCTTGTTAATCGAACTGAACTGTCCAATTTACAGTAGCTACTACAGTGAAAGAATACCATGCTATTGTTTGAGGAGAGTGCACAGTTTTGAACATGAAAAGTTATTAATACACAAATTAGGAAGATTTGGGCAGTCTCGATACAACATTTCGAACAGAAATACAATGGTTCATTGGATCAGACTAAAACTTTGCATCTAGTGGCCAAAATCTAAATTGCAGGTGGGTTGGAATAATACATAATGGCCTTTCTATTGCATTTCAAAGATGATGGTAAACAGATGTTTTTTTCTTTGTATTATTTTTTATCAGATCTGTGTTATATTCTCCTACATTCCTTTCACATTTAAAAAAAAGGTGCCGATCCTTATTCAAATGAAGCATGGCCAAATTAATAATTATGCTGTGGATTATGTATTAAACCACCCAGACAAATCAAAGATACAGTCGTCCTTCTGAACTGAGCTGCAGCACAGGAATAAAACAGCTCAGGATTGTTACCATAAGGCCATTTGTGATTTTAAAACAGTTACAGAGTTCAATGGCTGTGATGGAGAAAACTGAGAATGGATCAACAACATTGTAGTGACTCCACAATAATGACTTAAATGACATAGTGAAAAGAAGAATACAAATAAACAGAATACAAGGCACACTAAAGTCATACTATAAAGGAATATATTTTTGGTCTAAATGCAAAGCTTCATGTTTAAGGCAAATCCAACTCATCACTGAGTAATTGCCTCCTTATTTTCAAGCATGGTGGTGTCTGCATCATGGTATGGGTATACTTGACATCGGTAAATACTGGGGAGTTTTTCAGGAAAAAAAGAAACGGGATGGAGCTAAGCACAGGCAAAATCCTAGAGAAAAACCTTCAGTCTGCTTTACAACAGACACTGGGAGAGGAGTTCACCTTTCAGCAGGACAATAACCTACAACACAAGGACAAATCTACGCTGGAGTTGTTACCAAGAAGACATGTGCATGTTCCTGAGTGGACAAGTTACAGTTTTTACTTCAATCTGCTTGAAAATCTATGGCAAGACATTAAATATTGCTGTCAAGCCATAAACCCCAACATATTTACAGAGCTTGAAGAATTATGAAAATAATAAAGTGCTAATATTGCACAATCCAGGTGTGTAAAGTTAACCCAAGAAGACTCATTGCTGTAATCGCTGCCAAAGGGGTTTCTAACGACTCAGGGAGCTGAATACTTATGCAGCAACTATATTTTAGTTGTTTAATTTCTATTAATATACTAATAAAATAAATCTTTAACTTTGACATTACAGAGTGTTTCGGAATACCCCCTTTGTAATGCCCAGGGTGTAGTGGAGGAAGAAGTCAGACGCAGGAAACAGAGAGTTCAGAGTAGCGCTATTTCTTTCTTCACCACACAGGTGAAAACGACGCCACTCAAACAAATGCCCCAAAACACAAGGGAACTAAACAGTCCCGAATAACTCACATACACGAACAACCGTGACTTACAGGCGTGTACACGAGTACACGTAAAACAATCCCACACACCCAGCAGGCAGGACGGCTGGATAATAAACCCCAACTAATTAACCTAACTAAACACAGGTGTAACTAATAAACAGACAATGAGGGGGAGAAAAAGATCAGTGGCAATTAGTAGGCCGGTGACGACGACCGCCGAGCGCCACCCGAACAGGAAGGGGAGCCACCTTCGGTAGGAGTCATGACACCCTTCTGCCCTCAGAACAGCCTCAATTCGTCAGGGCATGGACTCTACAAGGTGTCCACAGGGATGCTGTCGCATGTTTACTTCAATGCTTCCCACACTTGTGTCAAGTTGGCTGAATGTCCTTTGGGTGGTGGATCATTCTTGATACACATTGGAAACTGTTGAGCGTTAAAAACCTAGCAATGTTGCAGTTCTTGACACACTCAAACCGGTGTGCTGGGCACCTACACTCTTGGGAAAAAAAGTGCTATACAGAACCTTGAAGGGTTCTTCGGCTGTCCCCATATGAGAACCCTTTGGAAAGCCCTTTTTGGTTGCAGGTAGAACCCTTTTACATTGAACGCAAAAAAGGGTTCTTCCTGGAACCAATAAGGGTTATCCTATGGGGACAGCCAAATAAACCTTTTGGAAACGTCTTTTCTAAGAGTGTACTACCATACCCCACGTTCAAAGGCACTTAAGTCTTTTGCCTTGCCCGTTCACCCTTTGAATGACACACATACACAATCTATGTCTCAATTGTCTCAAGGCTTAAACATCCTTCTTTCTGGATTTAACAAGTTACATCAGTAAGGGATCATAGCTTTCACCTGGATTCAACTGGTCAGTATATGTTATGGAAGTCATGTGTTCCTAATGTTTTGTACACTCAGTGTACTTCTGTATCAACCTCTGTAATAAGCTCTGTATCTCTAACAACATACATGCTAACTGTCCATTCTTGCCCCATTGGCTAGAGTAAGATCTTCACCATGCCATGTGTACCTTGAAGTGCTGCTGAGTAACTGTGATGCTAATATAAGGAGGTCTCCTCTAATGGTACCCCTCTCGTTCTCCGTGTTCTATTTCACAAGGGTTGTGTTCATTAGGTACTCCATGTAGCAAAACATTTTGTAATGGAAAACAAAAACATTTTCTTATTGGACAAAAACAGTTTTATTCCCATTTCATGTATTTCCTTTAGGCAGGCAGGGGCGGCAGGGTAGCCTAGTGGTTAGAGCATTGGACTGGTAACCGAAAGGTTGCACGTTCAAATCCCCAAGCTTACAAGGTACAAATCTGTCATTCTGCCCCTGAACAGGCAGTTAACCCACTGTTCCTAGGCCGTCATTGAAAATAAGAATTGGTTCTTAACTGACTTGCCTAGTAAAATAAAGGTAATAAAATTAAAAGGTAAGTCACTGAGAACACATTCTCTTTAACGATTTGGAGCGTTTTCTTCTATTTTGTGCCCACTGAACACGACCCAGGACACATTTCCATTTGGGTTGGGGGCTCCCGTGGCTCCCATAGCTCCCATGGCTGTTGGTTGGGCTCCTGATGATTAATGGTGACCATGTTAAAACATGTACATCTCAGACATCCTTACATCTTTACACAGATGTGGAAGGCAATTGCAGGCGAGGTGTCATCTCTGGAGAAGCACTTATCTCAGGCCCTGAGCTCAGCATTTGGGATGGAGGGATGGAGGGGGCATTCTGAGAGAGAGGAGCCTGGTGGGGAGGGAGGCAGTACTCTGACCCCCACAGGCAAGGGCCTATAGGCCCCAGACCCAGCCTGGGCCGACCCAGCCCTAGCCCCCAGCCCCCAGCCTGCACAGCAGTGACATTATGATATTTAAAGTCTGGGACTGGGACTCTCAAGACACTTGGCTCAAGACACTAGTTACATGCCAGGCTACCGGTCTATTTTGGGGCAGCATTTCATTAGCTGCAGTGAGCTAGCTACATGCTAGGCTACCTGTCTGTTTCTGGGCAGCGTTTCAGCTAGGCAACCCTGGCCACTGACCAATCCAGGGTCTAAGGAGCTAAGAGAATCGTCACGGCAACTATGTTTACACAGTAGGGTCTACATGGCAGCGCTCTGCATGAGGGAACAGGCCAGCATCAATCACTCCGCCAACACCATCCTGCCAGCAGCAGTCATCAACCACCAGCGTGCCACCACGCAGCCACCAGTACAGGACCAACCACTGCTCACACTGATTACCAGCCTCGTCCTTTACATCATAAGCCCACAATCCACACCCTCCCTCCCCCTTTCCCCACTGGTGGTCGTCAAGCTGACCAACGAGCCTTGGCAAACCGCCTCTGAAATGTTGAAATGTCTTGGCAAACCTAACCGAGTATCTGAGAGGAGGAGAGACAAGAGACCATCACCGGGAGTCACGCAAACACCAACCAACCACACAATTTAACACTACTAGCCTAAGGCGTTGGTGTTGCATGTGTAGAGGAACTGGAACAAAAGACTGCAGCCCTGGCTGTCCTAACAGGAAAGGTCAATCTGGGAGCATGTGATTTAGTTAATTGAAATCAACATCCATGATGGTACAAGCGAGGGCACTTTGCAAGGGGACTCACGCCAACATCCGGTTCTCTGCGCTCAGCTGCAGCCTGCCTGCCCTCAGCCATGGGCTGTACTTGTTCGGTCTGCCAGTGGTCAGAGAGCAAAGCATGCTAGAAGGACAGAGAGCGGCCTACATGCCTGTCATGATATCATACAAATAAATTTTAATTTTACCTTTATTTAACCAGGCTAGTCAGTTAAGAACAAATTCTTATTTTCAATGACGGCCTGGGAACAGTGGGTTAATGCCTGTTCAGGGGCAGAACGACAGATTTGTACCTTGTCAGCTCGGGGGTTTGAACTTCCGGTTACTAGTCCAACACTCTAACCACTAGGCTACCCTGCCGCCTATCCTGCTGCCTAAATCATACAAATAAAGTTATTATTATTTTTATAAAGCTGCTGGGTTTAGGGATGAGGATTGGAGAAGTGAAACTCAAATTGCGTCTCAAAATCTCCCTATAGCGCACTACTTTGACCAGAGACAATATAGATAATAGGGTGCCATTTGGAACGCAACGTCTCTCTATAGTGGCACGGATGCCCTGTGTGACCTGCACCATTACTCCTTTACAAGGATCTTGATTGGGGAGAGCCCTCAGTGTACTGAACCACACCCCCCAGCCTTGTAGGGACTGAGAGGATGGGTGATGGCTTTACTTTACCAAGTGGTAGATAAGGGCTGGCTTCCACCTCCTCCCACCACACACACACACACCGCCCCCCACCCTGAGCACTAAATTAGCCAAGGAACTGACCACCCAATTACTCACGGTTCAGTCAACATTCAGAGGTTAAAGGGGACCCTGCTGCATGACACACATAGGAAACTATCTAAATATTATACAAATTAGCTTTGTACCGTGGGTGTCACACATACAATCAGTAAGTACAAACATACAGTATTACGCTGTACTCACAAATATCACAAAGACTGATGGAGTGTAAGTGGAGCGAACACATCAACGGGTGCATTTTGACAATATTGAAGCTCCAGTACTGTAATGTTAGACCTGTCTGAGACAATTGAATGTTAAACAGCCAAGACATTAACAATGCATGTAGCTTGCTCATTTCCAGACTGGTATTTAGAACTCTTTATTCTAAATCTGGGATTAAATTCTACATTAATTACACAACAAATGACTCATTTGCCAGCAGCAGCCTCCTGGTGAGATTATTTTACTGTTATATAGAATAATATAATAATATAACACGGTATTAACAAGCAACAATTATTTCCAGAATCTTCATGCATAATACACCTTAAATCCATTTGACATCTTAGACAAAACATTCCTCCAGACATGACTTTAGTGCATCATGAAATAAACACATATTTACAAAATAATTACTGGTATGTCTTTTTCCATACGCATTGTTACGGAATATACAAGCAGTGATGAGCTTTAATGATGATGTTTTTTATACTGCTTTTATACTGCTTTTTACTATATGCCTTCGCCATCCACCTTACAAACAACCATGGGAGTCATTAGCAGAAGCCTGTGGTGTAGATGTAATTACATATAAAACCCTGTGAGTTATACCTCCAGCCCAATTAGCACAGGGCTGCTTAAGAGACCAGAAGGTTGTGTTCCCAGGTGGGCCTGTACTGTGTATCCAAGGTTCTTAACCTGAATTACCACCATAAACATCCATATGGAACACGCAGGCAGCTGCCAAAATGGCACCATATTCCCTATATAGTACACTACTTTTGAGCAGGGCCAATAGGGCTCTGGTCAAAATGTGTGCACTATATAGTGAATAGGGTTACATTTGGCATCCAGCCACAGATCTGGGACATACAGAAGTGACAAACTCTTCATATGGCTTTAATTGCACTTCATATGGGCTTTAATGGGTTTAATTGAAGGCCAACATATCTTGTATATGCTATTTTGTAGCATAAGGAAAGTGTCTGCAGATTTTTGACATAAGGAAAGTTTCACAGTTTTCAACAAAAATAATACTAGTAAAACTAGTTGTACATGTTGTAGTATCAATGAGTATGGTTACACAGATTTTAATAAAATAGTTGGGTTAAAACAGTTACATGCTTTGGAAGAATAATAATTTCTCTAATAATCGTGTTTACATCTGAAGTCAGGCTACCTGATGGGACTTTGAAAAAATTAAGAAAATTTCAAAAAAAAGTCATACCACAACAATCATGTTATTTTTGGGAAGTTTGTACATGACAACTACTTCTAAGATGCAACCTTTATATTATTCCGAACTTACTTCACCCGCGCTAAAGAGGGAGGCTCGCTCGGCTGGTGCAGATCAAATACACCTCAAATCAAATCAACTCAGATCAAATACAACTCTGTTTAAGGTGTTGTGGTAAACCGTGGGGTGTTGGGTTGAGCGTGCAGAGATGGACACAGAGACTGGGAGGTTCTAGTCAGAAACACACAACTTTACTAGAGAACAATAATAAACAAAACACCAAAATAACATAGGGTTGGCTCGGCCCTTCTTTTCATGTTCAGCTCAGAGCCTTGTTCCCCTCTGTAGGCTCACTCCTCCCTCTTTGTCCTCCTCGTGGTGTGCCATGGTACTCCCTTTATATGGCCTGCATGGCTGGTTGGCATCGGGGTACCCAGACTGAGCTAACGTTGTGGCACATGCCTCCCCTCTATCACCAACCGGCATATCACACAACCCCTCGGACCGTGAGGGATGCGTGCTCAAGAGTAGGTTTGCATCTCTCCTGGAGTGGATGTCTGCATTGCAGTGCTGGGCCCCCGAACTGTGGATGACAGAGAAAGAGAATGTAATGCTGTAACAACAGGAACCTGCAGGTGATGCGGTCATTTGAGTCCTTACCTCTTGCTATCCACACAAGGAGGGCATGGTCAGTGATCAGGGTGAACTTCCTCCCGAGGAGGTAATACTTGAGGGTGTCCAGCGCCCACATCAAGGCAAGGCACTCCTTATTAACAATCGAGTACATCTTCTCCCCCCTTTTTTAGTGAGAAGTCCGGGATGACGAGTACCGGGTGCGATCATAGCGCATCTTTCAGGGCCTGGAACGCCGCCTCTGTGTCCATCCATCACACCGTCTGGGATAGGCGTGCCTTTGTTATGTCTGTGAGGGGAGAAGCTATTGCGGCAAAGGTAGGTACAAATCGACTGTAGCAGCCTGCTTACCCCAGGAACGACTTCACCAGCCTCTTGGTTTGGGGAACTGGCCATTCCCCTCCCCCAAAATTAATTGGGGCTTCACATTTCCCCGCTCGATTCGATAGCCCAGGTATTCCACCTCGGCGTAGCCCAGCTTGCACTAGTGGAAGTTTGCTGTCAGCCCGCATCCCTTAGTGAATACATCACCGCCTGTAATCTACAGAGATGGGACTCCCAAATGTCACTGTGCACAATTATATCATCCAAATAAGCAGCAGCGTACTCACGGTGCGGGTGCAGGATGTGGTCCAAAAATCTCTGGAAAAACACTAGGACCCCGTGGAGCCCAAAAGGAAGAACCCGGTAATGGCATAGCACCCCTCGTTCAGGCCCCAGAAGTCATTGCAGAAGCATACGGTTCCGTCCAGTTTTGGCTACCAGCAATATAGGGCTAGACCACTCACTGTGGGACTCCTCCAGTACCCCCATCTCTATCATTGTCATCACTTCCCGCTGGACCGCAGCCCTCAGGGCTTCTGGTATCCGGTTCGGCAGTTTACGCACTTTTTCTAGCGGATGTGTGTGGATATGATGATCCATGTGCCCCGGCGCCTCTGAGAACATGATCGTAATCTGCTGGACCAACTCTCAGAGCGCTTGTTGGGTCGGGCTGAGGTCTTCCCCCATGGAAACTTTCACAGAGAGCAGGTTCTGCTGTGGCCGAGTCCACGTTGCACACAGTGCCACTTCTTCAGTAGGTTTACATGGTAAAGCTGGAGGGTTTTTTTCCGCCCTGGTTGGCGGACCTTACAATTGACATCGTCTACCCGCTCGACGATGTCGTATGGCCCATGCCACATAGCCAGGAATTTGCTCTCTATTGTGGGAATCAGCACCAAGACCTTTTTCACCCAGGTGGAACTTTCGTGGTTGTGCCCCTCGGTTGTATACGTGCTCGCGATCCGCTCCCTGGTTTTCTCCATCGACAGTTGTGCCCCAAGCAGGTGGATGTGGGCGAGCTGCAAGACAGTACTAATATACTGGGTTGTTATGAGTAACAAGTCTTTTGTCTCCCCATTGTGCTTTACCACTTTATGCAATAAATTATGCTTGATAGCGAAGTGTGGGTAGCGCCACTTACATACCCCAGGTAACTGCGTGCCGTCCACTGTATTCACCTGGCGCATTGCATCTTGGAGATCGGGGTCCTCTAACTGGGCCGTCCTGAACTGGCCAGTGAGAATTCCCCTGTCAGACAGCCCGTATGGTGCCTCCACCTCCATAAAGGCCTGAGTTATCCCTCCTCCTGGTCTGATGCGGTTGGATCAGGATCACCATGCTGACGGAATCCATCAGAGCACTAGTGTCGACACCATCGATTCGTACTGGAACCAGCGGAGGGACCATCTCTCTGTGTGCCCAACATGAGGTGACATAACTCACCCTCCGGGTTACCCCGGAGCTGGGGGATGCGGAGGGCATGGACTCCTCCCGGCCAGGGCAGCTCAATGCGAGGTGTCCTTTGCTCGCCGCACACTCATAGCAGCGCCTCTGATCTAGGTCCAGTGGAAGACGTTTTCATCGGTTGAGTTCGCCCTCCTGCTTCCCGGTCTTGGCTGGTTCTGTCCGGGCACCCTTCAGCCCCTCGCCTCTCTCCATGCTTTTCTTCCCCCTCCATGCATCCACTCTCTCTGCACGTGCCCCTTTCAGCAGGTCCTGGGTGTTCAGGTGGGTTTCCACCGTGGACAGCATTTCCTCCAGGCTCTTGGGGTTCTGCAGACTCGCTGCTTCTTCATGTTGTATTAAGTAGGGGCCAAAGATACCGATCCAGAACAACTTTATCTATTATCGGGAGGGACGGTATGTCGGTCAGTAGCCAGCCCTTGGTAAGGCGGACCAGGTCACTCATCTGAGCGTGGGGAGAGATGGTGGAGTCAAAGGTCCAGGCATGGACCAGTTGTGCACGGAGTGCGAGGCTGAATCCATAATGGCTCAGGATCTCGCTATTAAATCCCTCATAATTCGCTGCCTGGTCGGATTTCAAGTCGAAGTAGGCTAAAAGGGAGGGTACCAAAACATCTGGGCTTGGGCCATCCTTCCTTCCCATTGCACAGTCCCCTCGAAAGTGCACAATTACATCTCCATATCATCTTCCTCCATTAGCTTGACCAGGAACTGATTCGGGCTAGACTCTTGAGCCATACCACCCTTCTGCTGGGTGGCCTCCGCTACCAGGTTGAGGTTTTGTTGGCGCTGCTCCTACAGTCCTTGCCTGAGAGCCTGTTGCTTCTGCTGGCTGAAGACGAACAGAGTCACCAGTTCCTCCAGGGTAATCTCCGTACGCTCGACCACACGGCACCCAAAGCTACTGAGTTGCCCACATTCTCCACCATATGTGGTAAACCGTGGAGTGTTGGGTTGAGCGTGCAGAGATGGAGACAGAGACAGGAAGGTTTTAGTGAGAAAACAGAACTTTACAAGGAGACAAAAATGAACATGACACCTAAATAAGTGAGGGTTGGCTCAGTCATTCTTCTCATGTTCGGCTCTGTGCCTCCAGGAGCTTCGTTCCCTTCCCTCTGTAAACTCACTCCTTGCCTCTCTTTGTCCTCCTCACTGTGTGCCACGGTGCTCACTTTATGTGGCCTGCACAACTGGTTGGCACTCTCCATAATCAGTTTAATATCTAATTATTAGTGTGCAAGTAAACATACTCAATGTTGTAGTATTAGTAGTAGTATGTAGTATGCAATATACCGTAATAGCTTAGACTGACCTGGGTATAATGGGTTTAATTAAATAAAATAAATATTTTTAGAGTTTCACAAAAGAACAGTTTTCCATTAAAATAATATGGGTATAAATGGTTTAAACATGTATACTACAAGGATCTAGGCCATTTAAAAAAATCTAGAATGTATAGTAAATACACATCTCACTAGGCTATAAATCAAAGACTACAAAACACAAAAGCACACACACACAAATATTCTTCAGAAAATATACAGTGCATTTGGAAATGTATGAATTAATGTATTAATTTTTATTTAACCTTTATTTAAGCAGTAAGGGCTCATTGAGATTAAAGTCTATTTTCAAGAGCGCCCTGACCAAGATAGGCAGCACCAAGTCATTACAAAAAATTACAGACAGACAACATGAAAAACTACAAGTAATCTAGTAAAAACCATTGAATTCACAAGAGTATAAAACAGCAAATTAAAAACATTGACAGGTCAGGGAAACAGCCTCAAAATCCTTCATCAGTGATTTAAAAACAACAATCGGGACAAATTCTTCCAGATTAAAAGTATTTTGTAAGGTGTTCCAAGATGATGGCACAGAGAATTTACCAAATTCGTGTCGGACATTTGGAACAGTTAGCAGGATAAAGTCCAGCGAACGAAGAGAGTACCCACCACATTTCTGAACATTAAAAATGCACAAATAAGAAAGTAGTAAACCCAAAATGGCTTTGTAAATGAAAGTATACCAGTGACTGAGCCTACGAGTGACTAGAGAAGGCCAGCCATCCCTGGTATACAAAGTGCAGTGGTGTGTAAGGGTTTTGCAGTTTAAAATAGATCTCAACGTGCCATGGTAAAGAGTGTCAATTGATCTCAAACACTGAGCGGAAGCATTCATATATAAAATATCCTCATAGTCTAGTAAAGGCATAAATGTAGCTGATACTAGCCTCCTTCTGGCTTCAAAAGAAAAACAGGCCTTATTCCTAAAATAAAATCCCAATTTCAGCTTCACTTTTTTTGTAAGTTGTTGAATATGCAATTTAAAAGAGAGGCCGTCATCAATTAAAATTCCAAGATATTTATATGAGGTTACAACCTCAATCTACTTGCCCTGACTGGTAGTAATCGGTGAAAGGTTCAGAGGTCCATTTCTTGCACTGGAAAACACCATTAGTTTAGTTTTGTCAGTATTGAGGATAAGCTTCAATTGACACAAGGTATGTTGAACAGTATACAAAGCAGTTTGCAAGTTCTGGAAAGCTTTTGTAAGAGACGAGGCACAACAGTAAACAACAGTATCATCAGCATAAAAATGAAGTTGTGCATTTTGGACATTTTTGTCTAAATCATTTATATAAATAGTGAAAAAGAGAGGACCAAGTACAGAGCCTTGGGGCACACCATTCAAGACAGACAATTTAACAGACATAAACCCATCCAATTGAGTGGACTGAGTTCTATAAGACAGATAGTTAGCAAACCATGCAACTGCATGCTCCGAAAGACCTACACTCGACAATCTCTGCCTTAGTATAGCATGATCAACTGTATCAAAAGCCTTAGAGAGATCAATAAAAAGTGAGACACAGTGCTGTTTTTTGTTAATGGCTTCAGTGATATCATTTAAAACCTTCATGGCTACTGTAATTGTGCTATGCTTCTTCCTGAAGCCTGATTGGTACATTGATAAAATAGAGTTAGTTAATAAAAACTATTTTAGCTGTTCACTTGCAAGGGAAAGTATTCAGACCCTACACGTTCTCCACATTTTACAGCCTTATTATAAAATTGATTAAATAAAAATGTTCCTCATCAATCTACACACAATACCCCGTAATGACAAAGTGAAAAAAGGTTATTAGAAATGTTTGCACGTTTATTAAAAACAAAAAACAGCAATACCTTATTTACATAAGTATTCAGACCCTTTGCTATGAGACTTGATGTGAGCTCAGGTGCATACTGTTTCCATTGATCATCCTTGAGATGTTTCGACAACTTGATTGGAGTCCACCTATGGTGTTTTTCAACGACAGGGACTGGGAGACTAGTCAGGATTGAAGGAAAGATGAACGGAGCAAAGTACAGAGAGATCCTTGATGAAAACCTGTTCCAGAGCACTCAAGACCTCAGACTGGGGCGAATGAAAAGATGGCGCCGACAGAGAGTGCTGCCTCACTTCTAGTCCCTAGGAAACTTTGCAGTATTTTGTTTTTTTAAGTATTATTTCTTACATTGTTTGCCCAGAAAATGTTAAGTGTTATTAGATACAGCCGGGAAGAAATGTTGGATAGCAGAGCGAAGTCAACTGACCAGCACTACGACCAGGAATACGACTTTCCAAAAGCAGACCCTTTGTCCGCACCACCCAGTGCATTTGAACTGATTCCAGAGGCTGACCCAAAACAACGCCGCCGGAGAAGAGGAAGACGGAGCGGTCTTCTGGTCAGACTTCTGAAGCGATAATGTCTAGTCCCTAGATAACATGGTCAACAAAATCAGGGCAAGGGTTGCTTTCCACAGAGACATCAGGGATTGCAACATACTCTGTTTCATGGAAACATGGCTCTCTCGGGTTTATGCTGTCGAAGTCAGTACAGCCACCGATTCAGTGCGTCTCGCTGACAGGAATAAGCATCTCTCTGGGAAGAAAAAGGGCGGGGGTGTCTCTTTCATGACTAACGACTCATGGTGTAATTGTAACACCTGACCTAGAATTCCTAACATTCAAATGCCGACCCTATTATCTCTGGAGAGAATTATCATTGGTTATTGTCACAGCCGTGTATTTCCCCCCTCAAGCCGATACCATGATGGCCCTCAAAGAACTTCACTGGACTTTATGCAAACCGGAAACCATATATACTTAGGCTGCATTTATTGTAGCGGGGGATATTAACAAAGCAAATTTGAGAACAAGGCTACCTAAATTCTATCAGCATACTGACTGTAGCACTCACGCTGGAAAAACACTGGACCACTGTTATTCTAACTTCCGCTATGCATACATGGCCCTCCCCCAGTCTCCTTTCGACATAACTAACCATGACTCCATTTTGCTCCTCCCTTCCTATAGGCAGACACTCAAACAGGAAGTACCCATGCTAAGGACTATTCAACACTGGTCTGACCAATCGGAATCCATGCTTCAAGATTGTTTTGATCACGCAGACTGGGATATGTTCCAAGTAGCCTCAGAGAATAATATTGACGTATATGCTGATTCGGTGAGTGAGTTTATAAGGGAGTGTATAGGAGATGTTGTACCCACTGTGACTATTAAAACCTACCCTAACCAGAAACTGTGGATAGATGGCGGAATTCACGCAAAACTGAAAGCACAAATTACCTCATTAACCATGGAAAGGTGACTGGGAAAATGGCTGAATACAAACAGTGTAGTTACTCCCTCCGCAAGGCAATCAAACAAGCCAAATGTCAGTATAGAGACAAAGAAGAGTCACAATTCAACGCCTCAGACCCGAGACATAACGTATGTGGCAGGGTCTATAGACAATCACGGACTACAAAAGGAAAACCTGCCACGCCACATACACCAACGTCTTGCTTCCAGACAAACTAACTTCTTTGCGCGCTTTGAGGATAATACAGTGCCACCGACATGGCCTGCTACCAAGGACTGTGGGCTCTCCTTCTCCATGGCTGACATGAATAAGATATTTAAACGTGTTAACCCTCGCAAGGCTGCCAGCCCAGACGTCATCCATAGCCGCATCCTTAGAGCATGCGCAGACCAACTGGTTGGTGTGATTACGGATATATTCAATCTCTCCCTATCCCAGTGTGCTGTCCCCACATGCTTCAAGATAGTCACCATTGTTCCTGTACCCAAGACTGCAAAGGTACCTGTACTAAATGACTATCGCCGCCGTAGCACTAATTTCTGTCATCATAAAGTGATTTGAGAGTCAAGGATCACATCACCTCCACCTTACATTTCAACCTAGACCCACTTCAATTTGAATACCACCCCAATAGGTCCACAGACAATGCAATCACCATCACACGGCACACTGTCCCTATCCCATCTGGACAAGAGAAATACCTATGTAAGAATGCTCTTCATTGACTGTAGCTCATCTTTCAACACCATAGGGTCTCAACCCCACCCTGTGCAATTGGGTCCTGGACTTCCTGGTGGGCCGCCCCCAGGTGGTGAAGGTAAGAAACAACATCTTCACCTCATCTTCACCTCGCTGATCCCCACAAGGGTGGGGCCCCAGTAGTGCTGTGCAGCGACCCTCCGCATTCAACCTGACAGAGCTTGAGAGGATCTACAGAGAAGAATGGGAGAAACTCCCAAATACAGGTGTGCCAAGCTTGCAGCATCATACCCAAGAAGAATCGAGGCTGTGATCGCTGTCAAAGGTGCTTTAACAAAGTACTGAGTAAAGGGTCTGAATACTTTTTTATGTTTTGTAAATTCGCAAAAAATTCTTCTTTGTCATTATGTGTGTAGATTGAAGAGGGAAATTACAATTTAATCAATTTTAAAATAAGGCTGTAACGTAACAAAATGTGTAAAAAGTCAAGGGGTCTGAATACTTTCAGAATACATTGTACCTTTTCTGGGTTTAGTATGTATACTACAAGTAGTTCTAGTGGTATTCTAATCATAGTCCTATGTAAATCACCAAACCCACAGCTAAATCATTGCTTCTCTTTTGTCCTGTCATGATCTACACTTTCAAATAAGACTTACTGCAGTCATTATATTGTATTTCTCTCACACTGTACTGATCATCTGCAACCATCTGCATAGGTTTATAGCCAGTGTCATCATGGAGCTCTACAGAGACCCTGTCACAATGCTTTACAGCACAGTTAAAGCCTGCTTCTGTCCTGTGAGGCTACCCGTATCATAACAAATGGCACATTGAGAGACTTTGATAGCATCTCCTCTCCTCTTTTCTCTTTTCCTCCTTTTCAGTTATTTCTCTCTTCTTCCCTCTCCCCTTCTCTCTCCTCTCCTCGCTCTCTCCTCCCCCGTCCTCTCCCGTCCCACTCTCCCCTCCCCTCCCCGTGTACATGTATGGATGAAGCATTTCAGAATACATCTCTTCTACATAGAGATGCCACAGAACAAATCTGAACTGCACTTTTCATAGTAGTGTACTCCACTATACTGTCACCGATGCAAGGTATATCTTCAAAACTCCCTATCTTTCCAAAAACATGATGTTAGATTTAACTCTGCTAAATCATTTACCATGAAAAGAGACATCAATATCATGTTGTACTGCTCACTAAAATTATAAGATCTACATTGATATAGCTGTGAGCAGCAACTAACGGGGTTCACAGGATGACAGACAGGACACAAGATCAGTTGGATAACAAAGCAAGCACTCTATCATTTAGGAACGACTGTATCTTCCTTTATGTGCAATCAGTGAAAGCATTACCATGTTGATTTAAATCTCAGTGGGTACACTCCACATTAGCATTCCAAAATGTTTCAATACACACTCACAGATATAATACGCTAAGTGCACATTGCAGCAGGACTTCAGGTTTCTATTTTTTTCAAACTTTCCACTTATCTCAACATTCAGACCACATAAAATATCAATATTTTTTTATTATACAGATATAACAATCACAATATTTAACATTGTTCATCTGCATAATTTAAATATAACATCCCTTACATCAGACAAAGTCTACTTGATCAATAGTTATTGCTCTTGTATCTTATGGTGCCACCGATGCCAATGACGTGTGGCTTGGTAAAACATGGTTGTCAAACAGGCAACATTGTGGCTAGCTAGCTAAATTGTACAACTAGAATTTTGTGTATACCACCTAGAGGTCGACCGATTATGATTATTCAACGCCGATACCGATACCGATTATTGGAGGACCAAAAAAGCCTATACCGATTAAATCGGCCAATTTTTAAAAATGTATTTGTAATAATGACAATTACAACAATACTGAATGAACACTTATTTTAACTTAACTTCTTAAGGTATAGGGGCAGCATTTTCACTTTTGGATAAATAGCGTGCCCGATTTCAACTTCCTGCTACTCATGCCAAGAATATAAGATATGCATATTATATTATTATTAGATTTGGATAGAAAACACTCTGAAGTTTCTAAAACTGTTTGAATCATGTTTGTGAGTTTAACAGAACTTTTGTAGCAGGCAAAACCCAGAGGACTAACCGTTCAGAATGTTGTTTTTTTAGGTCTCTGTCTGTTCACTGAGTTCTCATTGGCAAACGATATTTCTTAGGAACTTGTTTTCAGTTTCTACCGCTTCCACCAGTCTTTGGAATTTGGCTGAGGTTATTAATTTGTGCAATGAAGAAGTAGGGCCAACTCGGAACTGCGTAACACTGTTGAGAGTTGCGCAAGACTTGAAAAGTAGCTTGGTTTGTTGTGTTCCCATATTGAACACAGATAGACCCGTCTTCAATTTGATTGATTATTAATGTTTAAAAATACCTAAAGTTGTATTACAAAAGTCGTTTGAAATATTTTGGCAACGTTTATAGGCAACTTTTGAAATATTTTGTTGTGACGTTGGCATTTTGGAAGCTGTTTATCTCTGGATCAAACGGGCCAAATAAATTGACATTTTGGATATACAGTGGGGAGAACAAGTATTCGATACACTGACGATTTTGCAGGTTTTCCTCCTTACAAAGCATGTAGAGGTCTGTATTTTTTTTATCATCATAGGTACACTTCAACTGTGAGAGACGGAATCTAAAGCAAAAATCCAGAAAATCACATTGTATGATTTTTAAGAAATTAATTTGCATTTTATTTCATTGACATAAGTATTTCTGATACATCAGAAAATCAGAACTTAATATTTGGTACAGAAACCTTTGTTTTCAATTACAGAGATCATACGTTTCCTGTAGTTCTGGACCAGGTTTGCACACACTGCAGCAGGGATTTTGGCCCAATCCACCATACAGACCTTCTCCAGATCCATCAGGTTTCGGAGCTGTCGCTGGGCAATACGGACTTTCAGCTCCCTCCAAAGATTTTCTATTGGGTTCAGGTCTGGAGACTGGCTAGGCCACTCCAGGACCTTGAGATGCTTCTTACGGAGCCACTCCTTAGTTGCCCTGGCTGTGTGTTTCGGGTCGTTGTCATGCTGGAAGACCCAGCCACGACCCATCTTCAATGCTCTTACTGAGGGAAGGAGGATGTTGGCCAAGATCTCGCGATACATGGCCCCATCCATCCTTCCCTCAATACGGTGCAGTCGTCCTGTCCCCTTTGCAGAAAAGCATCCCAAAAGAATGATGTTTCCACCTCCATGCTTCACGGTTGGGATGGTGTTCTTGGGGTTGTACTCATCCTTCTTCTTCCTCCAAACATGGCAAGTGGATTTAGACCAAAAAGCTCTATTTTTTGTCTCATCAGACCACCTGACTTACGCCCATTCCTCCTCTGGATCATCCAGCTGGTCATTGGCAAACTTCAGACGGGCCTGGACATGTGCTGGCTTGAGCAGGGGGACCTTGCGTGCACTGCAGGATTTTAACCCATGACAGCGTAGTGTGTTACGAATGGTTTTCTTTGAGACTGTGGTCCCAGCTCTCTTCAGGTCATTGACCAGGTCCTGCCATGTATTCCTGGGCTGATCCCTCACCTTCCTCATAATCATTGATGCCCCACAAGGTGAGATCTTGCATGGAGCCCTAGACCGATGGTGATTGACCGTCATCTTGAACTTCTTCCATTTTCTAATAATTACGCCAACAGTTGTTGCCTTTCCACCAAGCTGCTTGCCTATTGTCCTGTAGCCCATCCCAGCCTTGTGCAGGTCTACAATTTTATCCCTGATGTCCTTACACAGCCCTCTGGTCTTGACCATTGTGGAGAGGTTGGAGTCTGTTTGATTGACTGTATGGACAGGTGTCTTTTATACAGGTAACGAGTTCAAACAGGTGCAGTTAATACAGGTAATGAGTGGAGAACTGGAGGGATTCTTAAAGAAAAACAATAGGTCTGTGAGAGCCGGATTTCTTACTTACTGTTCCCAAGAAAGCTAAGGTAACTGAGCTAAACGACTACTGCCCCGTAGCACTCACTTCCGTCATCATGAAGTGCTTTGAGAGACTAGTCAAGGACCATATCACCTCCACCCTACTTGACACCCTAGACCCACTCCAATTTGCTTACCGCCCAAATAGGTCCACAGACGATGCAATCTCAACCACACTGCACACTGCCCTTTAACCCATCTGGACAAGAGGAATACCTATGTGAAAATGCTGTTCATCGACTACAGCTCGGCATTTAACACCATAGTGCCCTCCAAGCACGTCATCAAGCTCGAGACCCTGGGTCTCGACCCCGCCCTGTGCAACTGGGTACTGGACTTCCTGACGGGCCGCCCCCAGGTGGTGAGGGTAGGCAACAACATCTCCACCCCGCTGATCCTCAACACTGGGGCCCCACAAGGGTGCGTTCTGAGCCCTCTCCTGTACTCCCTGTTCAACCACGATAGCGTAGCCACGCACGCCTCCGACTCAATCATCAAGTTTGCGGACGACACAACAGTGGTAGGCTTGATTACCAACAACGACGAGATGGCCTACAGGGAGGAGGTGAGGGCCCGTGGAGTGTGGTGTCAGGAAAATAACCTCACACTCAATGTCAACAAAACTATGGAGATGATTGTGGACTTCAGGAAACAGCAGAGGGAACACCCCCCTATCCACATCGATGGAACAGTAGTGGAGAGGGTAGTAAGTTTTAAGTTCCTCGGCGTACACATCACAGACAAACTGAATTGGTCCACCCACACAGACAGCATCGTGAAGAAGGTGAAGCAGCGCCTCTTCAACCTCAGGGTCTGAAGAAATTTGGCTTGTCACCAAAAGCACTCACAAACGTCTACAGATGCACAATCGAGAGCATCCTGTCGGGCTGTATCACCGCCTGGTACGGCAACTGCTCTGCCCACAACCGTAAGGCTCTCCAGAGGGTAGTGAGGTCTGCACAACACATCACCGGGGGCAAACTACCTGCCCTCCAGGACACCTACACCACCCGATGTCACAGGAAGGCCATAAAGATCATCAAGGACAACAACCACTCGAGCCACTGCCTGTTCACCCCGCTATCATCCAGAAGGTGAGGTCAGTACAGGTGCATCAAAGCTGGGACCGAGAGGCTGAAAAACAGCTTCTATCTCAAGGCCATCCGACTGTTAAACAGCCACCACTAACATTGAGTGGCTGCTGCCAACACACTGACTCAACTCCAGCCACTTTAATAATGGGAGTTGATGGGAAATGATGTAAAATATATCACTAGCCACTTTAAACAATGCTACCTAATATAATGTTTACATACCCTACATTATTAATCTCATATGTATATGTATATACTGTACTCTATATCATTTACTGCATCTTTATGTAATACATGCATCACTAGCCACTTTAACTATGCCGCTTTTTTTACATACTCATCTCATATGTATATACTGCACTCAATACCATCTACTGTATCTTGCCTATGCCGCTCTGTACCATCACTCATTCATATATCTTTATGTACATATTCTTTATCCCCTTACACTTGTAATTCTTGTTCTGAGAAATGAAGGCTATTCCATGCGAGAAATTGCCAAGAAACTGAACATCTCGTACAACTCTGTATACTACTCCCTTCACAGAATAGAAAGAGGAGTGGGAGGCCCCGGTGCACAAGTGAGAAGCAAGAGGAAAAGTACATTAGAGTGTCTAGTTTGAGTCCTCAACTGGCAGCTTCATTAAATAGTACCCGCAAAACCCCAGTCTCAATGTCAACAGTGAAGAGGCAACTCCGGGATGCTGGCCTTCTAGGCAGAGTTGCAAAGAAAAAGCCATATCACAGACTGGCCAATAAAAATAACAGGATAAGATGGGCAAAAGTACACAGACACTGTACAGAGGAACTCTGCCTAGAAGGCCAGCATCCCGGAGTCGCCTCTTCACTGTTGACGTTGAGACTGGTGTTTTGCAGGTACTATTTAATGAAGCTGCCAGTAGAGGACTTGTGAGGCGTCTGTTTCTCAAACTAGACACTAATGTACCTGTCCTCTTACTTAGTTGTACACCGGGGCCTCCCACTCCTTCTTTCTATTCTGGTTAGAGACAGCTTGCGCTGTTCTGTGAAGGGAGTAGTACACAGCATTGTACGAGATCTTCAGTTTCTTGGCAAGTCTCCAGTGGGTGATGGAGTCCCTTCCTGTAATGTATTACAGGTTATGGACATGTGCAGTCAGGTGGCAGGAGGGGTGGAGTACATGACACTCCATCTTGAATATGTCAGAGTCTGCCTCATGGATCCAGCAGGCAGAGTTCAATAACTACAGGCAGATGTGAGATGTATGAGGATGGAACTTCTCGTACTGAGTAGCCTACAAGTGTAATATGAGAAGAATGAAATTGATGAACTTATGTAGATATTCTAAACAAAGTGTTTCGCTAACTTGAAATTGTGACAGCTCCATGTAGAATAAGCCATCCTTCATGTAATATTGTGGAAAAAGTGTTCTGCTAATATAACAATGTGCAAATGTTACACTAATCTTTTGATGTCATTCACAACCGATACAGATACTCTACCTATTAACATTTTGTCTGGTGGTGCTGGTGGTACCTTGCCAAACATGTCATCATACCTTCCTGTATGGTGTCCCATATCTCTCCCCTTCCCCCTCCACCTCCCCATTGATAGTTACATTCAAAAATAACAAAATATTATCAAAATTAATAGATGTACAATGTTTTGCTGAGTGCTCAGCATCAAGCCCATCTCTCTGCTTGGACTCCATCATATCATCTTGCAAGTCTCTCAAGTGCTGGCTCCATACAGGTATTTGTGAATACATACACACAGTCACTTTTCTATTACAAATTAAAGTTAGTATCAGATATCACCTATTCTATGTTGAAATTGGAACAGGTGGAACAGGTAATGCTAAACCTACCTAATTATGTTCTCCCCATCGACGACCGTTGGTGAGCAGGCAAGGGGTGAGGTCTTTGCCAGAGCTCCATTGATGGGCATAGAAGCGTATATAAGCTCCAGGCCCCTCAAAGATACTGGTTGATCACACACAAACACTGATTACATTATCAATGGTGGTTATTATTAGCCTGGTGGAACCAACCTTATCTCTGCATAAAATCTGAAGTGAAATAGAATGGAGGGCCCAGCAATTAGGCACAGGGATTATGCCCTGGACATTACATATATATATATTTTATTTTACCAGGCAAGTCAGTTAAGAACAAATTCTTATTTTCAATGACGGCCTGGGAACAGTGGGTTAACTGCCTGTTCAGGGGCAGAATGATAGATTTGTACCTTGTCAGCTCGGGGGTTTGAACTTGCAATCTTCTGGTTGCTAGTCCAACGCTCTAACCACTAGGCTACCCTGCCCCATCTAAGGAGTAAAAAATAAGCAATATATTATGTCACTTTACCTAAATTATGTTTCACAATCGGGTTATCAAATGTATCAAAGTCATGAAGTGTGTTACCTTCTGTATTTGTACAAATGATGAGCCAGTGGAAGCTGTTGTCACTGAAAGGTGAAGGTTGCTGGCTGGATACTTGCCAACATGTGGCTAACTGTTCCATTCATAGGAACGCCCAACGTGAGGGCATGTCTGCATGATGCTGATGAGGGCCCCCTTCCTGGTCTTCTCTATGCTGCATGTTCGGCTGCAAACTGGACATCTCTCTAACAACTGCAGAAGGCAATCTTATGAGGTGGTATTGACTGGGAGGGCCTGTGACAGGCTGATATAATAGACAGCCAAGTGATAAATTGCATTTTGTTCTAAAGAAAGGAAAAAGGTTTTTGCTAATGCACTTCACAACCAAAATTACTCTACCAGTTGTATCTGCTTGGCTGGGGAATTAGCCTACTAGTTTATCAAAGGTATTTTTGAATGCAACTTTTCGCATAACACAATATCTATTGTTGTTGATGAAGCCATCTGTGTCATCAGGGCAGTAACATGTCACTATCATTGGCCTCGTGATGGCGTGTCTTTTTCATAGCAGTCCAGGGAGATTCTAGTAATGGATGAGGTGTCACAAGGAAGTGTCCACCCACTCTGCCCAGAAGGGTTAAAAATGCACTTTGTTAATGAAATTACACTTCCTTACGTTATAAAATACATTTTTCCATGATTCTCCATGTTCTGAATTGTTCAGTGGGGTCTTTCTCTAACATATCATGAAGATTATATCCCAAAATTCTGATTTCGTAACCTAATATATCCGATAATAAGCACCAAGCTCTGTTGATAGAGCCGTGCACTTTCTCGCAGCAACTTTAGAGGACTTTACATGTTGTGGTCGTCTGAAAAATGTACTTGACACAAGCTGAATTAAATATAAAAAGCTTTGTGGTATGCTCAGTGCTCCATTGACATCTCATGGAGATACACTTGTTTTTGTGAGAATTAAAAACAGAAATTTCACATTAATATGAAAAGCGTATTCTAAAATATGAAAATACTACATGTCATGTCTCAAAATCGATATCCATCTTGCCTATATATTGTTTTATGTCCTCCAGATTCGAGAAGAAAGATATGAGTTCAACGGTGAGTCTGTCAGTTAGCCTTAATTCTCGAACAGCATCCAGCCTCGATGATTTTTGACCACTTTCTTTCTCTGGCCTCCATTGATTTAGTCACCCTAAACTTTTGAACAGATGATAGAGACATGAGGTGTGGACTATTGTTTTTATTAGAGGTGTATCTACTCAGTTAACATATTATTTTACCCATTGGTCAAAATAAACGTTTTTGATTGGACACCCATGACACACTTTTATTCTGAGGTCTTGTGTGAAAAAAGTGAACCTTGAATGTCATTGGATATCATTGCTGGACATGTTATAATACCCACCTTACTCCTTCTGGTAAATTCCGGCATCTGTTAATGACGCGGGATCAGTCTGGCACCCAACTGTGGAAAACTGGGTGAACGATTGTCACTAAACCTCAAATATAAACATAATGTAAATAGTGCAATAATGAAAGAATGTAATCTTGTTTGGAAACTAAATCTATGATTTACAGATTTAGACTGACTGGCTCCAGATTGGATTCAGACCGGTGACACCGTTACACTACGTAACCAAATGTGACATGTTTTGCTATGGCCCTGGGTTGGTTTGGGTTTGATGCTGCTAGATAGTACATGGATGTAGTCAGACATGAGTTAGCCTGTACCACCATAGCTGCATCCAATATTTATTTGGATGGGTTGCACCTCAGAGGCTAAAGTGACTTTTTTTGTCTAAATTACACTGACTAACAGTTGCATGGAAATACAATGACATTGATAAAGTAGGCAAATAACTAGTTGGAAACAACTTTTCCATATTATGATGTCATCAAATGTACTTTAGAGAGATGGTAATCACAACCATATTACAACCGACCGTGGTGCGGAGTCCCAGAGGGTGGTACACAATTGGCCCAGCGTCGTCCAGGTTAGTGGAGGGATTGGCCGGGGTCAGCCGTCATTGTAAAATAATAATTTGTTCTTAACTGAATTGCCTAGTTAAATACAAATTAAACAATTCTGTAAGGTAGGGTCCTTCAGTAGGGCATGCACACCATAGTTGAATGTGTATTCTGCTGAACGTATGCCTTGCCATTGTCAATCCGTATCGTCAGAGATTCCTAAAGATTGGAAAGTGGCTGTGGTCATCCCCTCTTCAAAGGGGAGACACTCTAAGCCCAAACTGTTATATCCATCCTGCCCTGCCTTTCTAATGTCTTTGAAAGCCAAGTGAACAAACAGATCACCGGCCATTTCAAATCCCACCGTACCTTCTCCACTATGCAATCCGGTTTCCGAGCTGGTCATGGGTGCACCTCAGCCACGCTCAAGGTACTAAATGATATCATAACCGCCATCGATAAAAGACAGTACTGTACAGCCGTCTTTCATCAATCTGGCCAAGGCTTTCGACTCTGTCAATCATCGTATTCTTATCGGCAGACTCAACAGCCTTGGTTTCTCTAATGACTGCCTCGCCTGTTTCACTAACTTCTTCTCTGATAGAGTTCAGTGTGTCAAATCGGAGGGCCTGTTGTCCGGAACTCTGGCAGTCTCTGGGGGAACCACAGGGTTCAATCCTTGGGCCGACTCTTTTACATTTACATTTAAGTCATTTAGCAGACGCTCTTATCCAGAGCGACTTACAAATTGGTGAATTCACCTTCTGACATCCAGACTCTGTACATTCTCTGTACATATCAAGGATGTCGCTCTTGCTGCGGGTGATTCTTTGATCCAACTCTACGCAGACGACACCATTCTGTATACATCTGGCCCGTTCGACACTGTGTTAACAAACCTCCAAACAAGCTTCAATGCCATGCAACACTGCATCTGTGGCCTCCAACTGCTCTTAAATGCTAGTAAAATGAAATTCATGCTCTTCAACCGATCGCTGCCTGCACCCGTCCGCCCGACTTGCATCACTATTCTGGATGGTTCTGACTTAGAATATGAGGACAACTACAAATACAGAGGTGTCTGGCTAGACTGTAAACTCTCCTAGATTCATATTAAGCATCTCCAATCCAAAATTTAATCTAGAATCTGCTTCCTATTTTGCAACAAAGCCTCTTTCACTCATGCTGCCAAACATACCCTCGTAAAACTGACTATCCTACCGATCCTCGACTTTACAAAATAGCCTCCAACACTCTACTCAGAAACTTGGATGCAGTCTATCACAGTGCCATCCGTTTTGTCACCAAAGCCCCATATACTACCCACCACCGCGCCCTGTATGCTCTTGTTGTCTGGCCCTCGCTACATATTCTTTGCCAAACCCACTGGCTCCAGGTCATCTATAATTATTTGCTAGGTAAAGCTCCGACTTATCTCAGCTCACTAGTCACCATAGCAACACCCACCCGTAGCACGCACTCCAGCAGGTATATTTCACCGGTCATCCCCAAAGCCAACACTCCCTTTGGCACTAACTTTAAGCATCAGCTGTCAGAACAGCTTACTAATCACCACAGCTGTACACAGCCCATCTGTAAATAGCCCATCCAACCAACTACCTACCTCATCCCCATATTTGTTTTTGTTTTTCTGCTCTTTTGCACACCAGTATTTCTACTTGCACATACCTCATCTGCACATCTATCACTCCAGTGTTAATTGCTAAATTATAATCACTTCGTCACTATGTCCTATTTATTGCCTTACCTCCTTGCTTAATTTGCACACACTGTAAACATATTTTTCTATTGTGTTATTGACTGTACATTTGTTTATCCCATGTGTAACTCTGTGTTGTAGTTTTTGTCGCACTGCTTTGCTTTATCTTGGCCAGGTCGCAGTTGTAAATGAGAAATTGTTCTCAATGGGCCTACCTGGTTAAATAAAGGTGAAATATATCTATTTTTTAAAATAATCCATATAGAGCTTTTACTCTGGTGTCACGCCAGGTGAGCCGGCACCATTCTCACCCAGAGCCCTCTGTTGCACACATGTTTTTGTATATTACGTTTCCTGAGTTTTCCCCGCATTCCTAGCATAAGGCGCTCGTCGATTCAGGCGCAGCTTGGAATTTTATAGACAGATCATTCACCCATAGTTTAGCTATCCCCATTGTTCCAGTGACTATGCCCTTCCCAATTCACGCCTTAGACAGTCGACCGTTAGGGTCAGGGTTGATTAGGGAGGGCACTGCTCCTATGGGCATGGTGACGCAGGGGGGGGTCACAAGGAGAGAATCAGTCACTTCCTTATTGACTCTCCTGCATTTCCGGTGGTGCTAGGCCTACCCTGGTTAGCCTGTCATGACCCCACGGTTTCATGGCAACGGAGGGCTCTCACGGGGTGGTCGCGGGAGTGATCGGGGAGGTGTTTAGGGGTTTCCGTTGGTGCCCCCCTCCCCGAATATGCCGATTTGGCTCTCGCCTTCTCCAAAAAGAAGGAGACTCAATTACCACCCCATCGACGGGGGGATTGTGCGATAAATCTCCTGGTAGATGCCGCACTTCCCAGGAGTCACATGTATCCCCTGTCACAGGCGGAGACAGCGGCTATGGAAACATATGTCTCCGAATCCCTGCGTCAGAGGTACATTCGGTCCTCTACTTCACCCACCTCCTCAAGTTTATTTTTTGTGAAGAAGATGGAGGGAGGCCTGTGCCCATGTATTGACTATCAAGGCCTTAACCAGATCACTGTGAGGTAGTTACCCGCTACCTCTCATAGCTACAACGATTGAGTCAATGCAGCAGGCGCGCTTCTTCACCAAACTAAATCTCAGGAGCGCTTACAACCTGGTGCGTATCGGGGAGGGAGACGAGTGGAAGACTGCGTTCAGTACTACCTCAGGTCATTATGAGTACCTTGTCATGCCGTACAGGTTGATGAATGCTCCATCAGTCTTCCAAGCCTTTGTAGACTAGATTTTCAGGGACCTGCACAGGCAGTTTTACAAGGGTAAGTTTGGCGGCGTGAGTGAAGGAGGCTTTGTTGCGGAATAGAAACCCGACTCTAGATTTGATTTTCGATTGGAGATGTTTGATATGAGACTGGAAGGAAAGTTTCCAGGCTAGCCAGACACCTAGGTACTTATAGATGTCCACATATTCAAGGTCGGAACCATCCAGGGTGGTGATGCTAGTCAGGCGTGCGGGTGCAGGCAGCGAACGGTTGAAAAGCATGCATTTGGTTTTACTAGCGTTTAAGAGCAGTTGGAGGCCACGGAAGGAGTGTTGTATGGCATTGAAGCACGTTTGGAGGTTAGATAGCACAGTGTCCAAGGACGGGCCGGAAGTACAGTGCCTTGCGAAAGTATTCGGCCCCCTTGAACTTTGCGACCTTTTGCCACATTTCAGGCTTCAAACATAAAGATATAAAACTGTATTTTTTTGTGAAGAATCAACAACAAGTGGGACACGATCATGAAGTGGAACGACATTTATTGGATATTTGAAACTTTTTTAACTAATCAAAAACTGAAAAATTGGGCGTGCAAAATTATTCAGCCCCCTTAAGTTAATACTTTGTAGCTGTTATGTACTTGAGTGAAGACCCAAAAGCGGTTTTAACAGAAAACAGAGTTCTTTAATGAAAAACAGGAATGGCATAAATCCTCTTCCAACGTTGACAATGGAACAAAAAGAACGTAGTATAGTGCAAATGCACCTGCCAGGCAGACTCCGACAGGATAGGACAAGGTGGAAGCAAACGAGACGACAGCTTGCTTCTGGCATCAAAAACACAAACAAGAATCAGACACTGAAAGTAGCAGGAACAGAGAGAGAAATAGAGACCTAATCAGAGGGGGAAGAGAGACTGTGAAAGAGTGAATGAGCTAGTTAGGGGAGATGTAGAACAGCTGAAGAATGAGAGACAGAGAAGGTAACCTAAAAAGACCAGCAGAGAGAGACAGAGTGAAGAGAAAGGACAGGAACAGACATAACAAGACATGACAGTAGCGCCACCTTTTGCTGCGATTACATCTGTAAGTCGCTTGGGGTATGTCTCTATCAGTTTTTGCACATCGAGAGACTGAAATTTTTTCCCATTCCTTTTTCCCATTCAAGTTCAAGGGGGCCGAATACTTTCGCAAGGCACTGTATATAGGATGGTGTCATCTGCGTAGAGGTGGATCAGGGAATCGCCCTTAGCAAGAGCAACAAGGTCAATGAAGACGGCTGCACAGTACTGTCTTTTATAGATGGCGGTTATGATATTGTTTAGTACTTTGAGCGTGGCTGAGGTGCACCCGTGACCGGCTCGGAAACCAGATTGCACAGCGGAGAAGGTACGGTGGGATTTGAGATGGTCAGTGACCTGTTTGTTGACTTGGCTTTCGAAGACCTTAAATAGGTAGGGCAGGATGGATATAGGTCTGTAACAGTTTGGGTCCAGGGTGTCTCCCCCTTTGAAGAGGGGGATGACTGCGGCAGCTTTCCAATCCTTGGGGATCTCAGACGATATGAAAGAGAGGTTGAACAGGCTGGTAATAGGGGTTGCGAAAATGGCGGCAGAGAGTTTCAGAAATAGAGGGTCCAGATTGTCAAGCCAAGCTGATTTGTACGGGTCCAGGTTTTGCAGCTCTTTCAGAACATCTGCTATCTGGATTTGGGTAAAGGAGTACCTGGAGAGGCTTGGGCGAGTAGCTGCGGGGGAGGCGGAGCTGTTGGCCGAGGTTGGAGTAGCCAGGTGGAAGGCATGGCCAGCCGTTGAGAAATGCTTGTTGAAGTTTTCGATAATCATGGATTTATCGGTGGTGACCGTGTTACCTAGCCTCAGTGCAGTGGGCAGCTGGGAGGAGGTGCTCTTGTTCTCCATGGACTTCAGTGTCCCAGAACTTTTTGGAGTTGGAGCTACAGGATGCAAATTTCTGCCTGAAGAAGCTGGCCTTAGCTTTCCTGACTGACTGCGTGTATTGGTTCCTGACTTCCCTGAACAGTTGCATATCGCGGGGACTATTCGATGCTATTGCAGTCCGCCACAGGATGTTTTTGTGCTGGTCGAGGGCAGTCAGGTCTGGAGTGAACTAAGGGCTAGATCTGCATTTATGAACGGAGCATGCTTATCTAAAATAGTGAGGAAGTTACTTTTAAAGAATGACAAGGCATCCTTAACTGATGGGATGAGGTCAATGTCCTTCCAGGATACCCGGGCCAGGTCGATTAGAAAGGCCTGCTCAAAGAAGTGTTTTAGGGAGCGTTTGACAGTGATGAGGGGTGGTCGTTTTGACTGCGGCTCCGTAGCGGATACAGGCACTGAGGCAGTGATCGCTGAGATCCTGGTTGAAGACAGCGGAGGTGTATTTGGAGGGTCAGTTGGTCAGGATGACGTCTATGAGGGTGCCCTTGTTTACAGATTTAGGGTTGTACCTGGTGAGTTCCTTGATGATTTGTGTGAGATTGAGGGCATCTAGCTTAGGTTGTAGGACTGCCGGGGTGTTAAGCATATCCCAGTTTAGATCACCTAACAGAACAAACTCTGAAGCTAGACGGGGGGCGATCAATTCACAAATGGTGTCCAGGGCACAGCTGGGAGCTGAGGGGGGGTCGGTAGCAGGCGGAAACAGTGAGAGACTTATTTCTGGAGAGAGTAATTTTTTTAATTAGTAGCTCGAACTGTTTGGGTATGGACCTGGAAAGTATGACATTACTTTCAAGGCTATCTCTGCAGTAGACTGCAACTCCTCCCCCTTTGACAGTTCTATCTTGACGGAAAATGTTATAGTTGGTTATGGAAATCTCAGAATTTTTGCTGGCCTTCCTGAGCCAGGATTCAGACACGGCAAGGACATCAGGGTTAGCAGAGTGTGCTAAAGCAGTGAGTAAAACAAACTTAGGGAGTAGGCTTCTGATGTTGACATGCATGAAACCAAGGCTTTTTCGATCACAGAAGTCAACAAATGAGGGTGCCTGGGGACATGCAGGGCCTGGGTTTACCTCCACATCACCCGCGGAACAGAGGAGGAGTAGTATGAGGGTGTGGCTAAAGGCTATCAAAACTGGTCGCCTAGAGCGTTGGGGACAGAGAATAAAAGGAGCAGATTTCTGGGCATGGTAGAATATATTCAGGGCATAATGCGCAGACAGGGGTATGGTGGGGTGCGGGTACAGCGGAGGTAAGCCCAGGCACTGGGTGATGATGAGAGAGGTTGTATCTCTGGACATGCTGGTTGTAATGGGTGAGGTCACCACATGTGTGGGAGGTGGGACAAAGGAGGTATCAGGGGTATGAAGAGTGGAACTTGGGGCTCCATTGTAAACTAAAACAATGATAACTAACCTGAACAACAGTATACAAGGCATACTGACTTTGAGAGAGACATACAGCAAGGCATACAGTAACCACAGGTGTTGAATTGGGAGAGCTAGCTAAAACAGTAGGTGAGACAACAGCTAATCAGCTAGCACAACAACAGCAGGTAAAATGGCGTTGACTAGGCAGGGAGGGTCGGATTAACTACACACAGAGCCTGAGTGCGGCTGGGGCCGACAGATAAAACATAAACAAGCAGAATGGAGTACCGTGATTAATGGACAGTCCAGCAGGCATCAGCTATGTAGCCAAGTGGACAGTGTCCAGGGGGCAGCGGTGGATGGGACAGGGAAGCTAGACTGGTGAGTATTATCCAGGTTAAAAAAACTGGCTGGCTGTGCAGAAGGTAAAAGCCGCTAGCAGTGGCTAACAATGACTAAATAGCTTGTAGCTAGTTAGCTGGTTAGCTACTGGAGGTTCTTGAATTTGTTCTAAAAATTAAAAATAATAGCGATTCCGTATCACATTGGGTGAGGCAGGTTACCGGAAGGTATAATCGAATTAAAAATTGAAAAGAGATTTAAAGTAAATATGGGTCCAGTAAGTGGTTGGGGACACAGCGATTCAGACAGTTAGCAGGCCTGTGCTAACAAGCTAACAGTTAGTAGGCCGGGAATAAACAAGCTGGCAGTTATCGGACCGGGGCGAAACAAGCTAGCAGTTAGCAGGCCGAATTAGCAAGCAAGCAGATAGCAAGGGCTAGAAAGTTAGCCTTAGGGGGACGTCACGATGGGGTGAGTCTGTTTATGCCTCTTCATGCGGTGACATCGATAGACCGGTCGTGAGTCCGGATATTGTAGCCCAGGAGTATGCTTCGGTGGTAGCACAGGAGCTCTGGCCGGGCTAGCTTCAAGCTAAGTGGATGGAAACGCTAGCCAGGAGTAATCATCCGGGGTTGCGGTTAGCTAGTTAGCTAGTTGTGAAGTTCCAGCTGAAAATGTTCCATTTGTGGTGGGAATCCGGGGATAAAAATAATAGGTCCGTTATGCTCTGGTTAGAGTCGTGTTGTTCAAACTGGCGAGAGCTTTCCGAGGTAAAGGTTAGCTGATGACCGGTTAGCTGATGACCTCTAGCAATGGTTTGATGACTGATAAGCTGGTAGTTAGCTGGCTTGCTTCAGCTGAGGGGTTCCGGATCCGAAGTAAATATAAATACTTTAGAAAAAAAAGCAGATCCACGCTACATTGGGTGAGGCGGGTTGCAGGAGAGTATTTAGATGTTGAGGTTAAGCAAAATGTTTGAAAAGATATGCGAAGAAAAAATATGTTAAAAAAACGATATATACAAGGGACACAATACGACGTTTGACTGCTACGCCATCTTGGAACAAGGTTCCTCTCCTTGTTCGTGTGGCGTTCGGTGGTCGACGTCACCGGTCTTCTAGTCATCGGCAATCCACCTTTCATTTTCCATTTTTTTTGTCTTGTTTTCCCACACACCTGGTTTACATTCCCTCATTAATTGTCATGTATTTAACCCTCTGTTCCCCCCCACGTCTGTCTGTGAAATTGTTTATTGTCAGGTTGGTCAGGTTGGTTTTGTTTTGTACCCATGCTTTGTGGCAGCCGGCACTTTCTACTTGGTTGTGCTGCCTCACTTGTTCTTTGGGCATTTGTTTTTGTGACGCGGTTGTGTCCTGTTTTAATAATTGCCTGAGTAAAGTGCTTTGTCCACTCATCTCTGCTCTCCTGTGACTGACTTCCATGCACCAGCTACACCCACCCATTTTGACAGATTTGGCATGGCAAAAAAATCCTATTTATTCTTTGTAGTAAATTTTGACACTAGAATAAATGTTTCTGGCTCATATTAATGTCACATAGGCTGTTTTTAAAGGGATTAGTTGTTTTTTAGGGATAGTTGTTCTTTAACCAATCTCTTACATGCTGACCACACCACTCGCATTGTGTGCGTGAGCGTTGCAAAGTAAATGTACACATACATGTTATTCAATCATTGCACCCACACTGCTCGTGTGCGCCAAAGAGCATCTGAGTTGCCAAGCGCTAAAATAGAAGTCAGTTCTATTCGTGACGCTGAACGTGGTCCAAGTCCTACCTCTCCCATCTCCTCATTGGTTTATAGAAGAAGGTGCCCACGTGCCTTCTCCTCATTGGTTATACCCACGTGGGTGATTGAAAGATGAACTGTGGTTGGTCGGTCATGGTAATTCTATGAAAGTTAGATGCCAATTGCCATATAAAGTCCAAAGAAGAAAAAGCCTGGAAGGAGGAGAGATGACTAGAAACGATTCGGTTAACCGTTTTATGTGTAGATGAATTGTCGGAGTAGAAGACCTAGAAGACCTAGAAGACCCACTGGCTCCAGGTCGTCTACAAGGCCATGCTAGGTAAAGCTCCGCCTTATCTCAGTTCACTGGTCACGATGGCAACACCCATCCGTAGCACGCGCTCCAGCAGGTGTATCTCACTGATCATCCCTAAAGCCAACACCTCATTCGCCCTTTCGTTCCAGTACTCTGCTGCCTGTGACTGGAACGAATTGCAAAAACTCGCTGAAGTTGGAGACCTTTATCTCCCTCACCAACTTCAAATATCAGCTATCTGAGCAGCTAACCGATCGCTGCAGCTGTACATAATCTATTGGTAAATAGCCCACCCATTTTCACCTACCTCATCCCCACAGTTTTTATTTATTTACTTTTCTGCTCTTTTGCACACCAATATCTCTACCTGTACATGATCATTTATCAATCCAGTGTTAATCTGCAATATTGTAATTATTCGCCTACCTCCTCATGCCTTTTGCACACATTGTATATAGACTCCCCTTTTTTTTCTACTGTGTTATTGACTTGTTAATTGTTTACTCCATGTGTAACTCTGTGTTGTCTGTTCACACAGCTATGCTTTATCTTGGCCAGGTCGCAGTTGTATTGTTCTCAACTAGCCTACCTGGTTAAATAAAGTTGAAATAAAATAAAAAATATTTCAGGTAGAATAACAACATTTATATCCCAGGACAAATTAGCAAGAAACTGAAAGCTAGCTAGCTAAATTGCCATAAATGTTTAATGTTTTTCAACCTGTCCCCAAAATAATACAACTGGTTCAGAGTTTATTTTGATATTTCAACCTGCATGTTGTGATCGTGTTTGGTGTGGGGGGACAAAATAAATTCTCACGATGGTACACGATGGCGCACAATGGCGCACACTGGCGCACGATGGAGCACGCGTCTGTCCGGTCTGGGCATGGTGTTAGCTTTTCTCAAACTAAGTTAAGAGATGTACAATGGGCCTACATACCAAATGGTGTGTTATTTGGACTTACGGTTCATGAGAAGAAGGCTTTCTAAAAATGTCCAAGATTAGTGAAAATATACCCTGACAAACCTTGAGGCAAATCTGTTCAGCATGAGGAAAGACACCTACATACAAAGTTTCAAGTCTTTAGGTGAAGTCTCCACCTCTCCCTGTCTGTGATACCTACATTTCAAGCAGACCACCATAGTTCCTGTGCCCAAGAACGCCAAGGTAACCTGTTTAAATGACTGGTACGCATAGCACTCACATCTGTAGACATTAAATGCTTTGAAAGTCTGGTCATGGCTCACATAAACACCATCATCCCAGACACGCTGGACCCACTCCAATTAGCATACCGCCCAAAGAGACTAAATCTCTATCGCACTCCACACTACCTTCTCCCACCTGGATAAGAGGAACTCCAAATGTGAGAATGTTGATCATTGACTACAGCTCAGCGTTCAACACTATAGTGCCCTCCAAGCTCATCACTAATCTCAGGACCCTGGGACTGAACATCTCCCTGTGGAACTGGATCCTGGACTTCCTGACGGGCCTCAATACGGGGGCCACTCAGGGGTGCTTGCTTAGTCCCCTCCTAAACTCCCTGAGTCCCCTCCTAAACTCCCTTCAACACCATCATTACGTTTGATGACGACACATTGGTGTTAAACATAATCATTGACGACAATGACAGCTTATAGGGAGGAGGTGAGTGACCTGGCATCCGCAAGACAAAGGAGCTACTAGCCTTGGAAGAAGGTACAAAATCTAAGGCAACATTTACCAATGGATTGTATGATATATTGGCAGGATACCTTTTTGGATCCAACGGTATATAAACAAGTCATGAAACTTCTGTAAATAATGACTTTCCAAGTGTTTTAATATACAAATCTACTTCCTTTAAAGGCGTTCCCAGGTGACAGTACTTAGCATATTGTTGGGAATAACCATCCGTTAACGTGATGGGGAGAACCTTGCATTGGGCCCTTTGGCTATGTAAAACAGACTCTTTAGTCTGCATCATATAGCTGCAGGTTATCACTGCGGTATTCTTAAAGGAAATTGTGACAAGTTCATAGAAGGATGGGGTGGAGGGTGGCAGTGGGTTGTTGAAAGAAAGAGGCGCGCGGGGGGGGGAACATCACTAGGGACAACCCTATTGATTTCACAAATGCATTTTAAAAGGTCCCAAGCTTAACTTCAGTATGACAGCAGGATTTGTATGTAACTTTGAACTCCTGCAGAACAGTAGAGCCGGAATGCTACCTCCTCTTATTAACGAGACGGAGGAGCTGTGGACCGGGTTAAGAGAGTCTTAAGGAGGCATGGTGCTGGATAGAGAGAGTGTATCAGGGTATAGGGATGCGGTATGCTGGCCTGTCTACATCAGCCTCCTTGAGTGTAGAACAGGGCCCTCCGTGGTCCGCAACCACTAATAGGATGGGAGGATACTGGTAAAAAGCACTCCGCACCAATTTGCATGAATAAAAAAAAAAGAAAGTGCCAATGGCACAGTTGGATAACAAGACAACAGAGGAGGGTAAAGAAAGGGACAGGGCAGAGACAGTGGGAGTCAGCAAGAGCCAAAGCCTCCTTCATAGTATCATGGAGAAGGAGAAAAAAATGAGGGAAAATGAAAAAAGTGTGCCTATAGGTATGAGGCTAATTAGTTAAGTTTCCGTCTGTATGAGAAAGGGAAAGCAGGGCAGAAGAGAACGCTTATTTCAATTTTCCCCAAAGATTGTCTTCAAAGTTAAAACTGGGGAAATGAAATGCATCAGAAATAATAATAATGGGAGAAGTGTATGACACTGCTGGCGGTTTCCTGTTCTCCCTCCTTCACCCCCCCTCTCTCCTTTCTCTCTCTCTCTCTCCCTTCCTTCCTTCCTTTCTTTCTCTGCCTTGCACTTTCTCTCTCTCTCTCCCTCTCTCTCTTTTTCTCGCTCTCTCTCTTCCTCTCTCTCCCTTTCTCTCTGCCTCTCTCTCTCTCCCACTCTCTCCTCTATTGTTCTCTCTCTCTCATTCTCTCTCTTTTGTTCTCTCTCTCTCTCTCTCTCTCTTTGTGGGCCTGCTGTTTGTTGTAATATTCACACTGAGGAGGAAAAGATAACTATAATACATAACTACTATTCCAACTACTGTAGCCTGTATACTGTACATACTATACTGTGAGTAGAATGTGACAAAATGTATATGGCTGTTATATGATTTACAAAATGAAAGATATAAAACCTTCTTTTCTGTTGTTACTGTAGATCAGTGTGAGCCCTAGTGCCCATCAGAGAGAGCGGCAGGATGGACATCTACTTTTTGCATGACACAAGACATTTTTCCAACAATAGTTTAGAGACAGATTATTTCACATATCACTGTAGCACAATTCCAGCAGGTCAGAAGTTTACGTACACTAAATTGATTGTGCCTTTAAACAGCTTGGAAAATTCCAGAAATTATGTCATGGCTTTAGAAGCTTCTGATAGTCTAATTGACATAATTTGAGTCAATTGGAGGTGTACCTGTGGATGTATTTCAAGGCCTACCTTCAAACTCAGTGCCTCTTTTCTTGACATCATGGCGAAATCAAAAGAAGTCAGCCAAGACCTCACAAAACAAATTGTAGATCTCCACAAGTCTGGTACATGCTTGGGAGCAATTTCCAAGTTACCACATTCATCTGTATAAACAATAGTACGCAAGTATTAACACCATGGGACCACGCAGCCGTCATACCGCACAGGAAGGAGACGCGTTCTGTCTCCTAGTGTAACGGCTTTCTTCTGTTGAAGGAGGAGCGGACCAAAATGCAGCGTGGTGGTTACTCATATTTATTAATGGAAAATGACTAGACATGAAAATACTGACATGTACAAAAACAACAGACGGAAACGTGAAAAAACTATACAGCCTGTCTGGTGAAACATAAACACAGAGACAGGAACAATCACCCACAAAACACTCAAAGAATATGGCTGCCTAAATATGGTTCCCAATCAGAGACAACAATAATCACCTGACTCTGATTGAGAACCGCCTCAGGCAGCCATAGACTACGCTAGCCACCCCACAAAACCCCAAGACAAAAACACACCACAATAACCCATGTCACACCCTGGCCTGACCGAATAAATGAAGAAAAAACATAATATATTTTGTCCAGGGCGTGACACCGAGAGACGAACATACTTCGTTGCGAAATGTCCAAATGAAACCCAGAACAACAGCAAAGGACCTTGTGAAGATGCTGCAGGAAACAGGTACAAAAGTATCTATATCCACAGTAAAACGGGTCCTATATCGACATAACCTGAAACGCAGTTCAGCAAGGAAGAAGCCACTGCTCCAAAACCGCCATAAAAAAGCCAGACTACCATTTGCAACTGCACATGGGGACAAAGATGGTACTTTTTGTGGAAATGTCTTCTGGTCTGATGAAACAAAAATAGAACTGTTTGGCCACTGTTTGGTGCACTTCACAAAATAGATGGCATCATGAGGTAGGAAAATTATGTGGATATATTGAAGCAACATCTCAAGACATCAATCAGGAAGTTAAAACTTGGTCGCAAATGGGTCGTCCAAATGGACAATGACCCCAATCATACTTCCAAAGTTATGGCAAAATGGCTTAAGGACATCAAAGTCAAGGTATTGGAGTGGCCATCACAAAGCCCTGATCTCAATCCCACAGGAAATTTGTGGTCAGAACTAAAAAAGTGTGTGCCAGCAAGGAGGCCTTACACCAGCTCTGTCAGGAGAAATGGGCCAAAATTCACCCAACTTATTGTGGGAAGCTTGTGGATGGATACCCAAAACGTTTAACCCAAGAAAAACAGTTTTAAGGCAATGCTACCAAATACTAATTCAGTGTATGTAAACTTCTGACCCACTGGGAATCAGTTCTTTTCATGAAAGAAATAAAAGCTGAAATAAATAATTCCCTCTACTATTATTATGACATTTCACATTCTTAAAAGAAAGTGGTGATACTACCTGACCTGAGACGGGGAAAATGTTACTAGGATTAAACGTCAGGAATTGTGAAAAACTGAGTTTAATTGTTTTTGGCTAAGTTGTATATAAACCGACTTAAACTGTACATTACCCTGCTGGCTAGACCAATAGCAATTGTAATGACAGGTATATGTCAAGGACAACAATGCAGTTCTGTTCAGCTTTTTTGTCCAATTTGGATCTCGATTTTAACATAGTCAGCTAGCTGGTTGATTGACTTTTTAGCCAACAGAACTCAAAGGGTGAGAGTCAACAGTTCCCTATCCAAATCAATATCCTCCTCCACTGGTTCACCACAAGGGTATTTTTCTACTGTATACGAATGATTGTCAGAGTAACCATGACTCTACACATATCAGTAAGTTTGTAGATGACTCAGTTACTGTGTGTATTTTACAGGATGAGGAGGTGAGCCATGGCCCAGTGGTGGAGGAGTCTGTTGGGTGGTGTGACCGCTCCTATTTAAAACTTAATTTCAAGAAAACCAAGGATATGGCAATTGATTTCCGGAGGAGCCCTCTGCCACCAATGCAGACGCTGATTGATGCTGAGCCAGTGGAGATCGCTGATCAATACAAATACCCTGGCACTTTCCTTGACAGCAAACTGAGTTTTGAGGTCAATGTGGATGCTACCTGTGCAAAGGAAAACCAGCCTGTTATTACTGAGGAAAGTCCTGAGTTTCAGGGTTTAAAGGACGCTGATGACCATCGTTTACGGAGCATATTCACTGAATCCATTTTAACATTCAATATGATCTGCTGTTTTGATAGTCTTAACTTAAAGGGTAAGAATAGGCTGGGTAACATTTAGCCAAATAATGGACAAAAGGAGCCTAATGTAATTCTTTATAGTCTAAGGGTAAGGGACTTACAGGTTCTGTTTAGAGTCGAATTGGCTCTGGCAGAAGAAACTGCCAAATATTCCACCTAAACGTGGATCGATTCTTAATTGCAGAACGGTTCTAGAAACACAAAGCCCTCTACTTTCATAATACATAAAAATAATTTGAAATGCAAAATACACACTTTAACCGTTTTAACACAGTTGCAGCCGACAGTAGTTTTCAGTGACAACACGTCTTCCGTTAACACACAGGTGTTCAGAGATGCAGATAGCTAATTAGCACAGGTACGCCTCTGTCTTCCATCTGTTTTCTGTAAACAGCCGTATCCTGGAAATATGACCGTGTGGGAACCTTAACCTATAAAAGTCTGTAGTAATTTAACCTTTAGTTTTTAGAAAATTATTTATTGTTGATATGAAAGATATGTTACTTATGTTTCCAAAACCGCAAGTGATGCGTTTTAGCATTCAGAACGAGTATCGGGGCTCTCAACAAAACTCCCCTGGCCAGATGATACTATCATCAATAGGCGCTAGTTAGCATCTATGAATGGGTTAGGTAACATTGTGAAACAAAGTAGCAGGATCATTAGTATAAACTTAACGGCCCTTCTATCAGACCTGTATCAGACACGACCCATACGCAAGGTGCAATCCATTCTGAGGGACTCCCAGAATCCCTTGTTTGATGAATTGACGATGCTTCCTTCAGAGCGCAGATTCAAGCTCCCTAAGTTTAAAACTAACAGGTCTACACTCACCTTCATCACATTTGTTTTCAGCTTCCTCAACAAGCTATTATTGTGTACTGTGTACATATTGCTGTGCATACTGGTTTTGGTGTATATTAATGTCAAGTGTTCATTGTGTTTTTTTATATTTCCTACTAAATGAATTGCTCCTTGGGATAATAAAGACTCTACTCTACTAGGAAAATGGTCTATCTATACCCTTTTCATCTATGTCTTTAAAAGTATTTTAAAATCATGCTTCGTCTACATCGCATCCTTTGTCTGTTTCCCAATATATATTATCACTCTATTGTGAGAGCATTAGTATCACTTTCATTAAGAGGACACTAATTAGACTGTAGCCACATCAGTAATTACCATATCATTACCATGATCGCTCAGCGTTTTGTGTGTTCATTCCCTCCCTGTTGGAGGGAGGGAGGGGATGCCTGTAAGCTCTGTTAGTCTCATGATGACAAGAGGAGCATTCCCTTCCTGCAAGGCAATCCAGAGCTGTGTCTCAAATGGCTCCCTATTCACCTATATAGAGTTCAGGTCAAAAGTAGTGCACTATATAGGAAATAGGGTGCCATTTTGGATATGTCCTCAACCATCCAGGGCCAATTCACCATGACAATAGAGGCTTAGAATTACCATGGAGGAACCCTGCTCCTGGCTCTTTAGGCTGCTTCTTCTTCCACCCAGCCAGGCAGCAGCTTGTTTACAGTATTCGTGGGGGGCTGGGTGAAGGTTGACCCTGGCTGCTGACAACCTTGAGCAGGTCGGTCTCCGACTCCAGGCCTGTCCTGTTTGACGCCTCCGTCCATTTGTGGTTCTTAGAGGGCTAAAGGGTCAGCTCCATTTTTACACCGTCAAGCCCCCCCCTCGCCTCGATCCTCACTCTGCCAGATACACTTACTGTCTCTCTCTCTCTCCTTCCCACCCTCTCCCCTTGTCTCCTGTTACTGCTCTAGTCTCCTGCTCCCCTCTCCTCTCTCTCACCCTGATACATAGCAACACTGATAGACATGTTTCCCTCTCAGCCAGTGAGGAGGATTGCGCATTGTGTTATCCTTCAGTATCTCTACCCTTCTATCCTTCCTCACATTTTTTTCCCACGAAGCTGTCCACTCACATTGCATTACGGCAGCCTGCGTGTGATACGATAGGACGACTCCTCCAAACCATTGCAAAGAAATCTGCTTTTATTAAGGCCCTTATTATCATTCAAAATCAGTCGCTTTTTAGCATTTAAGTGTCAAAAGTTCACGCCGAAATTTCCAGCACTATGCCTCGAGGTATGAATGGAATGAGCACATCAGGCAGCCGTTGCAATAAGATATAGTCTCTTTTTTCCCCTAATAAACACACTGTGTGACTGCTAGTAAAATTACAAGGGATTTCACAGGGCCAGAGTTGGTGTGATGAAATGCTATCTGAAAGAGCCTGGCACTAGCAATAAATGTTCACAGCGTTCAGCCCTATGGTGCATTGTGCAACAAATATTAAGCTAATCATCAGTCACTTTTGTCTTCTGGGCAGAACGTTGGAGCTGTAACTGTTAAAATCCTGCTTACCATTTGAGGCGAAACCACCCCCTACGTACCCACTGCCCACCCCCTGCATGCACACACACACACACACACCCCTACCACCCCGGGCTGTTCATCTCTTATGAAAGGGAGGATAAGGCAGACAGTCAGGATCACACACTATGATGCCTGCCCTACATAGTGTATTTTCTTCCACCAAATACTTCACAAGATGTCACTGACATTATTTAAAGTGATTACACTTAGCAGAAGTGAATGTCATGGAACTGCAATTACTCTCATGGCAATTTCAGCCCTTTTGACAATCTACCCTATAGCCCTGCAGTAAAACAAACACACACACACACACACACACACACGCACGCACGCACGCACGCGCACACACACACACACACACACACACACACACACACACACACACACACACACACACACACACACACACACACACACACACACGCACATACACACACACACACACACACACATACACACGCACATACACACACACACACACACACACACACACACACACACACACACACACACATACACACACACGCACGCACGCACGCACGCACACACACGCACGCACACACACACACACACACACACACACACACACACACATACACACACATACACACACATACAAACAAACACTAACGTATCATATCATCCATACCATGACAACTATACTGGAAAACAAAGAAAATGGTTCTACCCAAGGTGAAATAGTTGATGTCTGTAAGTTTTTTATTTAATAAATGCCATGAGGGCATACTGTATGACACTGACATTTAAGTACAGTATGTGGACACTTCCAGCATAAGGATTTCTTTACAGAACTACCGAACAATTAGTGTTCAACTATCACTAATGTCTAAACTTTGATAGGATTTATTTGTATTTCATATTAAATAGTATTTCTTTGTGATTAATATTTTAAGATCATTACAGATCTTTGTGAGATAAAGGCTTTGAATAATATGTTCAAATAAAATGTACAAATGTAATTTCTATGCCATAGAATTCTATGAATAAAAATAGTAATTAAATTCAAGAACTGTCAAAACGCCGTTAATAAAATAAACCTGTGCAGTGTATGCTATGAACATACTAATTTCCTATGTAGAAAATCAATCTGAGAGTATTTATGCATGCAGGCACACATACTCACACACGCACATACACACTCACGCGCACACACACACTCCCCCCCACACACACACACTTTCACACGCATGCACATACTGTATATCATTGATATTTTTCACACAAGGACATGCTGAGCCTGAAGCCAGTGCTTAATTGCACGAGCTATCATTACACGGAAAATCAACAATTTTAAAAATACACCGAACACCTTTCATCTTCAGCCTCGTCTAATGGCACCAGTAAGAGCCGTCTGGAAGAGAACTTAATGTAGTCAAACTATCTAAACAGCGCCAGCGGGTGCCTCGCAATCAGCACCACTGACGCAGATACTTTTGGACACGTGGCCGAGTGCTGCAATGCTGTCTAACACCACCACCCCTCATCCATCCATCCCCATCTCTCCTCTTTTTCATCTCCTCTCTTTTCCTTTCTCCCTCCCATCTTCTATCCACCCCACTCTTCTCTACTCCTCTCTCCTCTCCTTTCTCCCTCCCATCTTCTATCCACCCCACTCTTCTCTACTCCTCTCTCTTCTCCTTTCTCCCTCCCATCTTCTATCCACCCCACTCTTCTCTACTCCTCTCTCCTCTCCTTTCTCCCTCCCATCTTCTATCCACCCCACTCTTCTCTACTCCTCTCTCCTCTCCTGTCTCCCTCCCATCTTCTATCCATCCCACCCCACTCTTCTCTACTCCTCTCTCCTCTCCCTCCCATCTTCTATCCACCCCACTCTTCTGTACTCCTCTCTCCTCTCCTTTCTCCCTCCCATCTTCTATTCACCCCACTCTTCTCTACTCCTCTCTCCTCTCCTTTCTTCCTCTCTCTTCTCCTCTAATGGTTGGGAATCAGATGTGGCCCATGTTCTCATCATGTCTGCCTGTTTTGCCTGTGGTGAGCAAAAGAAAAATGGAACACAAACATCATACAGACATCAATAAGAGAAAACATATTAATATTATCCACTGCTTGTGTCTGTGTGTGTATTTTTTCATCTCATTTGAGAATTGCTTGTTGTTCTAGCACCCTGTCTATTAACTGTACCAACCCTGTCTCTTTGTAGCACTGAGAGGATGCACTTGTCTCCTCCTCCTCCTCATCTGACGCAGCAGTGGAGACTCAGGCTGGCCACAGCCACATGGCCCTCAGGGAGGCAGCATAATGAGGATGTCTGCATCCCAAATGGCACCCTATTTCCTATGTAGTTCCTATGGGCCTTGGTCAAAGCAGTGCAGTATAAAGGGAATAGGGTGCTATTTGGGACTCTTCCTCTGCCTCCATTCTGTCTCATTTCAATTGTAAACGCTGCTGCTGCTTCTGCTGAAACACCCTGCACTTTGGACTGGTGATGGCAGCATTATGGGCCACGCTCTCCTTCTGACAGTCCATCATGTCCACACAACGACATAGTCAGACACCAGGCTAGGCCCCATTTCACTGCTCACTACTGCTGTCTCCAACAGTCTACTTTACATCAATGTAGGCTACAGGCGTTAGGCTTTTTATGCAGCTGCGTAGGGGCTTCCTCTAGATTCTGCCATCGTTATACTTAAGTTATTTTATTTGAAATTGTGCATTTATTCCCCCATTAGTACTACTTTACAGCTCCTCCAGCTACATCACTGTATATAGGTACGTCTCAGTGGGTGGTAGTAAATTAGCTATGTCTTAATAAAATCATTACAAATGCATCCATGCTAAAGTCAGACTTCATTATATGAAACAGTACAAGCTTCATACATACTGTATTCTAAACATTACAAACCCATGTTTTTACATTCCACTGTTCCTGAGCTACATTACATACAGCTACAAGACAAGACTGTACTCCAACCCCACCATGTAAAACATTTCCAGCCCAATAAACACACATTGTTCACCTAAGAAATATTAGCATAATACACTCCACTTTAATTAGCAAGCACAAGGTCAGGGAGAGACTGACAAGAGGGGTTAGAGGTCAAGTAACATTTGTGGGCAGCTAGCAGTCGGCAAGCGTCCAATTTACACATGCAGCCAGCCGGGCCCTCATCTATTAGCCTTAATATTGACAAATGCATAACAGCAGTGTCAAGCGGTGATCTGCCTGGGATTTTTCTGTTTCCTGATGTGGCGGGTCTCCCCTGAGTACGCTACAGAAACATATTATCTTCAAACAATCCCAATGACAGCCAAATAGCCTGCTTGTCGCTAGTAAAACCCTGTCTAATGATGAGTGCCGAGGGAGCAACCCTGACTCCTTGTAGCAGGCTGAACACTCCCTTGTGTACCGAGTGGAGAGGAGAGGAGAGGAGAGGAGAGGAGAGGAGAGGAGAGGAGAGGAGAGGAGAGGAGAGGAGAGGAGAGGAGAGGAGAGGAGAGGAGAGGAGAGGAGAGGAGAGGAGAGGAGACAGCAGACAGCATCCCAACAATCCACTCCTTCTTATTCCCTCTATCGTTAATATTTATTCTAACACTTTCTCGTTCTATTTTCACTTTCTGTTCTGCTTCATTTTCATTATGTTGCAACACAAAGTCAACATTCATTACGATAACCATTACCTTGTTGTTTTCTATCTGTTCCCACTACCTCTGTAGAGACTTGGATAATCAAATTGGGACAATTGGCCATGATAGGTACAGTGGCGTGCAGCAGTAGAAGAGAGAGGCCTTCCTACTGGTACAACATCATCCGGGTATCAACACTACTGGAACAGCAATGTGTAGTTTATGTGTGTGTGTGTGTGTGTGTGTGTGTGTGTGTGTGTGTGTGTGTGTGTGTGTGTGTGTGTGTGTGTGTGTGTGTGTGTGTGTGTGTGTGTGTGTGTGTGTGTGTGTGTGTGTGTGTGTGTCTGTGTATTTTAGGCTCCTCTCGTAACTCAGAGTGTTTTATAATTAGAAGTGAAATGATAGCAAGCTGAATATACGGTGCGTAGGGGTATAATGTATTCTTCATGAAACGATGGGGGTATGAAACACTCACAGACACAGATTCATAGCCATACCCTGTTAATGTGATGCTGTGTTAAACATTGCACCGCATCTACAGTCCCCGCAAAATCATACTGCCAATTAATGGTGAGGGGAAATGTTGGAGCCTGCTAAGTTTGCTTTTATCCTTTTTATTACCATTGTATCACATTCCAGTTTTACTGATACACTGAAGCTTTCCTGTTAGAAGTTATTTTAAATCTCAAATGTTTGATTAATGTGGATCCCAACTGCTATTTCCAAATTGCATTCATACTGAATTTTAATATACAGTACAGTAGCTGATACAGTGCTGTAGATATAAAAGGAATTGTGCTTATCCTTAAAGAAGCGGGTGCCCTACAATGACTGTCACACATGCTCCCACTCCTCCTCTCCAGCGTTCAAGGGCGCCAGGCTGCCCATCATTGCGCATACCTGTCACCATCATTACGCACATCAGCGCTCATTGGACTCACCTGGACTCCATTACCTTGTTGATTGCCCCTGCTATATCTGTCTGTTCCTCGGTTAGATCCCTGGGTCAGCATTATTGTCGTTTTGTTTTCCCATGTCCAGATACTGTCCGTATTCTGTTCCTGTCCGTGTTTCATTAAAAGTTCACTCCCTGTACTTGCTTCCCGTCTCCAGCGTCTGTCCTCAGAGAATGCTGACACCAATATCTGAAGCATAAGGGAGGTTTTTTGTTTTGTTGGTGACGTCGGGTCCGGGTGCCCCTGCCGTTGGAACCGGGGGTGCCTCAGCTAGCTCGTTGGGCTTTCAACCTCGTTGGCTCGGGAGGCACCCATCCCACGTCATGCCTCTGCCGGCTCGTCGGGCTCCCACACCTCAGCCGGCTCCTCAGGCTCAAATCCCACATCATGCCTCAACCGGTTCGTCAGGCTCCCTCGCCTCAGCCGGCTCGTTGGGCTCCCATGTGTCAGCCGGCTCGTCGGGCTTCTACGCCTCAGCCGGCCCGTCAGGCTCATCCAGGTGGGATGCCGTGTGGCTCCCCTAAAGGGGCGGGGGGAAACTGTCACGCCTGCTCCTGCTCTTCCTCTCTGGCGCTCTCTGGCGCCAGGCTGCCCATCATTACGCACACCTGTCACCATCATTACGCACATCAGCGCTCATTGGACTCACCTGGACCCCATTACTATGTTGATTGCCTCTCCTGTATCTGTCTGTTCCTCAGTTAGAGGCAGGGTAGCCTAGTGGTTAGAGAGTTGGACTAGTAACTGAAAGATTGCAAGTTCAAATCCCCATATTTGACAAGGTACAAATCTGTCGTTTTGCCCCTGAACAGGCAGTTAACACACTGTTCCTAGGCCGTCATTGAAAATAAGAATTTGTTCTTAACTGACTTGCCTAGTTAAATAAAGGTAAAATAAATATCCCTGTGTCAGCATTATTGTCGTTTTGTTTTCCCCTGTCCAGACGCTGTCCGTATTCTGTTCCTGTCCATATTTCACTAAAAGTTCACTCCCTGTACTTGCTTCTCTTCTCCAGAATCTGTCCTCACAATGACATACAAACAAATAATTAAGTTAACAAGAAAGAGAACTTGATCTCAACCAAAGCAAAGGGGTGTCTCCTCTCTTCCTCCTCCAGATCTGAGTGTGTGCTTCCCAAATGGCACCCTATTTCCTATAGGACTCTGGTCAAAAGTAGTGCACTATACAGGGAACAGGGTGCCATTAGGGATTCAAGCAGTGCTTCTATTAAAAACATGTATTTTTCATGTTCTTTTCCACAGATGACAGGGCCACTGGGCCAGCCAATGAGAGAGCAGGAGACCTTGGTGGTGTCTTAATGCCAAGAGAACAGAAGAGAAGAGAAGAGAAGAGAGGAGTGCTAACAGACCCTGATTAGCTCCGTTTATCTCTAATTAATTACCTTTACCTAATTAGACGCCCTGTTTCAGTGAGACGCAGAGTCAAGTAGACCACATTATTAGTGCGCTCATCGCTGTGCCTTTACAAAAGGTCTGAAATTAATGTAACGTGAGAAAATAATTCTGAGGATTTAATTGCACAGGTGTTGCCTTATGGCAACGTTTCATCATCCAGAGAACACAGCACGGCGAGGTGGCTGAGGAGAAGCTCCCTGAGATTATTAGCGGGGTTTGGTACGAGGGGACTATATTGCTGTGAGACGTCTCACCATGGCAACGGCTCATTAGTTAGGCTTGTTATTGTATTATTTATTACTTTTGGCCTTCCCCCATTAGTCTGATTGATTCATGGGCCTTCTTTATACCTCCTGTTCTCAGTGCAGTGGCTCTCTATTGCTTATAATCAAACTTGGTACAGTAAGTGGGCTTGGTTTAATATGGCCTGTTTTATCTAATATACTACAAAGAAAGGAATTAAATCATAAATAATAAGCAAATTAATCAATATTTAAACTAATCGAATCATGACTGACTTAGTCACATCTTCCCCTCCAAACATTAAACACATAATTTCATCAACACTGTTTTCACTGTTTAAAATGTAAATCTCAAAACTGTTTTAATACTGAAACACTGACAAAAATGTAAATACACAGAAAAACATGTTGGTATTGGAATGTCTTCAAAGACTTTTCCCTGGACACCAGTCAACATCAATGCAGCCAGTTGTCTGAGCTGTGTTTTATTCCTTTAGAACATGCTCTTATATTGACTCAAATTAAAGCAATTCAAGCAATTCTACCCTGAGACAAGGCCAATAATGAAAGGAACTGAACAACTGAAGGCAACATTTTATACCATGCCACTGGCCTAGTTATTAAACAATGACTCTCAATACATGGATTTGATTTGAGCTGCCATCAATCCCCATGCAAGAAGAATGTTTAGGCTATACCACACGTGTGCTGATCTTTTTAAGAATGGTAATTTCCACTACCGTCAAGTCCCTTCAGCAACACAAGTCCAATGTTACATCCCACAAATGCTAAAATCATGTAATAGTACATGTATATGTAGTATACATTTACATATGCATAATAAATATTACAGTCATAATGAGAAGCGCTACAACCTTTTCAGGGGCCAGGGCTCTGTAATTATCGTTGCCCTTCTGAGAGCAAACAATCTAAACAGAACATAAAGTTTCACAGCAAATGACTGAAGATACACAACCTAGCACAGTGATATATTGACAAAGCACAGCTTATAGGGAGAGGATAAACTACAGTTGTTTTTTACTAATGTTGATTGTAAATGTCAGTGTGTATTTACAGCTCTGCACTGAACTGACTTAAAGAATGTCTGTGGTGAAAAATATCTCCCCAACAAGCAGGGATCTGGGAATGGCTGTAGTTGGAGAGGGAGGACGGTAGAGGGGGGAAAGAGGAGAGGGGGATGAGAGGAGAGGAGAGGGGGATGAGAGGAGAGGATGAGAGAAGAGGGTGCTGCTAAAGATAAAAATAAGATGTGAGAGTGTTTGTCATGTATGTATTGACCTGCATCAACCACAGAAAAAGATGCCCTTGACCAGCCACAGTCTGTCTGCTGAAGGTAACAGTTAGCTGCCTAAGTTACGAAACTGTTTTTATATTTCATTGCCAGAGTTCCTCTACATAATAAACCTCTCGACTCCACCAGCTGTTTACATTGTTTCGCTCTTCCTCCTCATCCCTCCTTTCTTTGTGTTCCAGTGCAGTGGAAAGACATGGGTTGTGTCCCAAATGGCAATCTACGGGTTTTGGTCAAAAGTAGTGCACTATACAGCGAATAGGGTGCAGTTTGGGATGTAGACATAGATGACAGTTTGAGGAGGGACGCTTGATGTCCTGACGCTTATAGCACCGTAGAAGAAGTTAATGATGCAGTGAAGCGTGTATGTGTGTGTGTGTGTGTGTGTGTGTGTGTGTGTGTGTGTGTGTGTGTGTGTGTGCATGTGGTGAAAACTCTACTGAGGTCTACTGGACAAAGACGTACTTGTGGTTCCTCCCATCTATTCCACCTCCTCCACCACTTCGGCTACTGCTCCTTGCAGTCCTGTCTTATGGCACCTCTGTCAATATGTATGGGCAAGACAGCTGTAACCAAGCATGATCAAGTCTACTGACCTGGAAATGGCAATGTGGCCCAACCTCACTGATCTACTCAGTATCCCCGGCCCGGTCTACTGGAACTGCTGGCCAAGGAAGGAAAGGACCCGCCTCCCTTCGACCATCACTCACAACATCTTTCAGAAAAATACATGGCTTACTCCTTACATTTGATCAGATTTCCAATGTTTTTGTATTCACAACAGATCTTTCCCTCAATAAAAAGGAAGATAGACAAACACGGAGAGTATAGACTGTCTTTATGGTACCGTATATTATTACGACAACCTTTTCAAAAGCCAGGGCTCCATTGTCCTACTCGCAGCTAAACATCTAAACAGAACATAAAGGTTCACAGTAAATGACTGAAGATACACAACTAAACAGAACGTAAAGGTTCACAGTAAATGACTGAAGATACACAACTAAACAGAAAATGACTGAAGATACACAACTAAACAGAATGTAAAGGTTCACAGTAAATGACTGAAGATACACAACTAAACAGAACGTAAAGGTTCACAGTAAATGACTGAAGATACACAACTAAACAGAATGTAAAGGTTCACAGTAAATGACTGAAGATACACAACTAAACAGAACGTAAACAGAAATGACTGAAGATACACAACTAAACAGAACGTAAAGGTTCACAGTAAATAACTGAAGATACACAACTAAACAGAACGTAAAGGTTCACAGTAAATGACTGAAGATACACAACTAAACAGAACGTAAAGGTTCACAGTAAATGACTGAAGATACACAACTAAACAGAAGATAAATGACTGAAGATACACAACTAAACAGAATGTAAAGGTTCACAGTAAATGACTGAAGATTAAACAGAACGTAAAGTTCACAGTAAATGACTGAAGATACACAAAATGACTAAACAGAACGTAAAGGTTCACAGTAAATGACTGAAGATAACAAACTAAACAGAAATGTAAAGGTTCACAGTAAATGACTGAAGATACACAACAAACAGAACGTAAAGGTTCACAGTAAATGACTGAAGATACACAACTAAACAGAATGTAAAATGGTTCACAGTAAATGACTGAAGATACACAACTAAACAGAAATGACGTAAAACTAAACAGAACGTAAAGGTTCACAGTAAATGACTGAAGATACACAACTAAACAGAACGTAAAGGTTAAACAGAATATAAAGGTTCAAATAACTGTAGAATGTAAAGGTTCAAAATGACTGAAGATACACAAACTAAACAGAAATGACTGAAGATAAAACTAAACAGGTTCACAGTAAATGACTGAAGATACACTAAACAGAACGTAAACAGTAAATGACTGAAGATACACAACTAAACAGAATGTAAAGGTTCACAGTAAATGACTGAAGATACACAACTAAACACAAATGACTGAAGATAAAACGTAAAGGTTCACAATAAATGACTGAAGATACACAACTAAACAGATACACAACTAAACAGAGCGTAAAGATGCAGGTTCAGAACAGTAAATGACTGAAGATGACACAACTAAACAGAACGTAAAGGTTCACAGTAAATGACTGAAGATACACAACTAAACAGAGCGTAAAGGTTCACAGTAAATGACTGAAGATTCACAGCACAACTAAACAGAACGTAACAGAACGTAAAGGTTCACAGTAAATGACTGAAGATACACAACTAAACAGAACGTAAAGGTTCACAGTAAATGACTGAAGATACACAACTAAACAGAACGTAAAGGTTCACAGTAAATGACTGAAGATACACAACTAAACAGAACGTAAAGGTTCACAGTAAATGACTGAAGATACACAACTAAACAGAACGTAAAGGTTCACAGTAAATGACTGAAGATACACAACTAAACAGAACGTAAGTAAATGACTGAAGATACACAACTAAACAGAACAAAGTTCAAATGACTGAAGATAAATGACACAACTAAACAGAACGTAAAGGTTCACAGTAAATGACTGAAGATGAAGATGCACAACTAAACAGAACGTAAAGGTTCACAGTAAATGACTGAAGATACACAACTAAACAGAACGTAAATGACTGAAGGTACACAACTAAACAAACGTAAAGGTTCACAGTAAATGACTGAAGATACACAACTAAACAGAACGTAAAGGTTCACAGTAAATGACTGAAGATACACAACTAAACAGAACGTAAAGGTTCACAGTAAATGACTGAAGATAACAACTAAACAGAACGTAAAGGTTCACAGTAAATGACTGAAGATGACTGAAGATGCACAACTAAACAGAACGTAAAGGTTCACAGTAAATGACTGAAGATACACAACTAAACAGAACGTAAAGGTTCACAGTAAATGACTGAAGATACATACACAACTAAACAGAATGTAAAGGTTCACAAGATAAATAAACAGACTGAAGAAATGACTGAAGATACACACTAAACAGAACGTAAAGGTTCACAGTAAAGGTTCACAACTAAACAGAACGTAAATTCACAGAAATGACTGAAGATACACAACTAAACAGAGCGTAAAGGTTCACAGTAAATGACTGAAGATGCACAACTAAACAGAACGTAAAGGTTCACAGTAAATGACTGAAGATACACAACTAAACAGAGCGTAAAAGTTCATAGTAAATGACTGAAGATACACAACTAAACAGAAGAATACATGGGTTAATCCTTACATTTTATCAGGTTTTTTTTCATCTTTATGGTTTCTTATCATATGATCTGGAGCGTACAGGCTGATAAAGATCTAAATGTGTACAGCCAGGAGTGGAATTCCAGTGGGGTTTAATTCACTCATCTATCTTACTGTGATAGAAACGTGCAGATGCTGGTAAATGCAAAACTTTCTCCAACACATCTTTTATATTCCCTTCCTTGACAAATGCTCCATTTCATCACTTCTCTGTACAATATCACACAATGTGACAATGTCTTACTGAGGACAGTTTCAAATTTGTTCAACAATATCACATCAGAGAGTATTCTCCTCTCTCTGGGAGAGGTGGGCATGCCACGCTTGTTCAATGGATCTGGAATGAGTGAAATTAACAAAAATGATTTGACAATCTGTCGTCAGTCATTACATATCAATGAGCTCCATCGCCTGCTCTGCATATTCCCAATGGCTTTACTAAAAAGTACAGCAGGTATTCTAATGTGTGATAAAAGCCTTGTTTCACGTTGAGCATGAAAAGTGATGGACATGTGACGACTTTAAACGTAACCCCCTGTTTCTGAGCCCCTGTTTGGAGATATAATACAAAGAAATCAAGAAGAAGTGTCATTCTGAGAAACCCAGAAGCCTTTAGTGTGAAGTGTCTTGCTGGTGTCACTTTTAGCTGCGATTATGGTCCATTGATGTGTGTAAAGCTTGTAGGACTGTGCTCATTTTAAACGTTTAGCGATTCAAGTGTTCTGAAGTCTTCCACTGAAAAGAGAAAAGGCTTCAATATTAATTCTGTGTACTGGTAAAAGGCCTGTTACTAAATATAATGAATGACAATACCAGTATGTGATGTTGCATTAAATAGATGTAGATAATCTGACCAATACCACATCATGTTATTCATGTCCAACTACATAACACCCAAAATTACTTTTTACTGCCAATTGAAATCTGTAGGCCTACTTTTTAGCACAAAGGACAAACCATGACGTTGATTTGCTAATCCCCCCCCCCACCACCACCACCACCACAGAAAATGCTGGTTTGGAAATGTGGTGGAACTTCTACTTAGCTTCTATCCACTTAAATTCAAAACCAGGAAGGGATGGTGGAGATGAGATGGGCCCTGCAAAGGTCAGTCAATTCAAGAGCACAGAAAACCACCCTTTTACTTTCTCCCTTGTTTCTTTAACTCTGTGGGTAGATCAGAGGGGGGTGCAGTGCCACGCTCTCTCTCTACCTGACAAGGTCCCTCCCTCCCCTCTCCTCGCCACACTGCTGTCCTCAGCATCTCCATGGGGCAGTGACTAATTGCCCCCGTAAATCACCACGCTGACCGAGTCTTCCTCCGTTTATTTTTCCTGGCAGTAATTTAGTGCTTGCTCTTTTACACACTTGTCACTGCGTCTTTTTCCTCACATTAGAGGCCGGTAGAGAAAGGAGCGTAATTAACGGAGCGCTGCGCTCCTCACCAGCCCTCCTTCATCATGGTGTGATAATTGTGCTCCTTGTCTGTCACCGTAACCTCTCAGTTTCCCCGGGAAACTTCCGTGCTGTTATTTGTCAACCATGAGAGAAATATATAGCGAAGAAGATTCGGGAAAGCACCCGGCTGTAGCTCTGCTCGCTGCGCCATCGCCTAGCGACTAGTTTTCCTATTTGTCCGAAGACTAGGTCATTTATATCTTGCAGAAAAACTTGTCAAATATTTAGCCTGACCCACGTGAGAAGATAAAAGATACGTGGTAAACACACCTGGATTCTTGATAGCGGAGGAGTTTTATTCTCTCTTTTTTTGCCCTCAACGAGCCGCAGAGGAGAGAAGCTAGCACAGGCAGGAAGGCAGCAGAGTGGGGCCTTAATGAACCACTTGTGTATTCAGAGTGCTGAAATGCAAAAGCTAGGAGCAGTGGGGATGCAGAGCACAGAACAGCTGAGAGCAGGAAAAATCCATTCATTGAGTAGCTAGCTAATCTATTTACAGCAGAAAGGTCCACTTCACTCATCTCTTTTACAAGTTACAGAACTGAAGCAATAGAACAGCTGGCTAAAGTAGGCGATATGCTTGGCCAAATGTGACATAAGATGACACTCATAAGCATTCAATAAATACAAAATGTAATCGGTTGAACGCATATGTATTAATCTTATGGCTTATTTGGCCAAACATATAGGCTACAGTACAGCTAGCTATACTGTAACCTATTCAAAGGAATTTACTGCATAGCATGTCATATCATATTCTATTTTTATAAGGGAGGTTGGGAAGGGCCAGGTGATTCACCGTGTGGCTTGTTATCTCTGTTGGTCGACCCGTGGTGATGCACAGTATCCATCACCTCGTAACCCTAACCCCAGAGGTTAACTCATCAATAACTTTACTGCTGCTAGCCAAGGAAAATATAGATGGCTGGAGACTTCAGTCAGGGTATGCGTTCAAAAAGGCACCCTATTCCCTATATGGTGCACCACTTTTGAACAGGGTTCCATGGCCCTATGTAGGGAATAGGGTGCCATTTGAGCTGCATCCATAGTTTGGCATGAGGAGGCTCTTTGACTGGCTCTCTGTGTCCCCTGTCCCCCCACACCCCGACACCCAGTCCTGCCCCAATTTTTTAATATCTTGATTTTCCTGTCACAGACAGGGGCTAATGGGATGAGTGGTCAAGATTTCAAGATCCATCACTGGTTTGCAGAGGAATTAGCATGGGCCCCATGCATCACCTGCCAGAGCTGTCAGCCATGCCGCCTCGCCTGCTGTCCCACACCGAGCTTCTTCATTATAGACCCCACCACCACTGCTCTGCGGCTGGGCTGCTGACTGCCTGTCTCCCCTCAGAGCAACTCAGAGCTACCCTGGCCTCTCCTCTCCCCAGCCTAGTGTCCCAAACGGCACCCTATTCCCTATTTAGTGCACTATTTTGACCAGAGCCATATAGGCCTTAGGGAGTAGGGCAGCATTTGGGACAGAGCCATGGAACCTGCTGGAGCCACAGCTGAAACAAGGCCCTGCCACGCCCCTCAATGTCAGCCCCAGCTATGCCAACCACTAAATTAGGATACACTGTCATGGTTGTGCTTTTAGAAATTAGGGACCGGTGAGCGTCTGCCTGCTTGCCTGACTCTCTCCTCTACCTCTGTCAAGACCGCTCACCTGCTCTCTCTCTCAAACATGCTGTGACTCTCCCTTCCTCCTCTTGTCCTCTTTTACCTCTCCACTCCCCCCTCCCTTTGTGCCATATCTGTTTTTAAGTGAGTGTTTGTGGGCAGGAACAGAACAGAAGTTTATTTAGAACTATTAAGGTAATTAAGCATCCTTTGGCCTCTGTTGCCAGGCGAGTCGGGGGAGAAGAAACACTGCCAGCTTCCCAAATGGCACCCTATTCCCTATGTAGTGCACTACTTATGACCAGATGCCTACTTTTGACCAGACGTCTATGGGCTCTGGTCAAAAGTAGTGTACTAAATAGGGAATAGGGTGCCATTTGGGACACAGACGTTGATTACTCACTACATCCCCTCTGGCCCGGCTTTGAGCAGTGAGCAGAGAGCAGGGGGGTGTTGGCTCTGTTTTTTGGCAGCTTCGACTGACCCCCATGTGATAACTCTCAGAGCACTGAGCCTCGGAACCCCCGCGAGAGCCATCCCCTCTGTCTCCCTCCGCCGCGCAGATTAGAGCCGCAGCGCTAAGGTCACAGTGAAAATAAAGAGAGCAAAGCAGAGCTACAGCTCATCTCTCTCTCCTCTCTTATTAGCAAATCAAAGCTGCCCCCAGAAAGATTCACACTCCTCACCTGATTTTGTCCTTTTCTGCTAATCACATAGCCACTTTGCCTTGACTGACAGTTTTCTTTATAATTGGCCCATGATCTGGCGGGATCTAATAACCAGAAAATCCCCTCTGAGGGTCCGCCAGGCTGGGGAGACCTTTCTCCCTCCTCCATCCACCAGCCCCCCACCCTGCCCCCCAACCCACTCCATCAGCAATAGGCGGTTGCCATGCCACAATGGTGTTTGTGCACAGTGGCACTCAGCCACAGAGCTAATCTTAACATTCAATAATGGTGTGAATATTAGATGAGCAGCAGAGAGAGAGAGAGAGAGAGAGAGAGAGAGAGAGAGAGAGAGAGAACTGCTGTAGCAGGATAATTACTGTTCATTTGCCAGAGTATCAAAGCCTAATTACTGTTCATTCTAATGCTCCAGAGAGACGAGAGGAGAGTCAAGGCAGGGCGAGGGGAAGACGGTCCCAAGAGATCAGTCATTCAGCCTTTATCTGTCTCTCTCTCTCTCTCTCTCTCTCTCTCTCTCTCTCTCTCTCTCTCTCTCTCTCTCTCTCTCTCATTCTCTGTCTCTCTCTGTTAGTCTGCCTCTCCTCCTCTCTGTCTATCCTACTTTCTCCCTCTGCGTGTCTGTGTGTACACGTCTGTGTCCACTGGTGCATGTATTTGTGTATGTATGTGTTTACACCGTGTTTGTGTGCATCCATGTCTGTATGTATGCATGTCTGTATGTATCCATGTCTGTATTTATGCATGTCTGTATGTATCCATGTCCGTATGTATGCATGTCTATATGTATGCATGTCTGTATGTATGCATGTCTGTATGTATGCATGTCTGTATGTATCCATGTCTGTATGTATGCATGTCTGTATGCTTGTTGTGTTCCGTTCTATCCCGCAAGTAAATTCTACAAACAAACACGTTGATCAATCTGCGCGACAGCAGAGAGAGGAGAGAAGAGAAGAAGGGAATTGAGATCAGGAGAGGAAAGCGAGACACAGGGTCCATAATGCCAAGCTTATTGTTTCTTTTGCTCGCTCTTCTTTGTCTTTATAATGTGTTTTGGGTAAATATCTGACAAGGAGAAGGAGGGGGGACTGTCGTCATATCTTTCTTGCCTGCCTTCACTAGAAAAATGCCAATTTTTTCTCCCTCCTCTCCTCTCACCTAATCGTGACAGAAGCCACCAGCATCACTACCTGCCACCCGTTTGACAGCTTCTGTCACCAATTAGCAGCTAAATCGGCATCACCGCAAACAAGAAAACCAAGCAATTTATATGTCTATTATTTAGTGTGTCTAGGTGGTGTTTTTTCTTCTCTCTTCCTTTTCTCTCTCTCTTACATTAGAAAACACAGAGCTGCAATCAATCTGGCCCGCTCAGATCTCCAGGCTCCCTTCTTGAAGGAGAACAGGAGGCAGGATGAGGCCCTTACGGGTAGGGTGGAAGTGGGGGATATAAACCTCTGTATTCCCCTCCTATCATGGAAGTTTGCTTGTGAATTTCCAACCCATGCTCCTGGAAATTTACAAGGCATTCGACAACCCTTTTAATGAGGCGAGCCAAGCTGTTCGCCGTACCGTCCAGGCTTCACACACCTTCCCCCTGATAACATGCTAAATGAAAAGCTGCTTGCGACACATAGCGTTTGTTATCATTCAATCTGCTTGAGTCCACAAACTGGTCATTATCCCACCGTTTCTCCTGATTTACAGTCGCAAGGCAGAAGGGAGCAGAGAGGAGAAGAGCAGTGGAGGGTGATGTTCTCCCCCTCCCTTGGCAGGGGCAGATAGGAACCAGCTTGAAAATTAGCATTTACACGATCCGGCTGAGCAGCTTATTAGATCTGGATATTTATTTTCCACTTAAACCCGATGTTTGATTACTCTTTAATAAAGAACAAGAGAACCACAGAGAGGAGCCTGTAGTCTAGCTGCGACTGATTGATCCCACACCCAGCTTTCTTTGGGATTTTTTTGTAATGAAACAAGAGACACAAGAGATGAGGAAGCTTATGAAGGTGATAGAAAATACCATCGTAGGAGATGATTTGCAGGACAGAAGAATTGGGATAGAGGGGTGGGGATGGAGGGATGGGGTGGAGGGTTGGGGGTGGGGGCTGGAGGGATGGGGTGGAGGGATGGGGGTGGAGGGTTGGGGATGGAGGAGGGTAAAGCCAGTAAGGTAATAGTCTCTAGTCTATTCTCTCCCCAGAACTAAACAGATCTAGACACAAGTTAGACAAAGGAAAATGACAGGGATAACAAAGACATTCAGAAACTAGATCCAGACAAGATCACAATACAGTAGTAATTGTAAATAGATACAACCTGGTCAAGTTCAACCCTCTGCTTGGAGACGAACACAAACACTGGTATCTCATAAAACCCTGATCTACTTCATTTGGAAGGGCCAATTAACCAGTCCATGGCCACTGGCCACCACTCCATTGAGTGACACTCTGGATCGCATTAAGTTCCAGTCAAATCTCCAATATCCACATTCCCTATGGACAGTATTATAGTCAATATATCCAGAAACAGAATCCATAACATGTACCCAGGCACTAGAGGACTTCTGGGACTAGCTAAACAGGCCAATACTCTAATGGCAAACACTTGCTTATCTACTCGGAATGTCTGACAAAATCTAAAATTGGCAAAACGCTAAGGTTCTAACAGACAGGTCGTCATTGATTATGGACCATGTCTTAAAGCAAGGTGACACTGTGATAAGTTAATCAATGTTTGCCTGAAGAAGCCATTTGTAAGTGACTGCGACGTGTGATGAATATGCTGCTATAGCATCTACTGCAGCTCCGTCCAAAATGGCACCCTATTCTCTTTACAGTGTACTACTTTTAACCAGGGCTAATAGGGCTCTGGTCAAAAGTAGTGCACTATGTAGGGAGTAGGGTGCCATTTGGGATGCATACTTCATCTCCAGTATAAGCAACAGTACAGAGAGGTCAGGATGATCAGGGCCTTTTCTAGCCTTTTGGGGGCCCTAAGTGAGAGTTGGTTGGGGGCTCCCTCATCAAGCGGGCAAAAAAGTTAGTGGCCCCGATTTTGAAAGCAGAGAGAAAGTTTAAAAGATGAATTGCTGCAATTCTACACATTTTGCCATGGGGCGTAAATTACATTTTCCATTTTTATTTAAAAAAAAACAACATTTAAATTTACTCATATTGCAGAGACACGTTTTTGCAGTTTTAAAGCTAATTTCCTGCAATTCTATCCTTTTTGTCATCACTTATTCCATGATATCTGTATGAGAGTGACTAACAAAATCAGTGGGGTCCCCCTGGAGGTCAAGGACCCTGGGCAGGTACCTATGTCTGGTCGGTATTCAGCCATGATTACAACAAGTTTAGATAACTGGCTAGACTGAATTACCAATCAAATTGTTAACTGCTTGGCTTATTGAGTGATTGTTAGTGACTGACAAAACATGATAAAAACTGCTGATGCACAACCACATTTAGAACTTGAACATTGTGTATTCCACTATTCTAGTTCTCAACAGGAAGTATGTATTGTTCCCACACCAATGTGGTTAGATTGGCTATGATAGGCTACTGTATCACTGGAATTGCGATAATAATAATCAATAATAATCAATAATAATATATTGATATAACATCATTTTTGTAATCCAAAGTAGTTATACTCCATGCAAGCACGGGCATGGAGACTACATGCACTACCTAGAGCATCACAGACCAGGCATAGACTCAGGACTGAACCTTTGGCCTAAAGTGCCCCTCATCGATTGACAAAATCAAAAAAGTGAAGTACATTCCTTCCCCATTATTTCTGTCTTGTCCTTTCTCCTCCTGAAGCGTTCCCTTTAGTCTGCTAGTCCAGCTGATCTCCATCTATTATTACAGCTGCTATCTAGCAACCATCCCTTCCCCTCAGCACACCATACAACTCACTATCGTTGAGTCCCAAGTGGCACCCTATTCACTACTAAACCAGAGCCCTATGGACCATTTGGCTGCCATTTGGGACGCATAACTATGTATCCTTAACCACTCCATCTTCGCATCAGCACACTCGATACACCACCAGCACTAACACTCCCCAACTGGCAAAACTGTTTGAAATAAAGTAAGGTCAAATTGCAACCATGTTGTAAACTGACGTCATTTAAATTTACATTACATTTCAACACAATGTCATGATTTCAACCAGTTTTTCCAGCTGGGTGGAAACTATACCGGCACAAACCACATGGTGCCTCTTTTTTCTTCACACTTCAAGTGGTATTGTTACATTGCAACGTATAGATTATTTACCATGGTCTGTACCAATGTACAAGCTGTGTGGATCAGTCTCTGAACAGAGAACTTCCAGAAAACTTCCTTATCCTTCTTCCAGGGAACTTCCTTCTCAATAAAGTTTAAAGGGCTAAACGTCAGTGATGTCCTTTCAGCTAAACATAGGGTATGGTAGGCATTGTGATAAGGGGGGTTGGAGAGTGGGGGGTTCCCCCACTCCAAGGTATTTTTTTATCAAATTGAAGCAAATTTACTGCATTTACATACAATTTTAAACTTTCAAATGTAATTTGGAGAACAGCAAAAACAAGCAAAAGGTACTCAAGCAGAGTTGGCAGAGTTGCAAAGAAAAAGCCATATCTCAGACTGGCCAAGAAAAATAAAAGATTAAGATGCGCAAAAGAACACAGACACTGAACAGGAGAACTCTGCCTTGAAGGCCAGCATCCCGGATTTGCCTCTTCATTGTTGACGTTGAGACTGGTGTTTTGCGGGTACTATTTAATGAAGATGCCAGTTGAGGATTTGTGAGGAGTCTGTAGTGGAGCAGATTGAGAGCTTCAAGTTCCTTGGTGTCCACATCACCAACAAACTAACATGGTTCAAGCACACCAGATAGTCGTGAAAAGGGCATGACAAACCTATTCCCCCTCAAGAGACTGAAAAGATTTGGCATGGGTCCTCAGATCCTCAAAAGGTTTTACAGCTGCACCATCGAGATCATCCTGACGAGTTGCATCACTGCCTGGTACGGCAACTGCTTGGCCTCCGACCGCAAGGCACTACAGAGGGTAGTGCGTACGGCCCAGTACATCGCCGGGGCCAAGCTCCAGGACCTCTATACCAGGCGGTGTCAAAGGCCGTAAAAATTGTCAAAGACTCCAGCCACGCCTCCCGGTTGTGCAATAGTCTAAGGAACTGCATCGCAGTGCTAGCTGTGCCACTAGAGACTCTGGGTTCGAGCCCAGGCTCTGCCGCAGCCGGCCGCGACCGGGAGGCTCATGGGGCGACGCATAATTGGCCCAGCGTTGTCCGGGTTAGGGAGAGTTTGGCCGGGAGGTATATCCTTGTCTCACCGCGCACTAGCGACTCCTGTGGCGGGCCGGGCCGGGCGCAGTGCATGCTGACCAGGTTGCTAGGGGTACGGTGTTTCCTCCGACACATTGGTGCGGCTGGCTTCCGGGTTGGATGTGCGTTGTGTCAAGAAGCAGTGCAGCTTCGTTGGGTTGTGTTTCGGAGGACGCATGACTCTCGACCTTCGCCTCTCTCGAGTCAGTACGGGAGTTGCAGCGATGAGACAAGACAGTAACTTCTACAAATTGGATACAACGAAATTGGGGGTGAAAAAAAGACTCCTGCCATTCTGCTACCGCATGGCAAGCAGTACCGAAGCACCAAGTCTTGTTCCAAGAGGCTCCTAAAAATGCTTCTACCCCCAAGCCATAAGACTCCAGAACATCCAATCAAATGGCTACCCAGACATACTACCTCAATTACCTCGACACCGGTGCCCCCACACATTGACATTGACTCTGTACTGGTACACCCTGTATATAGCCACACTATTGTTATTTACTGCTGCTCTTTAATTATTTGTTAGTCTTATCTCTTACTTTTTGGGGAATTTCCTTAAAACTGCATTGTTGGTTAAGGGCTTGTACGTAAGCATTTCACTGTATTCTGTATGTGACAAATAAATTTGATTTGATTCTACACCTTGATTGGAGTCCACCAAAAAAGTGTTAATCAAATCAAATGTATTTTAGATTTTAGATTCTTCAAAGTAGCCACCCTTTGCCTTGATGACAGCTTTGCACACTCTTGGAATTCTCTCAAGTTGGGCCAATAATATCCCTTAGACAGCATTGAGGTGTCTTTCGGGTTATTGTCCTGTTGAAAAACAAATGCTAGTTCCACTAAGCACAAACTAGATGGAATGGCGTATCGCTGCAGAATGCTGGTGAAGTGTGCCTCTAATTCAAAATAAATCACAGACATTGTCACCAGCAAAGCATCATCACACCTCCTCCTCCATGCTTCACGGTGGGAACCACACATGCAGAGATCATCTGTTCACCTACTCTGCGTCTCACAAAGACACAGCGGTTGGAAACAAAAATCTCAAATTTGGACTCATCAGACCAAAGGACAGATTTCCACCAGTCTAATGTCCATTGCTCGTGTTTCTTGGCCCAAGCAAGTTTCTGCTTCTTATTGGTGTCCATTAGTAGTGGTTTCTTTGCAGCAATTCCACCATGAAGGCCTGATTCATACAGTCTCCTCTGAACAGTTGATGTTGAGATATAGCTATTACTTGAACTCTGTGACGCATTTATTTGGGCTGCAATTTCTGCAGCTGGTAACTCCAATGAACTTATCCTGTGCAGCGGAGGTAACTCTGGATCTTCCTTTCCTATGGCAGTCCTCATGAGAGCCAGCTTCATCATAGCGCTTGTTGGTTTTCGCAACTGCACTTGAAGAAACTTTCAAGTTTTCAATTTCAAGTTCTTGAATTTTCCGCATTGTCTGACCTTCATGTCTTAAAGTAATGATGGTCTGTCATTTATCTTTGCTTATTTCAGCTGTTCTTGCAATAATATGGATTTTGTATTTAACAAATAGGGCTATCTTCTGTATACCACAGCACAACTGATTGGCTCAAACGCAATAAGAAGGAAATGTACTGTTAACCTGTATTGGGCAGGGGGCGGTATTTTCACCTCTGCCCAAATTAAACTGCCTGCTACTCAGGCCCATAAGCTAGGATATGGATGTAATTTGATTTGGGTAGAGAACACTCTAAAGTTTCCAAAACTGTTAAAATAATGTCTGTGAGTATAACAGAACTGATATGGCAGGCGAAAACCAGAGGAAAATCCAACCAGGAAGTACTATTATTTTGAAAGGCTGTTTTTCCATTGAAAGCCTATCCACCATACAAAGACTTAGGACCCAGTTCCCGATCTCAATGGCTTCCTCAACATGTGACCAGTCTTTAGGCATTGTTTCAGGCTTTTACTCTGAAAAATTAGGGAGATACACCACGTTCAATGAGAGGACAGTGGAAATTTCCAGACATGTACCAAGCACGTGATCAGGAGCGCACATTTCTTGTTTACCTTTTCCATTTTACGAAGCTTTTGTCCGGTTGAAATATTATTGATTATTTATGACAAAAACAACCTGAGGATTGATTTTAAACATAGTTTGACATGTTTCTACAATATTTTATTGTACTTTTTTGACTTTTCGTCTTGGTGTTGAGAGCGTGCATTGTGCCTTTGGATTTCTGAATTGAACGCACCAACAAACGGAGGTATTTGGACATAAAGATTAACTTTATCGAACAAAACAAACATTTGTTGTTTAACATGGAGACCTGGGAGTGCCACCAGATGAAGATCATCAAAGGTAAGTGATTAATTTTAATGCTATTTCTGACTTTTGTGACACTACTTGGTTGGAAAATGGCTGCATGGGTTTCTGTGTCTAGGTGCTGACATAACATAATCGCAAAGTGTGCTTTCGCCGTAAAGCCTTTTTGAAATCTGACAGTGGTTGCATTAAGGAGAAGTTTATCTGTATTTGTATGTTTAACACTTGTATCTTTTATCAATGTTTATGATGAGTATTTCTGTTATTTGATGTGGCTCTCTGCACTTTTACCGTTTTTGGACATAAAGATTAACTTTATCGAACAAAACACACATTTATTGTGTAACATGAAGTCCTGTGAGTGCCATCTGATGAAGATCATCAAAGGTTAGTGATTAATTTAATCGCTATTTATGTCTTTTGTGAACCCTCTCCTTGGGTGGAAAATGGCTGTATGGTTTTCTGTGACTAAGTGCTGACCAAACATAATCGTTTGGTGTGCTTTCGCCGTAAGGCCTATTTTAAATCGGACACTGTGGCTGGATTTACAAGAAGTTTATCTTTAAAATGGTGTATAATACTTGTATGTTTGAGGAATTTTAATTTTGGGATTTCTGTTGTTTTGAATTTGGTGCCCTGCAATTTCACTGGCTGTTGTCGTGGTGGGACGCTAGCGGTGGGACGAGGTGGGACGCTAAATGCATTCCAGGTGACTACCTCATGAAGCTGGTTCATGAACCCTTGTGAGAATCCCAAGAGTGCGCAAAGCTGTCATCAAGGAAAAGGGTGGCTACTTTGAAGAATCACAAATATAAAATATATTTTGATATGTTTAGCACTTGTTTGGTTACAACATGATTCCATGAGTGTTATTTCACAGTTGTGATGTCTTCACTATTATTCTGCAATGCATAAAATAGAAAAAATAAATAAAAACCCTGGAATGAGTAGTTGTGTCAAAACTATTGGTACTGTATATATATTGTTTTTCATATATATTTTGGAATTTAAAAAAACATCGAGACCAGTGGAATTCAAAGTTGGTGTTGCGACACAGTGGCACAGCGACACAACTGTGTCGCGACCCCAACTTTGAATTCCACTGGTCTAGATGTTCTTTTTTTTACAGTGGATAACAAGTTTATAAATTGCCTGGTTGGGCTGATGAGACCTGAGCACAGGGAGATGGAACAATACATAGGCATTTCAACGTCATCGCCTTAGCCGGTGGAAACATCCAGGATTAGACCCACCCGTTGTATAACAACTGCTATGCACTAGCTCAGCACCGGGATTAAATCTCTAATTTAATTTCACGTCAAGTAAAACAGCAGTTAACTAGCCAAATCCATCTACTCAGCCATCTTACCTTTTCTACTGTTCTGAGAAAAGTTGCACTGTTCCCTGCAGTTGCATCAATGCCCTCTCCATAAAGCCAGACAGTCATAAAAACAGCTTTCCATTCCTGCTTCCAGGCATCCACATGATCTTAAAATCAGCAGCTAATACATCTAAACTGCATTTACCTTTTAATCGGGATTGGAAGGATTTTAGTAGCCTATTGGTGTTGAGTTAGGGTATTGATAAGGGAATTTATATGCTTAAAGATAATGATTAAATAATTCCCCCCTGAAACCTAACTATTAGGGATTAGAGTTTATGTAGCAGGTATAAGGGATAATTAAAGTATTAAATGTAAGTCCAACTCGGCTCAGATGAGACCTGTGAGGGAGAGAAGTGTGTGTGTATGTGTGTGCCTAAGAAAATACAGACAAAAAAAATCAACTGTGTTTGACCCGACCTGGCTAGAACTCTGAGAAATTTATGATAGGACAGGAAGTACTTCTCAAATTTTCCCTAATCTCTGGGGAATGGAACTGTCGGCTAGGGAGTGATACACAGTGGTGAGAACTCTGGAGAAGGATCCAACTCACCTACTGTTCGTGTGTATGTATGTGCGTAGGATATCTACTGTTTGTGTGGAAGTATGTGCGTAAGTAAGGAGCAAGGTATAAAATTGATGTCTTTGTATAATGGACTTAGAACGTTCTTGTGAATAAACTGTACTAACCTTTTGCATAAGCTGAGTCTTTGGCTAATTATTATTAAACCCATGGTCTTATAAACCTCGGGGATTGGTCAAAGCTATTGATTGTTAGTTATTATCATTCGGATTGAAAATTCTCGTGACAGGTATGGCGACTGCCAAACTGGTAGCACTGGGCAACAGAGAGAAGAGAACAATTATCATATAGATTGTAATATATTCATCATTAAGAAAGAGCCAAGCTTCCCTTGCCACACATGTCGGTTATGTGTGGCACAAATACAGGGCCCTTTTAAAGCTGTTATTCTGCACTAATTCTGTTGAATCTACTGTTTAGCTCCAGTTTACATACGGTATACTGTCATCTGACCTGAGAAAAATTGGCACAACCCCAGGTGTAATGATAACTTCAAAACTGTTCCGCAAATCTTCAAAATATCCTTGTTCTATTTAAAAGTGCTGTTTAAGGTTTGAGTGAGGTGAAATCTTTGAGTTTCTATATACCCCGAGGAGATAAATTAATTGTGGAGTGCATGGGTTGGAGGCGGGTAACACTTGATCATGACTCTCAATTCCATTACATTACACATAAGACTCATTGGGCGAAGGCGTTCTCTGTAGGGGGTATTTTGTTCAGATCCCTGACACTCAATCTGAACATCAACACGCATCGCTTGCGGTATGGTATTGGAAACATAAGGACCTTAGCGAGAAATAATAATAAAAAAAGGTTTATTTGATACACACGTTGATAGGGTTAGTGTTCCCACACAGCCGTATCTCCACGTTACAGCGCTTGTTTACAGAAAACAGACGGAAAACGAGAGGCTGTGCTAATTAGAAATCCAACATGCTCTACACACATGTGTGTAAGGGTAACTCGAGAAGTGTAATGGACATGTAGTTCTTCAGAAGGAGGTAACCTTAGCTGTAAGGCTCTATGCAAAACTGCTATGGTAAGTGTATATTTTTTATTTGAAGAATTATTTCTTGGTGATGAAAGATAAGGACTGTATGTTTCAAATGTCGTATCGCAAACGATGATTATTGATGTTACTAAATGTTAAAACACAGCTTCGGGATTCTAGTTCACATGAGGCAGTTGTGTGCAAAGCTAATGGCTGAGAACTGTAGGGAAAAGGCAGAATGCCACCTAGAGTTTGAGAGCTAGAGTGTGCGTGGGGGTTAAGCCTCAGGTGATAGAAATCTGAACACACTACCAGCACTTTAAAAATTTGATATAATTATACTTTCCTGTGGATATATTGTCCTACATTCCTACCGCCAAAAGGACGAACCACAGGGACAACCACTAAATTATGTTAGAATATAATTTAGTTTAATATTCTGGCTTGTAGAGGTCGTGAGAGGAACATTTCCTGATTCAAACTCTCATTTCTGCCCTATGTAAAATTCAATGCAATTCAACTTCGAGTTTCCAGGCAAGCTTAACCCCTACCCCCCTCTAGCTTCCAGGCAAGAGTTAAGCATTTAACTGCTGATAGACTATCTCTAATGGCTTATTCTCATTGAATTGAGTTATCAGGATGAAATTTCAATTTACATAATATGTACAAACACTTTTCACGAATGTCACAACTCGAGAAAGGGTTCAGTTGATGTTTTTGCTTGTCACGCCCTGGTTGAAGTATTTTGTGTTTGTCTTTGTTTATTTGGTCAGGCCAGGGTGTGGCATGGGTTTTTGTATGTGGTGTGTTTGTATTGGGATTGTAGCTTTGTGGGGTGTTCTAGTTAAGTCTATGGTTGTCTGAAGTGGTTCTCAATCAGAGGCAGGTGTTTATCGTTGTCTCTGATTGGGAACCATATTTAGGCAGCCATATTCTTTGAGTGTTTCGTGGGTGATTGTCCTTAGTGTCCTTTTGTCCTTGGTCTGTGTTAGTTTACACAAGTATAGGCTGTTTCGGTTTTCGTTACGTTTATTGTTTTGTAGTGTTTGTGTTTAGTGTGTTTGGTCATTAAAAATGAATTGTAATCTACACGCAGCATTTTGGTCCGACTCTCCTTCGCATACAGAAAACCGTAACATTGCTTTCAGCTCACAAGCACCATGAATGTCACACTAGCCAGGAGGCTAACCATTGCAAACTATTCTACTAGCAACTTTTTATCTTTTTATGTTTATTTAACTAGGCAAGTCAGTTAAGAACAAATTCTTATTTTCAATTACAATTTTCAGAACTACAGATTTGTACCTTGTCAGCTCGGGGGTTTGAACTTGCAACCTTCCGGTTACTAGACCAATGCTCTAGCCACTAGGCTACCCTGCCTCCCCATTTTATCTACAATATTACACTCTTAATTATTGTAACAAAGCCATATTACACACTTGAATAAGTGTGCATGTGCAGACAAAGGGTATATTTTCTCATCTGTACACTCATTACATTTTAGCTTCAAGACAAAAGCACAGAGTTAATGCTAGCTAAAGCTAACATGTTTTCATCAATTAACATTAGCCTATCAAAAATGATGGATTTACCCATCTAATACGAATATAAAAGTACAGTATGCCAACCTTACAACATTATAATAAACTGTGCTTAATTTATATCAATATCATGCAAATCATTAGGCTACAGGGACTTCAGAAAGTATATATACTCCTTGACTTATTCCACATTTTGTTGTGTTACAGCCTGAATTCAACATTTCTCAACCATCTACACACAATGCCCCATAATGACAAAGTGAAAACATGTTTTTAGATTTTTTTACCAATGTATTGACAATTAAACACATAAATATCTAATTAACATAATTATTCACACACCTGAGTCAATACATGTCAAAATCACATTTGGCAGCATTTACAGCTGTGAATCTTTCTGGGTAAGTCTCTTAGAGCTTTGTCCACCTGGATTGCACTATGTAGGCACATAATAATTGTTTTAATTCTTCGAGCTCTGTCAAGTTGGTTGTTGATCATTGCTAGACAGGCATTTTCGTGTCCTGCCATACATTTTTAAAGCTGACTTAAGTCAAAGCTGTAACTAGGTCACTAAGGAACATTGAATGTCTTCTTGGTAAGCAACTCCAGTGTACACAGTATTTGGCCTTGTCTTTTAGGTTATTGTCCTGCTGAAAGGGGAATTTGTCTCCCTGTGTCTGTTGGAAAGCAGACTGAACCAAGTTTTCCTCTAGGGTTTTCCCTGTGCTAAGCTCTATTCCATTTCCTTTTATCCTAAAAATTCCCTACTCCTTGCCAATGACAAGCATATCCATAACATGATGTAGCCACCACAATGCTTGAAAATATTAAGACCGGTTCTCAGTGATGTGTTGTGTTGGATTTGCCACAAACTAAATGCCTTGTATTCAGGACAAAGTTATTTTCTTTGCCACATTTTTTTCAGTTTTGATTTAGTTCCTTATTGCAAACAAGATGCATGTTTTTGAACATTTTTATTCTGTCCATGCTGGCTTCTTTTCTCTCTGCTGTTAAGGTTAGTATTGTGGAATAATTACAAAGTTGTTGATCCATCCACAGTTTTCTCCTATCACAGCCATTAAACTCTGTAACTGTTTCAAAGCCACCATTGGCGTCATGGTGAAATCCCTGAGCAGTTTCCTTCCTCCCCGGTAACTGAGTTAGGAAGGACGTCTGTATCTTTGTAGTGACTGGGTGTATTGATACACCATCCAAAGTGTAATTAATAACTCCACATTGCTCAAAACGATATTAAATGTAAGCTTTTCATCTACTAATTGGTTGCCATTTTTTGAGAGCCATTGGAAAACCTCCTGTAACGGCGTTCTTCGTTTGTCGAAAGAGAGTCGGACCGAAATGCAGTGTGGTGGTTACTCATATCTTTAATGAAACAAATGACGATACATGAAATAACTGGCGGCTCTGGCTGCTCCATGCTGACTGGCGGCTCTGGCTGCTCCATGCAGATTGACAGCTCTGGCGGCTTCTTGCAGACTGACAGCTCTGGCTGCTCCATGCAGACTAACAGCTCTGGCAGCTCCTTACAGACTGGCAGCTCCTTGCAGACTGGCAGCTCCTTGCAGACTGGCAGCTCCATGCAGACTGGCAGCTCCATGCAGACTGACAGCTCTGGCTGCTCCAAGCAGACTGACAGCTCTGGCTGCTCCATGCAGACTGACAGCTCTGGCTGCTCCATGCAGACTGGCAGCTCTAGCTGCTCCATGCTGACTGGCGGCTCTGGCTGCTCCATGCAGATTGACAGCTCTGGCGGCTTCTTGCAGACTGACAGCTCTGGCTGCTCCATGCAGACTGGCAGCTCTGGCTGCGCTATGCAGACTGGCAGCTCTGGCTGCTCCATGCAGACTGGCAGCTCTGGCTGCTTCATGCAGACTGACAGCTCTGGCTGCTTCATGCAGACTGGCAGCACAGGCTGCTCCGAACAGGCAGGAGGCTCCGGCAGCGCTGTAGAGGAGGAAGGCTCTAGAAGCGCTGAACAGGCGGGAGACTCCGTCAGCGCAGGAGAGGGGGAAAGCGCTGGCTGCGCTGAACAAGCGAGGCGCACTGAAGGCCTGGTGCGTGGTACTGGAACTGGTGGTACTGGATCGAGGACACGCACAGGAAGCCTGGTGCGGGGAGCTGCTACCGGAGGACTGGTGTGTGGAGGTGGCTCTGGATAGACCGGACCGTGCAGGCGCACTGGAGCTCTTGAGCACTGAGCCTGCCCAACCATACCTGGCTCGATGCCCACTCTAGCCCGGCCAATACGAAGTGCTGGTATGAACCGCACCGGGCTATGCACCCGCACTGGAAACACTGTGCGCTCCATAGCATAACACGGTGCCTGCCCGGTCTCTCTAGCCCCCCGGTAAGCACAGGGAGTTTGCGCAGGTCTCCTACCTGGCTTAGCCATACTCCCTGTAAGCCTCCCCCAATAAATTTTTGGGGCTGACTCTCAGGCTTCCATCCTCGTCGCCGTGCTGCCTCCTCATACCAGCACATCTCCGCTTTTGCCGCCTCCAGTTCTTCCTTGGCACAGCGATAATCTCCATGCTGAGCCCAGGGTCCTTTTCTGTCTAATATCTCCTCCCAAGTCCAGAAGTCCTTTGATCGCTGCTCCTCACGATTAACAAGGAGAGTTGGCTCAGGTCTGTCTCCTGACTCAGCCACTCTCCCTCTGAGCCCCCCCCCCCCCCAATACATTTTTGGGACTGACTCACGGGCTTTCCTCTGCGCCGTCGTGATTGCCTCTCCAACTCCATTCTCCTATAGCCCTCTTCGCACTGCTCCAGCGAATCCCAGGCGGGCTCCGACACTCTCTCTGGGTCGACCGCCCACCTGTCTATTTCTTCCCACGTCGTATACTCCATGCTTCTGCTGTCCATAACGTCCTCCCTTCGCTGCTCCTGCTGTCGCTGCCTGTAACCACGCCACTCAGTCCGTGTGTGGTGGGTGATTCTGTAACGGCGTTCTTCGTTTGTCGAAAGAGAGTCGGACCGAAATCCAGCGTGGTGGTTACTCATGTCTTTAATGAAACAAATGACGATACATGAAATAACTTATAAATACAAAAAACAACAAACGGAACGTGAAAGAACCTATACAGCCTGTCTGGTGAACACTAACACAGAGACAGGAACAATCACCCACCAACACACAGTGAAACCCAGGCTACCTAAATATGGTTCCCAATCAGAGACAACGATAATCACCTGACTCTGATTGAGAACCACCTCAGGCAGCCATAGACTAATCTATACACCCCACACAACCCCAAGATGAAACACACTACAAATAAACCCATGTCACACCCTGGCCTAACTCAATAATTGAAGATAACATAATAAATATAGACCAGGGCGTGACACCTCCCAGGTCTTCGTGGTTGAATCTGTGTTTGAAATTCACTACTCGACTGAGAGACCTTACAGATAATTGTATGTGTGGGGTACAGAGATTAGGTAGTGATTCAAAAATCATATGTAATTCTATTATTGCACACAGAATGATTCCATGCAACTTATTAAGTTACTTGTTAAGCACATTTTTACTGATCTTATTTAGGCTTGTCATAACAAAGGGGCTGAATACTTATTGACTCAAGAAATCTCAGCTTTTCATATTTAATTCATTTATAAACATTTATAAAAATATAATTCCACTTTGACATTATGGGTTATTGTGTATAGGCCAGTGACACAAAATCTAAACTGTAACACAACAAAATGTGGAACAAAGAAATGGGTGTGAATACTTTCTGAAGGCTCTGTGGTAAAAGCAAATTGCGACTGAAAACATCTGTAGGCTATAATTTACCAGGGAGTTGAGATGTTGAGCTGTTATATATGGAAGCCCATATAACAGCAGCGTTGCAGTTCTTGATACAAACCGGTGCGCCTGCACTTACTAGCATACCCCGTTCAAAGGCACTTAAATATTTTGTCTTGCCAATTCACCCTCTGAATTGCACACATACACAATCCATGTCTCAATTGTCTCGAGGCTTAAAAATCCTTCTTTAACATGTCTCTTCCCCTTCATCGACACTGATTGAATTGGATTTAATAAGTGTCACCAATAAGGGATCATAGCTTAAACCTGGATTCACCTGGTCAGTCTGTAACGAAAAGAGCAGGTGTCCTTGATGCTGTGTACACTCAGTGTAGATCATACATATACAGTAGGTTATGTTTCTTCATTTATAGCATTGTGTCCACGAGGTCAGCACAGCTGGGCCGCCAGCAAACGTGTGGCATCTGACATTTGTCACAGCACACAGCACAGTTTAATAAAAAACATTGACACAAAAGCATTGAAATGAGGGACAAAGTACTGTTGTTTAGACTGATTTGCCTCATTATTTGTTTGACAGGATTGTAATGTTTTTGTCTTCCCTAGGGCCAGGAGTTTTTCCATGATTTCTTTTTTTTAAACCGTATGACTTGATTAGAAATAATCAGGTCTCATTATAGCCCATATAAATTTGTTACTATGTCATAACCAGAGTTTAACCTGGTTAGGTTAGCCTACCAGATCAGGAAAAACTCTGGGCCCCATGAAAACAGTTTCCCCTCCCCCATTACTCTGGGACCTGTGGTGCCAACTCTGAACTCATCATACAATGTTACAAATGAAAAAACATATTGTATTTGTATGATCTACTATCTACATTTTGACTTAAGTAGTTTGACTTGCATATCTCAAAATGTTGACTTACATAAGTCAACATTATGGTGCCAGGAACGAGCTTCCATAGTTTTCCGTGGCACTGTGTGGTCGACAGGTGGCAGCTACTGCGACAACTTTAGAAAGTAATAGGCTGTTACTGCAATTTCAGTTAAAACCTCAATAAAACAAGTCTCAAATATAAGGAAAATGCCTATACATTTCAGCTGTTTCAAAAACATTGCTCGCCTATTACCATTTTTACTGTAGGAGTGTTGAGCTCAATGAGACAATTCTGCTCACACTGGGAGGCGACCTCCGGAGGTAACGCTCGAGATGTGGTAATTTTGCAAATTTCCACAAAAGTATTGTCTCTGGAGAATCGATACCTCTTGAGAATCTCTCAAAAATGTCCCTTTGCTATTGTCAATGTGAAAATGGCCTCAGTGCGTCCCAAATAGAACTATATTCTGCTCCATGGGGCAAGACCCTGTGCTTCTGTTGTAATTAACCTATAAGGGAAAACAATGAATCAACAGGTGTCTCTGCTCTTCTCTGTGTACCTGTTTTATACCATTTTGATAACTTGCAGCCTACTAAGGTCCAATTGTCTCTTCAATCTTACAACAAATGTTATCTTATAACTATTCTAGTAAATCAAAACATGAACACCCTCTGGCATGAATAGCAACCATGCCGTAAGTCTTTATAATAACTACACACTATTCATATACAGTATATAACCTAAAAATACAACAAATGACTCACCATTGGTCTAAAGCATAAAGTATTTAAAAATTGACCCCCGGGGTCTGCTTTGTCCGTGGCTGGAGGCGTTATTATACCCTGGCTGTCACAAAGTCTCCCCTCTGGTCATCACTCCCAGGCCTGGGGCTGCAGCATGGAGATGTGTGTTCCAAATGGCACCCTATTCCCTTCATAGTGCGCTACTTTTGACCAGGACCCAGGTCAAAAGTAGTGCACTATATAGATGATAGGGTGCCAATGGGAGACAGCCATGGAGCCCTGGCAGACACAGAAGAGAGAGAGCTCTGCATTATCTGGGACGGAGATATGGAGAGAAGAGAGGAGAGTGAGTAGAGGGGAGAGAGGGGAAAGGAGAGAGAGGATGGTAGGGAGAGGGGAGAGAGGGGAAAGGAGAGAGAGGAGGGTGGGGAGAAGGGAGAGAGGAGAAAGGACAGAGAAGAGGGTGTGGAGAAGAGAGAGAGTAGGGTGGGGAGAGAGGAGGGTGGGGAGAGGAGAGAGAGGGGATAGGAGAGATGGAAGGGAGAGGAGAGAGATGGGGAGAGAGGAGAAGGGGGTGGGTAATAGGAGCAAGAGGGGAGAGAGGGAAGGGAGGAGAGAGAGGGTAGGAAGGGGAGAGAGGAGAGAGAGGGGAGGAAGGGGAGAGAGGGAAGGGAGGGGAGAGCAGAGCAGAGCGGACCAGAGCAGGGGGAGCGAGACAGAGGGGGAGTGAGGAACGACAGAGCAGAGTGAGAAGGGCAAGAGGCGCAGAGCACCCTGGCCGTGGATCTGAGGAATGGTAAATGTGGAAAGAGATATGGTCACAGTGTTGGCCTGAGCCTGACGTGTTTTTGGGGCCTGGCCCAGACATGCAGGATGGAACATAAAAACCACCCATTTGGGTCAGGTTCTACTGATATAGGGTCTGCATCGCAAATGGCACACTATTCCATATATAATGCACTACTTTTTACCGGAGCCCTATTGACCCTGGTCAAAAGTTGTGCATTACATTAAGAAATAAGGTGCCATTTGGGGCACAGATAGTAGCTTGCGCTGCTGGCAGAGAAAGACTTGAGCCAATCAAGGACATAATTGCATGCTTTTTTCATCTGTTTTTATTTGATGCATCTATTCTCTTTAGTTAAATGATTTCGGTCTCTCCAGTTCCAGGTTCCAACCCAGTGGAGTGGAGATGAGAGTGGGGTGCTTATTCGCTTACCTGATGATGAGCAAATTAAACGAGGAGGATACAACTGCTTAATTTGTGTGATATCGACCCACACAAGTCAAACAACAAAACAAACAACAGAACTACCATAATGGAAGAGAAAATCAATCTCAAGGCAACCTCTCCGTTGCACCAATCCATTTAAATCTAATGGCAGTAGAAAAGAGCATCGGCTCAGATCTTATGTGCAAGATATCATATCAACCATTACTACCTCACTCTTGACATATCTATCTGAGTCATAGGGACTCAGAGGAGAAGAATGCTCTCTCTCCACTCCACCCATCGGTGTGTCCATGTAGACTGCATGTCAGTCTGTCAATCAAACATGACATATATTTCACCCACACTGAGCTAGATGAAAGGATCTAGGCATCCTTCTGTCAGAGGCCTCTCTTCGGCTGAGAGAGACAAAGAGGGAAAGTCATGTACCATCCTGCAATCTGCAGGCTGTCTCTGATGCTTTCCTATGTGCTAAGCTACACACATGTACACGGAACACACACTCACAGAGGAGAATATGCGTGCATGCACTTGTGCTTACACACATCAGGGTTTTTTCTAGATCAAAATGGGGCTTAGGTGGTGGGTGTGGCAGGGGAGTGGCCATGGGTGTGGCCAATGGAGCGGTTGTCTACCGAAACTATTCTGTTGGCCGCAGTGACAAAATGTAGCTGGTTTAAAGCAAATTTCCTGCAAATCTACACATTTTGCCATGTGGCAGAGATACAATTTTGCAGTTCTAAAGGTAATTTTGTGTAATTCAACACAGTTTGGCTTATGTTCCTTGTTGGCTTATGTTCCTTGTTATGTTTTGTTACTTTCCCCAGGTGGTTAAATAAAGAATAAATACACAAATCTGAGTGGATCAAACATAACAAAATCAATGATGGGCCCATACCATGACAAAAATACTTCTGAAAGCATCATTTATGGAATTTAGAATCTCACTGCTTTTATTTTGATGACTGTTAGTTCTCAAAGATGGACTGTCACGAATCTCGCCGAAGATGGTGCCTCTTCCTGTTCGGGCGGCGCTCGGCGGTCGTCATCGCCGGCCTACTAGCTGCCATCGATTCCTTTTCCTTTTGTTTCTGTTAGTTTGGTCTAATTGGTTACACCTGTTTTGAGTTTAGTTTTGTTTGTAGGCTATTTAAGGGCACTAGGCCCGCTGGCTATTGTGCGGGCTTGTTCTCTGTTTTATGGTGTTGGTTTATTTTGTGGTCTCTATTTTTCCGTACAGTTTTAGTCCTGTTTGTTTGGACGGGTTGTTTCATGCGCCCTTGTGTTTTGCATGTCCGTTTTTCGCTGTCATTGGAATAAAGAACCACTTGGAATAAAGATCCACTTACCGGAACTAACCTGCTCTAACTCCTCCACCCACCATTCATAGAAGCCGTTACATTAAGTTATAAAAAAATATTTCTACATACTAATTTCGACATACTTTATATCTGGTTTTAGTAGTTTAAGTTTAAACTGAAAACATTATTTCATCCCGAAAATTATTTCACCCCCAAAAACACTTTATTTTATGTCTTTTACTGTTTGGACATAGGTGGCCAGAAAAAACACTTAGGTAGCCCGCACAAGACTTTTATATGCAGAACACACACACACACTGGCGAGGCCTACATAAGCACACATAAGTTATTTTTCCTGATTGTCTTTCATGTTCAGTATGTAGCCTACTTTTGTGCTCTCAAAACATTTCCAGCACTGAGAATGAAAACATGGCAACAAAGGCAGAGAACACATCCCAAAGTGTCACATAACATATCTACCTGCTCCACGACCCTGGATGGATTTGGTAGTGACATATAGACGGGTTAGCTGACAATGTCACGGAAACGATGTGCACTCTTCAATGGGGCAAAAGTCTATGTTGTGATTCTGAATGGCCAGATCGGTAGCAGCAATGGCAAGAAGCTGCCCTGTGGGAAATTGTAGATGGCTCGTTTCAGCTAGTTTTTTCTTCTTCTTGATACCATGTTTTGTTTTTAGGTGTTTTGACTGATGTCACCTCTTGTACTAATGCCGCATTCAAAACAACTGGGAACTCTAAACTTGGAAATGTCAGACGCAGCACATTCAAAACAACTGGGAACTCATCAACATTCTAAGCCAACCCTGTCTGTTTTCCCCCATAGTTGTGCACGTGTTGGGTTTGATGCTAAGTAACCAACAAGTCTATTGAAATTGCTGGCCGCTGACTTACGATGGAGTTGAGCAGCGACTAGTGTGGCCGGATTGGAGCTCCAACGTCACATTAAATGAGAAGGGTGCAATTGTGGGCAATCATGGGGGGGGGGGGGGTCCATGAAGGAACCAATGGGATGCTTGACAGGGGTTGTTCCTGCAGATGAAGGAATGCCCACATGCAGGAATGCCCCCCCCCTCCCCCCGAAACAGTTGCAAACTATTGCATAAAATTTGTTTTTTATAAAAAATATAAAAAAACTAGGGATTTCAACACCCAAAGAATAGACTGTACTTACACAAGACATACTAACTATGGGCATATTGCTACACTTAACAACACACAGACATTATTTACCTTTATGTGACAAAGAATCCTCTTCTTAGGCCTGTGTTACGCTGTCGGTTACATCTGTGTAGACCTGTGTTGTCCATCCTCAAAACTGAAACCAAAGAAGAGAATATTTACTGTAAATATTTGTTTTATTTTGTTTAACATTTACATTTGCCTATTTATTTATGTTCATACTAAAGTCTGCATTTTGTATTGACATTCATGTTTAGATTAACTAATTATGTTACTTATTCTTCAAAATCAAAATCCAATGTTTCGTTTCTCATGTTGTGTGAGTGTCATGTTGGCAGTTCTCATTTCATGCACAACTTTACCTGTATAGTGCGCACACATTGTTTGGGATAATCCATTTTCAAATGTCAGTTACATTATGTTTTTTACTTATTAAAATGCATTATACTGTTTCCAATTCCATTATTTTTGTTGAGGTTATGTAAAATAAAAGTGTATTGAATCAAGTTGAGGTGTAGCCATGTACACCTACTTTATTTTTTACATGTGTGCCATCATCTTTGGAATCTCACATGGGAGGGAATCAGGGAAACCATTAAGCAGGTGTTCTTTGCTTGAATGGATCATCGTGGGATGGAAGACTGCCAACAGCAGGGGCGTATTCATTATGCCGATTCTGTTGCAAAACATTTCTTAAACAGAAGCAAACAGAACAAAACGGTTGTATATTTTAGTGGAAATGTAAAGTTCCACCACCTTCTAAATCCCGCCAACAGCACCTTAACCTTTACATTCAGGCCAAAATGGCACTCTTCTGTTCAAATTTCCATTGACATTAATAGTGCATTTATGCATGCTTTTCAGCAACTCTAAGCTAATCACCTATCATAATTCTCAGCAAAAGGCCCTAATAAAAATATAGTCTTAACATTTACTGCCAAAGAAATGGCAAAAATATGTTTTAAAGAACATTTTGAGGAAGATGCCTGGTCTATTCTTAATTAAAGGTTGGAATTATGACTGGTACTTGAATTAAACCCTTTCACCAAGATGTGTAATTGAGATGTAGAAATATGGTAATTCTTTACCCAGAGGTTTTGATTAATAAAATCAGTAATCCTGGGTATAAAGTATGTAGGCCTAATGCATCTATAAAGAGATATTCAGTCAATTCCTGAAACGAATAGTGTTTCGATATAGCCTAAATGAGATTCATTATTAAAGGTTTAGACATTACCAAGAAGTCACAACATAACCAAGAAGTCATCTGGACACATCTACTCCAATATGGACTGTGGCAATTAGCTTATAATAAATGCCTAACATAAAGGCATGGGACTTAATAAGTTGAGAACAGTGGAGGCTACTGAGGGGAGGACGGCTCATAATAACGTCTGGAACGGAGTAAATGGAATGGCATCAAACCATGTGTTTGATGTATTTGATACCATTCCACTGATTCTGCTCCAGCCATTACCATGAGCCCGTCCTCCCCAATGAAGGTGCCACCAACCTCCTGTGGTTGAGAAAGGGGATTGTAGGCTACTGATGTTGACACCTTTTCGATTCGACTCTGAAAGTGGTGTCCACTAAGCACAAAATTGTGCTTTGTGGACACGTTCCATAATAGACTCAGAAACACCTTTTTTTGACTTGGGCCTACAGGAGCTAGTCTTCTGTAAAAACAGAAGGAAATAGTATTATTATGAGAAGCTCTATATCATTCTTCAGTTGATCATTAAATGTATGATTATCTTTGAAAAGGTTATACATGTAATATTATGGCAACAGATGGAGGACTGCGTTTACCTTGCAAATAATTTCTGAAATTGCTCTTTGGTGGCAGTATAAAAATGATGAACAAGACAGCAGCCTAGGCTACAGTACAAGGCATAAGATTGCAGTGACTCACAAGGGCAAAACGTCCCAGCCTGGCCTCAAAGGCTAGACGTAACATTGTAAACGTAAATCTGTGATACTTAGTATGATATATAGCACGTCACCTATTCTAAAACAGAAATCACATCCCAGACTACCTCCACTGACTACCAAGGTTCCACCAATGATTGATATATGCCTGGCCTCAGCATAGGGAAGTTTGTTGGCATACAGGAGATGCTGCTGTGAACATAATTTATTGCAGAAAAAAGAGAGAAAACAATGCATGTATGCATGATACAACACCGATGGGCTCAGTTTCCAATATGGCACGAGCATTACCTCAGCGAAGATACATCATTTTCAGTCCTGTGAGCAATAGTCAATGTCAGAGAAGATGGGGCGATAAAAAAAAGAGAGGTAGGGGTTGCAACAACAGCGGGGGGTGGAGAGAGAGAGGAGATCTCTCTAGTTGCACATGGAGGAGAGGATGTATTAGTAATGTCACATAGGATAGCTTCTTCTTAAGCCCTGCAAACCCGCTGCAAACAGTTGCCCAAACCAATTTTCATTATCATATTGATTGAAATCGTTCATCATAGTGTAATTTTAGGTTTAAAGCCACCGGGTTGGAAAGGAGAGCAGAGAATTATCTAACAAAAGAACAGCATTGTTCCACAGGGACGTTTCTCTGTTCCAGTTCATTGATGGAGTTGATTAAGTTTAAATGAAGCAGACACTGGATAAAAGTGAGGGTATTGACCAGCGGGCGCTCTGCTGCTGTGCTTGAAAAAGCATGATACACGCGGAAAAGCAAGATTTACTAAATGCTCTAATCTTCAATCAAATCTAACATCAATACAGACAAAGTTTGGTAATGAGAGATTCAATGAAGCATGCAGCAGAGAGAATTAATCCCCCTCGCCAAAAGTGGGTTCAACTTTGAAGCTTGCTCCTCAGGATAGACAGTTATCTAAATGCTAAATAAGAAACAAATTGTACTTTTCACAGCATGCTAATCATTTGTTCATTTCATCTCCATTATTTGTTCTCTCATAGATTTCAGTTGTTGATCTGGTGATTAGATTAGATCAACCTTGAATAGCAGAGAGAGGAGGGTAGAATAGAATACTTAACAGACTGGTGTGGTGGTGGTGTGGTGTGGAGGTCAGTAATTCACAGAGTTTGGCTCACATTTTGCTCACATTAGCCACACACTCATTGCACATTGGGCAGAGTCTATGGGCTCAACATTGTCCTGCACGGCTGAAGTCTTCAACATAGATTAATCATCATCGTTGACGTCAGGTTGTAAGTCAACCAACCCCTAAATGTTTTTTAATTGCTTCTAACTCTTGTTTTTCTTTCTTTTTGAATGGGTTTTTATATCCAGGAAGATGATGGCATAATATATTTTAGATCAACTCCAGTTCACTGCGTTGGTCTATTCTTTCTTTCTACACGAGGTATAGACCTAGCTATTCTAAATACTGTAACTCGGCCTATTCCAAATGATGGCATGTGTCTGTGTACATTTCTGATAATACTTCTAAAATTGATCATTCGAAGTGTCTTTACATTATGCGGCTGCTCTTAACCATGCAGAGAGGTTACTAATTACAGTCTAATTGACACACAGCTGGAAGACAATCCAGCATAGCATACAGTGTTTCCCTAGGACCAATATGATATACACTGAGTGAGCCCAGTGTAGCCTATTGAAGACATGCCTGGTGTTGATTTAAAAAAAATAAAAAAGTTTATTATTTAACTAGGCAAGTCAGTTAAGAACAAATTATTATATATAATGACAGCCTACACCAGCCAAACCAATTGTGCGCCGCCCTATGGGTCTCCCAATCACGGCCGGGTGAACCAGGATATCTGTAGTGATGCCTCGAGCACTGAGATGCAGTGCCTTAGACCACTGCGCCACTCGGGAGCCCAAGTGGCACAGATGAGAGGCTCTTGAGATAGTATTATCTGTAGTCGTATACGTAGTTTAAGGTTACAGACCTATAACATTAAGATGTAATGTTATAGTTCAGGTTTTACTGATTTGATTGGATTACATCAAATAGAAATATATTTACATTGTGGAATAGGCCTATAATAAAGAAATAATCATTTGTAAGATGTAGTGTCAAATGAAGTGTGGAATAACAACATAATTATAATATTGATGCTATCTATAGTGAACAAAAATATAAACGCAACATGTAAAGTGTGGTTCACATAATTAATGAGCTGAAATAAAAGATCCCAGAAATGGCCATATGCATAAAAAGCTTATTTCTCTCAAATGTTGTGCACAAAAGTGTTTGCATCCCTGTTAGTGACCATTTCTCCTTTGCCAAAATAATCCATTCACCTGACAGGTGTGGCCTTTCAAGAAGCTGATTACACAGCATGATTATTACACAGGTGCAACTTGTGCTGGGGGACAAGAAAAGGCCACTCTAAAATGTGCAGTTTTGTCACACAACACAATGCCACAAACATCTCAAGTTTTAAAGGAGTGTGCAATTAGCATGCTGGCTGCAGGAATGTCCACCAGATATGTTGCCAGATAATCTAATGTTAACTTTTCCACCATAAGCCACCTCCAACATCGTTTTAGAGAATTTGGCAGTATATCCAACCGGCCTCACAACCACAGACCACATGTAACCATGCCAGCCCAGGACATCCACATCCGGCTACTTCACCTGGGGGATTGTCTGAGACCAGCCACCTGGACAGCTGATGAAACTGTGGGTTTGCACAACCAAATAATTTCTGCACAAACTGTCAGAAACCATCTCATGGAAGCTCATCTGCGTGCTGCTCATTCTCACCAGGGTCTTGACCTGACTGCAGTTCGGCATTGTTACTGACTTCAGTGTCAAATGCTCACCTTCAATGGTCACTGGCACGCTGGAGAAGTGTGCTCTTCACCGATTCATCTCGGTTTCAACTGTACAAGGCAGCTGGCAGACAGTGTGTATGACATCATGCTGGCTAGTGGTTTGCTGATATCAATGTTGTGAACAGAGTGCACCATGGTGGCGGTGTTGTTATGGTATGTGCAAGCATAAGCTATGGACAATGAGCACAATTGCATTTTATCGATGGCAATTTGAGTGCACAGAGATGCTGTGAGGCCCATTGTGGCGCCATTCATCCGCCGCCATCACCTCATGTTTCAGCATGATAATGTACGGCCCCATGTCGCAAGGACATGTACACAATTCATGGACGCTCAAAATGTCCCAACTCTTCCATGGCCTGCATACTCATCAGACATGTTTCCCATTGAGCATTTTTGGGATGATCTGCATCGATGTGTACGACAATGTGTTACAGTTCCCGCCAAAATCCAGCAACTTTGCACAGTCATTGAAGAGGAGTGGGACAACATTTCACAGGCCACAATCAACATCTGGATCACTCTATGTGAAGGAGATGTGTCGTGCTGCATGTGGCAAATGGTGGTCAAACCAAACCTGACTGGTTTTATGATCCATGCCTCTACCTTTTTTGGAAGGTATCTGTGACCAACAGATGCATATCTGTATTCTCAGTCATGTGGAATCTATAGATTAGGACCTAATAAATGTATTTAAATTGACTGATTCCCTTGATATGAACTGTAACTCAGTAAAATCATTGACATTTTTGCATGTTGTGTTTTTATTTTTGTTCAGTGTATATTGATATCCTTGTCCTGAGGGTGGGAAAGGGGAGTGCACTTGAAAACATCAAACCGATTTACATTATTTGCATTTGTAACCTCACCGTATGTAGGCAATAACTTTTTTGGCAATACAATTTCTAAACTCCTGGAAGATACATTTTGGAACCATTATGGCAGCCAGTGAATCAAGAGCGACCGCGCCAAGTGCATGACTACGGCATCGGTTTGGAAGATGAGCGAAGCATGACGAGAGGAGAAGCGGTAAGCCCGCGGTGACAGCCAGTAAGTACCACACATAACAGGTGACAACTCCCTGGACGAGCAGAGATTTAACACACGCCTTGTCAGGTTTGAGTCTTTTGAAGAAGCCAGAAAGATCCGGACAGAAAATGAATTATTAAACTGAAAGGTTAGGCTATGATGACTAGTTGCTCCTTTACATTTGACTACCATCACACCTGATTATGAAAACAATTTATTGGCGCTAATTGTCAGATTTCAATGTGCTAACACATCATAGCCACTGTAGAATAGAGTACATATTTTGATTTAAATGTTACCTTATATGGGGCGATAATAATTACCCTATAGCCTAGAGCAGGTTGCTCTGAGAAGCAACTCCTGTGACTATCGCAACTGTTTATTCTATTCTATATCTAAAGGTTCAAACATATTATTAGCTCTTAGTTGGCATCCCATTATTTGCATTTACTTATTTCAGAGTGACGATAAATGTTGTCAACCGTGCTGAGTCTCTTCTTTCTGCATTATAGCCTTTTCTCCACTGTTGTTATAATATGAGTCTTGTGGGACATGAAGTCTCTAAGTAAGGTATGCTGCTGTCACAATCCCATCTAAATCTGCATGTTTGTTTCTTAAACAGGGCATGTTCGCTTCGGCTTTTTTCCCTAGCAAATCGACAGGAGATACAACCCGGGAGATGTGCTATAAAACAAACTGCGCTCTCAAAGGTATGTGTGACTTTGTAGCTGCTGCGTTTCCCTGTTAGCTGCACATCCTCTTGTCTTTTTAACTGTCACTTATTCACTCTCTGTTTTGTCATTTGCTCTATATATTCACTTGTCGCCTGGAACTTTTTTCGACAGCGGTATACAGTTGGGTTGCAATTAAATAGGCCTATATCAACAAAGCAACAAAAAAAGTACACATTGTAGAGAGTTATTCCATGCTTAAATTGTAGCAGAGTAAACAGACACCAGAAAACCATATGACATGTTTGCTGCAGATTTGTGTTTGTTTGTTTATGTCTGGTGTTAAAACAAACAACAGACATGTCATTGTTTCCAAATGTGCCATTCTGATTTTCTCTGACAGAGAGATTGAAGAATATAATATCGATGTATTATTTCAAGGTTAATAGGACAGCATCATTATAACATCCATGTCAGTGGGGGGTATCACTCTGATTCCCATGCACACTTTTCCAAGGCATGCATATATCGTCATTGCATGAAATAGTGATGAGTTGTAGTCTTAGCCCTGCACACCAACAGGTCCCAAAAATTAAATTAGTATGCATTTTAGTGTGTAAAAATAGACCTCACTCCTCATATTCAGGCCAGGACATTTAGACTTTTAGCATGTTTAGTCTATCCGAGAGACACCAACGACCACTTCCTATAGACCTACACACATCAAAGGTGAAGATTATATGCTCAAACAGACCCAATTTTAAATAGTTTTTACTAAAACGTACACAACAGGAACTCCCAGAGGGCTATTGCCAATGGGTCTTACTTAATTTCACCATGCAAGCTCACTCAGACAGCAGACGTTTACTACTGATCTCAAGATTCGACCTATGACCTCAGTGCCCAGGGAGACGGAGCAGCTCAAGGGATTTAAACCATGAGACACTCTAATGTCATCTTTACAATAGCGGCGTGTTTGGCACAATAGCAAACAAAACAGCATGAAAAAGCGAGTGATGCCTGCGGTAATGTTGGGAATTATGACATTTGAGAAAGTGTGCAAAGCAAATATAAAAGGATGAGGAAAATGAAGGGAACAAATACACAATTGTTTAGATTGAATAGACAAGTACTGTACAAAGTAATACATTTAAGAAACGTTAAAGCTTTTACTGCATTATATCGTTGTCAGTCTAAAATGTCCCTTTCAGTATTGCAAGCCACAGAAGGCCTAAATAGGACAAGGTCATTTACACATAGCTGGAATAAAAGCCCTAATTCTATGTTTGTCAACATGAAGGAAGAGTCTACAAATGTACATTTATAACGACTAAAAATACAACTATACCATAATAGTACAGTCTACCTATTGTTTATATTTTGTAAATTAGACAAGTCCATAGCATGTATTTTTTTCAGCCTACTGCTAGTTTGCTTTCATAGGCTCCTATGATTAGGCCTATCAATTCAATATAGTGTGAAATGCATCAGCAATAGAAATGTATATTTGCATGTTGCACTGAGCTTTTGTTAATTTGTCTTATTTTATGCCACATTCAGTTCCAAGACACATTTTTACTGGGAATTATAGTGGGAAACTAAATGGAAACAGCACCTGTCATAATAACCAAGTGTCACATTTAAACATCTCATTAGATCCTGTATTCTTGTTTTGTTCATTTCAAATAGCAGACATTAGTGCAAGGATATAGTGTATCGCCTATTAGGTCGTGGGACTTTCAGAACGCGAACCGCAGTGTCTCCTGGCGTCAGATGGTAGAACTGCATACCTGTTATAATCCAAAGTCTACATACAGTTTTTCTACAGTAATAAAGCTCATGACTTGTAAGGCTGACAAGAGGAGGAACAAAGTCAAATGCAGCCCACGTTATTTCAGTTTGATTGGCTCATATCCAAATGTTCTATTAATTTGAAACAATCAATTAACACCAGCAAATATTGGGAGCTCTCAATGTTGCCAAATTGTGTTAAATTTATAAGAGTGTTGTTTGCTTTTCTATTCGACGGTGATTTCGAAGTACCTAACTTTTCTGTCGTAAATATGAATTAAATAAATAGGCTACATATCTAAACAGCTCTAGTTTGTTATGTCTACAAAGTGAAAATAACAATTAACTCAACTAAGCAATTCCAATGAATAGGCTGCTATAAACTTAACTCGGATGGACTATAAACATAGACATTCTGTTTCCAAAACAGATTTACGCTCGTTAAAGGGGACATCATGGATTCATATTTCATGCGCGACATGTCTTCTTGACAACGAGATCTATTCTGACTCGTCATTTCTGGCTCATATTCTGCATTTCTTCCCATATCCAAATCAAATCTCTTCCGTTTTATGGCTTGTCAAACCGCCAATTTATGGAAGTAAAAAAGGAGGTCAGCGCGCGCCTGGAGGGCTGAAGGGGCAGCTGCTCTCTCACTGACCAGCTCCCCGTCACACCTCGCGCTATTTCTAAAGGCATTCTTTAGCGAGTAATTAATAGGAAATAATGGCGTTGCCAGAGGTGCCACATCACTTTCCAGAATGTCACGGTCTAAGGAAGGAGGACTATCTCTCTCTTCACTACATTATTATTTTTGTTGTTGTAAATGACACATTAGCAGCTGAAACGTGCTATTGGAATTGACATCCGCTACGCTTGGCTGGTTCATATAGCAGTCAGTATGCACAACATATTTCACTGAGGAAAGAGGACGAATCTGTCAACAACACAGTATAGCTGGCGTGTAAATTTCCCTTACTTATAATGCAACAAAAAATATTGCAGCCTTATTCAAACTGTTCATGCAATATATATTTTGTGAAGTTTATCTCTGGATAGTAGCCCAAAAAAGATTGGCTATATTGTATTGACGTATCTTCCTAAAATAATGTATAAGGCAGTGCAGGCCTATTTTATAGACCTATAAAACCTGACAAGCTCACTGATTTGCCTATGTTTGAAAACCCTACATTTATAATGACGAAAACGAATTCAAACAAAGTCCGGTAGCAATTATATCACATTTATATTATTAAGAACACATTTATAATTATTGCATAGATAGTCCTATAATTGCACCATAACGCACTTGTCCGACCAATTAGCAGAAACAATTATTATAACTCTGGCCCTAATCATGTCTCAGTTTAACGCCGGCGAGCTCAAGCTAGTCTATAATTCAGTAATTAAAATGTTCTGTGCCCGGTGCCTTTAGGGCAGCGCGTGATTAGGACCTGTCAGCCACTGAGCAGAAAGGAACCAGTCGAGCGTGTTGAGCAACATGACCCGCTATTGTTAAAGCTTGTCAACATATTAACCTGACTATTCCCTACAGTCATCATGAACTGAATTGGTACGTTAGATTGTTTTAATGGAGGGGTGAAAAAATGAAAAAAGGATGAGAAAAGTGATGTTCTAATTGAAAAACAGTTGGCATTTTATTATCGAAGAGAGTGTTAGCGATGGAGGAGCATTTTACCGGATGGCGGATGATCGCGTCAGGATTTAAATTGTCCAGATTAAAGTAATTTACAGTGAAATGATAAGGGTATTCCTTGTTAACCGTCACTCATGTGTCATAGATTCAAATAATGGTTTCTTTATTTAAAATGATCGTTATTTTCCCCGCATAAAATTACAAGGGAATTGGAAACACATTTACTGTTACGATACGACTGACTTGGAGAGTAGCCTACTGAAGCCTGGTTGTATTTTGTGTGTACATGAGTGGGAATGGCAAAGAAGCACTGTCCATTGAAGATATGTCTTCTTTTAATCTTGGTCAGGCAGGGAAAGAAACGTAATGGCATTTGACAAGAGATTAAGCATATTTTTGGAGGACCAAAATTGTGCATTGCAAGCGGTTTTTATTCTTGTCTAAATGTATTGATTTCCGTGCTTTTGTATGGTGGTTGATGTCTTCCTTACTTACCTTAGCTGGTCAGTGAGAGGAGTTGACCATTCCTGGAACAAATGTTATGGGGAAATTATGAAATTCACCCATTATACACCATAGATTGGTCCCATAGGTCCAACATTGAATACATTGTAACCTATTTTCGAAGTGTTTTAGATTTGTTCCAGGTCAATAATACACTGTGCACATGTTCAGCCATAGTCTAAATAAAACATATACAATTCTACTCCTCACTCTTTATTATTAAAACATTATTATTAAAATGTATAACAGCACTTAGTCTATTAAATAATTAATAATATAGGCTACTAATAATGCATTTTGGAACACTTTTTGAGAGCTCATTTACAACCAGGCCTGTCCTCAATAGCAAAACTTTCCATAATTTGTATGTTTTCATAGATAATAAGAACCATTCAAACATATGAAAACATCCAATTCATGTACTATTTAACCCACTAGTGTATGCTGTGGCTGTAGTAAAGTGTCAGGACAGGCTAGGGGTATAAGTATAGAGAGGAGACCAAAGGGCAATGTATTTGATTCATTTCCTTCGGCCACAATCAGGACACCTGGGTTTCCTTTCCTTTGGTGCATCCAGAAGTAAATTATTAATGGGAGGATAAAAGTGTGAGTGTTGGGGGATCGAGACAGTCAGACAGACAGGCAAGAAACAGTGTCCCCCCCCCCACCACCACCACACACACACACACACCCTTTCATCCCTCTCTGCCCATCCTTTCCCTTCTCCCTCCCTGGCTGCTCCCCATCACCCCTCCATCCTCACCCCCACCCTCTTCCCTCCCTGACTATCCCCCTATCACCCCTCCATCCCCACCCCCTCTGAACTTGCCCCCTTGTCATGTGGTGGCCTCTCACACCCGGCCTCTTCTGACGACCGCTTGAAGTGCAAATCTGTGTTCCAACTTGTTCCTGGTGTCTGTCAGCATGTTTTTCTCTTGTCAGCGGAGTGGGGCAATGGATGTTGTCCCAAATGGCACCCTATTCCCAATATAATGGACTACTTTTGACTCATATGACCCATAGGGCTCTGGACAAAAGTAGTGCCGTATGTAGGGAATAGGGTGCCACACATGCCATCTCACCCCTGTACCTCTCCAGTAACGGGATCATTGACAGGCCAGTGACACTGCCCAAATGGATAATGGAAAACTATTGATTTTCTCTTCTTTTTTTGTACAGGAAGCCGGCGGACAGCGGTGGCTAGGTTGGCACGTCAGAATAACCAGACAGAAAAGAAAGAGAGAGAAGGACGTGATCAATGGACTTGAACTCTGGAGCTCCACTGCCACAGACGGAAAGGTGGGTGAAAAAAGCCAGGCCAACAGACAGGGAAGGGCTATCAGTCAATCCAGTTTCTCATGGTGCAGCTGCATTTCAAAATACACCCTATTCCCTACACCCATAGGGTTCAGGTCAAAAGAAGTGCACTATATAGGGAATAAGGTGCCATTTAAGACGTATCCATAGTCTACTAGTCCACCTGAAACTCCCTAAAGGGTCAGACACACCGAGGAATCTGACTGCCGATAGGTATGCTTACTTAGTACCTCTGCCCACAGTGTCGGCAGTTAACTTTTTGATGCTCACATTGAACCAATTTGCTTCGTTTAAACACTCCAGGCCACGAGGTGGCAGTAGCTTGTTTGGCTTGTGTCTGATTCAGCTAATGTTATACAACTGGTGGGTCTAATCCTGATTGTATAAAACAGCATTCCAGCCTGTGTCTATTCCACAAATTACCACTGGATAAATCTATGACGTTAAAATGACTATTTACTCTGTTCCACCTGACTCGGCAGGGTAGCCTAGTGGTTAAAGCATTGGGCTAGGAACTAAAAAGTTGCAAGTTCAAACCCCCGAGCTGACAAGGTACAAATCCGTCCTTCTGCCCCTGAACAGGCAGTTCAGGGGCCCACTGTTCCTAGGCTGTCATTGAAAATAAGACTTTGTTCTTAACCTACTTGCCTAGTTAAATAAAGGTTAAAAAAAATATATATAATAAAATCCCACTGCCTCATCAGCCCAGCCAGGCAAGTTATGAACCTGATCTCCACTAGAAAAAGCATTTAGATGTTATCTCGCATTTCATTTTGAGTAACATTTTGTTTTCAACAGCAGAGATTTGTATAAACCTTGCTGTCTGTCTCTCCAACATTTGCAACATTGTTTCAAAATTCAAATTCAATCTCCAGCTGTCCCATAGTAATGAACTTGTAGGGATTGAAGTCGGGACAAGACAGAGAGGCAGGCAGCGTTTCTCTGCCAGTCGAAATCATGAATCAGCTGACATCATTTTTATGGATATATACAAGGAAATGGTAAATGAAACGAAGTGTAGCTAGTTTGCAGTCTTTACAGCTTCAGTTTGAAGTGATTGTGTTTGTTGTTTTGTTGGCTAGCTCCTCTGTGTCCTGACGAGAGAGCACATTTTCTATGCCAGGCAAAATAGCATCTCTTAGAGCATTGTTATGGATGTATCCAAATACAGTGCATTCGGAATGTATTCCGACCCCTTCCCTTTATCCACATTTTATTACATTACAGCCTTCATATTTTCCCTCATCAATCTACACTAGAGGTCGACCGATTATGATTTTTCAACGCCGATACCGATTATTGGAGGCCCAAAAAAAAGCAGATACCGATTAATCGGCCGTTTTTTTACATTTATTTGTAATAATGACAATTACAACAATACTGAATGAACACTTATTTTAACCTAATATAATACATCAATAAAATCAATTTAGCCTCAAATAAATAATGAATGAAATGTTCAGTTTGGTTTAAATAATGCAAAAACAAAGTGTTGGAGAAGAAAGTAAAAGTGCAATATGTGCCATTTAAGAAAGCTAACGTTTAAGTTCCTTGCTCATAACATGAGAACATATGAAAGCTGGTGGTTCCTTTTAACATGAGTCTACAATATTCCCAGGTAAGAAGTTTTAGGTTGTAGTTATTATAGGACTATTTCTCCCTATACCATTTGTATTTCATTAACCTTTGACTATTGGATGTTCTTATAGGCACTTCAGTATTGCCAGTGTAACAATATAGCTTCTGTCCCTCTCCTCGCTCTTACCTGGGCTCGAACCAGGAACACAACAACAACAGCCACCCTTCAAAGCAGTGTTACCCATCACTCCACTAAAGCTGCAAGGGGAACAACCACTCCAAGTCTCAGAGCGAGTGACATTTGAAACGTTATTAGCGCGCACCCCACTAACTAGCTAGCCATTTCACATCAGCTACACCTAGCCTAATCTCATATGTTGATAGGCTCGAAGTCATAAACAGCTGCTGGCAAACGCACTAAAGTGCTGTTTTTTTGTTTTTGAATTTACCTTTATTTAACTAGGCAAGTCAGTTAAGAAAAAATTCTTCTTTTCAATGACTGCCTAGGAACAGTGGGTTAACTGCCTGATCAGGGGCTGAACGACAGATTTGAACCTTCTTAGCTCGGGGATTTGAACTTGCAACCTTTCAGTTCCTAGGCCGTAATTGAAAATAAGAATGTGTTGTTAACTGACTTGCCTAGTTAAATAAAGTTTAAATAAAGGTGTAAAAAAGAAAAAAAAAGAAAAAAAAGAGCTAAATCTGTGTCCAAAAATACCGATTTACGATTGTTATGAAAACTTGAAATCGGCCCTAATTAAATTGGCCATTCCAATTAATCGGTCAACTTCTTTTCTACACACAATACCTCATAACGACAAAGCGAAAAAAGTTTTTCAGAAATGTTTGCAAATTTATTACAAATAAAAAACAGGAATACCTTATTAACATAAGTATTCAGACCCTTTCCTATGAGATTCGTAATTCAGATCTGGGGAAGGGTCCTAAACAATTTCTGCAGCATTGAAGGTCACGAAGAACACAGTGGCTTCCATCATTTTTAAATGGAAGAAGTTTGGAACCACCAAGACTCTTCCTAGAGCTTGCCGCCCGGCAAAACTGAGCAATCGGGATAGAAAGGTCTTGGTCAGGGAGGTTGACCAACAACCCGATGTTCACTTTGACAGCTCCAAAGTTCCTCTGTGAAGATGGGATAACTTTCCAGAATGAAATCAAATCCAATTTTATTTGCCACACGCCGAATACAACAGGTTTAGACCTTACAGATAAATGCTTGACTGGGTCACGTCCATAGATACAGATCAAAAAGACTGAACAACTGGGTTGCCTCTCTGGCTATCACGACTCAGGATAAGACCCAGGGAACAAGAGACAAAGGGCTGTGAGACAGAGGTTTAATCTTAGACACATGGAAAGTGGTATGTATACGGAGGGTGCGAGGCAACAGAAGACAAACAGCAGTGGGGCTAAGGATTTTAGAGATGAAGCGGGGGGAAAGTTTATGGGACTCCACCCGGAGGGGCAGATCCTGAGTGGATCCGGTGTCAGGTTGGGTGCACCTGTCGCCGATACCTGGAGGTGGTCTTAAGAAGAGTGGAAGCTCTCTTCCAGGTACACCGACGTCGGCGGATGAACATCTGGGCTGAGTGTTTGCTGATTTCTTCCTCTTGCTCAGGGAAGAGCGGAGGCTGGTAACCAAAGGAACACACAAAGGGCGAGAGACCAGTGGACGAGCAGGGAAGGATGTTGCAGTCTTACTCCACCCACACAAGTTGATGGCTCCAGGTGGTGGGGTTGGCAGAGACAAGGCAACAATGTGTCGTCTCCAGGTCCTGTTTGGCTTGCTCCGACTAGCCGTTAGATTGGGCATGAAACCCGGAGGACAGGCTGGCCGATGAATCAATGAGGGTGCAGAGCGCCTCCCATGGTCTCCGACCACGATCGGAGACCATGTCGACCGGAAGTCCATGGATCCGGAAGACGTGCTATACCATGAGCTGTGCCGTCTTATTTGCTGAGGGTAACTTGGAAAGGGGAATGAAATTTGATGCTTTGGAAAACCTATCCACTACTGTAAGGATAGTGGTGCTGCCATCTGACGGAGGGAGACCAATGACAAAATCCAGGGATATTTGGGACCTGGGGCGGTGAGGAACATGGAGTGGTTGAAGGAGGCCTGCCGCAGAGTCTTATTCTGCGCACACACAGTGAAGGTGCTGACGGACGTGGAGACATCAGGAACCATGGTGGGCCACCAAAACCATTGTCGGAGGAAAGCCAGGGTCCGGTGGGAGCCGGGATGGCAGTTAAGGTTAGAGGAATGAGCCCATTCCAGGACCGGGGACTGGGCAGAAAGTGGGACCGGCTTGGTGCGCTGCGCCTTGCGGACCAGGTTCTCGATAACCCAGACGAGTGTAGCTGCCCGACGGGAGGTAGGGAGGATGGTCTCAAGGTGTAGCTGCGAAGCTATTCAAGTGAGAAAGGGCATCAGGCTTCACATTCTTGGACCCAGGGCGAAAGGAGATTGTAAAATGAAAATGAATGAATAAAAGAGCCCAATGAGCCTGCCTTGAGTTGAGGCTCTTGGTGGTTTGGGGATATTCCAGATTCATATGGTCAGTCCACACTAAGAATGGATGTTCCGCCCCTTCTAGCCAGTGTCCCCACTCCTCTAGTGACATCTTGACCGCAAGAAGTTCCCGATTTCTCACATCATAGTTACTCTCAGCGGGATTAAGACGATGGGACAGGAAAGGTCACGGATGCAGCTTTTGGTCCTAGGCAGAACGCTGGGACAGGACGGTCCCCACTCCAACGTCCGAGGCATCGACCTCCACCACAAAGTGACGGAACCTTTACCAAGTACATTTAAACTCAGTTTTCCACAATTCCTGACATTTAGTCCTCGTAAAAATTCCCTGTCTTAGCGTCAGTTAGGATCAACACTTTTTTTAAGAATGTGAAATATCAGAATAGTAGTAGAGAGAATGATTTATTTCAGCTTTTATTTCTTTCATCACATTCCCAGTGGGTCAGAAGTTTACATACACTCAATTAGTAGTTGGTAGCATTGCCTTTAAATTGTTTAACATGGGTCAAACGTTTCAGGAGCCTTCCACAAGCTTCCCACAATAAGTTGGGTGAATGTTGGCCCATTCTTCCTGACAGAGCTGGTGTAACTAAGTCAGGTTTGTCGGCCTCCTTGCTCGCACATGCTTTTTAAGTTCTGCCCACACATTTTCTATAGGGTTCAGGTCAGGGCTTTGTGATGGTCGCTCCAATACCTTGACTTTGTTGTCCTTAAGCCATTTTGCCACAACTTAGGAAGTATGCTTGGGGTCGACCCATTTGCGACCAAGCTTTAACTTCCTGACTGATATCTTGAGATGTTGCTTCAATATATCCACATCATCCCCCCCTCCTCATGATGCCATCTATTTTGTGAAGTGCACCAGTCCCTCCTGCAGCAAAGCACCCCCACAATATGATGCTGCCACCCCCGTGCTTCACGGTTGGGGTGGTGTTCTTCGGCTTGCAAGCCTCCCCTTTTCCTCCAAACATAACGGTGGTCATTATGGCCAAACAGTTCTATCAGACCAGAGGACATTTCTCCAAAAAGTACGATCTTTGTCCCCATGTGCAGTTGCAAACCGTAGTCTGTTTTTTTATGGCTGTTTTGGAGCAGTACAATATAAATCAAATCAAATCAAATTTTATTGGTCACATACACATGGTTAGCAGATGTTAATGCGAGTGTAGCGAAATGCTTGTGCTTCTAGTTCCGACAATGCAGTAATAACCAAGAAGTAATCTAACTAACAATTCCAAAACTACTGTCTTATACACACAAGTGTAAGGGGATAAAGAATATGTACATAAAGATATATGAATGAGTGATGGTACAGAGCAGCATAGGCAAGATACAGTAGATGGTATCGAGTACAGTATATACATATGAGATTTTTTTTATTTTTTTATTTATTTATTTATTTTTTTCACCTTTATTTAACCAGGTAGGCTAGTTGAGAACAAGTTCTCATTTGCAACTGCGACCTGGCCAAGATAAAGCATAGCAGTGTGAACAGACAACACAGAGTTACACATGGAGTAAACAATTAACAAGTCAATAACACAGTAGAAAAAAGGGGAGTCTATATAAATTGTGTGCAAAAGGCATGAGGAGGTAGGCGAATAGTTACAATTTTGCAGATTAGCACTGGAGTGATAAATGATCAGATGGTCATGTACAGGTAGAGATATTGGTGTGCAAAAGAGCAGAAAAGTAAATAAATAAAAACAGTGTGGGGATGAGGTAGGTGAAAATGGGTGGACTATTTACCAATAGACTATGTACAGCTGCAGCGATCGGTTAGCTGCTCAGATAGCACATGTTTGAAGTTGGTGAGGGAGATAAAAGTCTCCAACTTCAGGGATTTTTGCAATTCGTTCCAGTCACAGGCAGCAGAGTACTGGAACGAAAGGCGGCCAAATGAGGTGTTGGCTTTAGGGAGGATCAGTGAGATACACCTGCTGGGGCGCGTGCTACGGATGGGTGTTGCCATCGTGACCAGTGAACTGAGATAAGGTGGAGCTTTACCTAGCATGGACTTGTAGATGACCTGGAGCCAGTGGGTCTGGCGACGAATATGTAGCGAGGGCCAGCCGACTAGAGCATACAAGTCGCAGTGGTGGGTGGTATAAGGTGCTTTAGTGGCAAAACGGATGGCACTGTGATAAACTGCATCCAGTTTGCTGAGTAGAGTGTTGGAGGCAATTTTGTAGATGACATCGCCGAAGTTGAGGATCGGTAGGATAGTCAGTTTTACTAGGGTAAGTTTGGCGGCGTGAGTGAAGGAGGCTTTGCTGCGGAATAGAAAGCCGACTCTTGATTTGATTTTTGATTGGAGATGTTTGATATGAGTCTGGAAGGAGAGTTTACAGTCTAGCCAGACACCTAGGTACTTATAGGTGTCCACATATTCAAGGTCGGAACCATCCAGGGTGGTGATGCTCGTCGGGCATGCGGGTGCAGGCAGCGATCGGTTGAAAAGCATGCATTTGGTTTTACTAGCGTTTAAGAGCAGTTGGAGGCCACGGAAGGAGTGTTGTATGGCATTGAAGCTCGTTTGGAGGTTAGATAGCACAGTGTCCAAGGACGGGCCGGAAGTATATAGAATGGTGTCGTCTGCATAGAGGTGGATCAGGGAATCGCCCGCAGCAAGAGCAACATCATTGATATATACAGAGAAAAGAGTCGGCCCGAGAATTGAACCCTGTGGCACCCCCATAGAGACTGCCAGAGGTCCGGACAGAATGCCCTCCGATTTGACACACTGAACTCTGTCTGCAAAGTAATTGGTGAACCAGGCAAGGCAGTCATCCGAAAAACCGAGGCTACTGAGTCTGCCGATAAGAATATGGTGATTGACAGAGTCGAAAGCCTTGGCAAGGTTGATGAAGACGGCTGCACAGTACTGTCTTTTATCGATGGCGGTTATGATATCGTTTAGTACCTTGAGTGTGGCTGAGGTGCACCCGTGACCGGCTCGGAAACCAGATTGCACAGCGGAGAAGGTACGGTGGGATTCGAGATGGTCAGTGACCTGTTTGTTGACTTGGCTTTCGAAGACCTTAGATAGGCAGGGCAGGATGGATATAGGTCTGTAACAGTTTGGGTCCAGGGTGTCTCCCCCTTTGAAGAGGGGGATGACTGCGGCAGCTTTCCAATCCTTGGGGATCTCAGACGATATGAAAGAGAGGTTGAACAGGCTGGTAATAGGGGTTGCGACAATGGCGGCGGATAGTTTCAGAAATAGAGGGTCCAGATTGTCAAGCCCAGCTGATTTGTACGGGTCCAGGTTTTGCAGCTCTTTCAGAACATCTGCTATCTGGATTTGGGTAAAGGAGAACCTGGAAGGGCTTGGGCGAGAAGCTGCGGGGGGGCGGAGCTGTTGGCCGAGGTTGGAGTAGCCAGGCGGAAGGCATGGCCAGCCGTTGAGAAATGCTTGTTGAAGTTTTCGATAATCATGGATTTATCGGTGGTGACCGTGTTACCTAGCCTCAGTGCAGTGGGCAGCTGGGTGCTCTTGTTCTCCATGGACTTCACAGTGTCCCAGAACTTTTTGGAGTTGGAGCTACAGGATGCAAACTTCTGCCTGAAGAAGCTGGCCTTAGCTTTCCTGACTGACTGCGTGTATTGGTTCCTGACTTCCCTGAACAGTTGCATATCGCGGGGACTATTCGATGCTATTGCAGTCCGCCACAGGATGTTTTTGTGCTGGTCGAGGGCAGTCAGGTCTGGAGTGAACCAAGGGCTGTATCTGTTCTTGGTTCTGCATTTTTTGAACGGAGCATGCTTATCTAAAATGGTGAGGAAGTTACTTTTAAAGAATGACCAGGCATCCTCAACTGACGGGATGAGGTCAATGTCTTTCCAGGATACCCGGGCCAGGTCGATTAGGAAGGCCTGCTCACAGAAGTGTTTTAGGGAGCGTTTGACAGTGATGAGGGGTGGTCGTTTGACTGCAGCTCCGTAGCGGATACAGGCAATGAGGCAGTGATCGCTGAGATCCTGGTTGAAGACAGCGGAGGTGTATCTGGAGGACTAGTTTGTCAGGATGACGTCTATGAGGGTGCCCTTGTTTACAGAGTTAGGGTTGTACCTGGTGGGTTCCTTGATGATTTGTTTGAGATTGAGGGCATCTAGCTTAGATTGTAGGACTGCCGTTAAGCATATCCCAGTTTAGGTCACCTAAAAGAACAAACTCTGAAGCTAGATGGGGGGCGATCAATTCACAAATGGTGTCCAGGGCACAGCTGGGAGCTGAGGGGGGTCGGTAGCAGGCGGCAACAGTGAGAGACTTATTTCTGGAGAGAGTAATTTTCAAAATTAGTAGTTCGAACTGTTTGGGTATGGACCTGGAAAGTATGACATTACTTTGCAGGCTATCTCTGCAGTAGACTGCAACTCCTCCCCCTTTGGCAGTTCTATCTTGATGGAAGATGTTATAGTTGGGTATGGAAATCTCAGAATTTTTGGTGGCCTTCCTGAGTCAGGACTCAGACTCGGCAAGGACATCAGGGTTAGCAGAGTGTGCTAAAGCAGTGAGTGAAACAAACTTAGGGAGGAGGCTTCTGATGTTGACATGCATGAAACCAAAGCTTGATTGAGATGAGTATGTAAACAAAGTGGCATAGTTAAAGTGGCTAGTGTATTACATAAAGATGCAGTAGATGATATAGAGTACAGTATATACGTATACATATGAGATGAATGATGTATGGTATTTAAACATTATATTAGGTAGCATTGTTTAAAGTGGCTAGTGATATATTTTACATCATTTCCCATTAATTCCCATTATTAAAGTGGCTGGAGTTGAGTCAGTGTGTTGGCAGCAGCCACTCAATGTTAGTGGTGGCTGTTTAACAGCCTGATGGCCTTGAGATAGAAGCTGTTTTTCAGTCTCTCGGTCCCAGCTTTGATGCATCTGTACTGACCTCGCCTTCTGGATGATAGCGGGGTGAACAGGCAGTGGCTCGGGTGGTTGTTGTCCTTGATGATCTTTATGGCCTTCCTGTAACATCGGGTGGTGTAGGTGTCCTGGAGGGCAGGTAGTTTGCCCCCGGTGATGCATTGTGCAGACCTCACTACCCTCTGGGGAGCCTTACGGTTGTGGGCGGAGCAGTTGCCGTACCAGGCGGTGATACAGCCCGCCAGGATGCTCTCGATTGTGCATCTGTAGAAGTTTGTGAGTGCTTTTGGTGACAAGCCAAATTTCTTCAGCCTCCTGAGGTTGAAGAGGCGCTGCTGCGCCTTCTTCACGATGCTGTCTGTGTGGGTGGACAAATTCAGTTTGTCTGTGATGTGTATGCCGAGGAACTTAAAACGTACTACCCTCTCCACTACTGTTGCATCGATGTGGATAGGGGGGTGTTCCCTCTGCTGTTTCCTGAAGTCCACAATCATCTCCTTAGTTTTGTTGACGTTGAGTGTGAGGTTATTTTCCTGACACCACACTCCGAGGGCCCTCACCTCCTCCCTGTAGGCCGTCTCGTCGTTGTTGGTAATCAAGCCTACCACTGTTGTGTTGTCCGCAAACTTGATGATTGAGTTGGAGGCGTGTGTGGCCACGCAGTCGTGGGTGAACAGGGAGTACAGGAGAGGGCTCAGAATGCACCCTTGTGGGGCCCCAGTGTTGAGGATCAGCGGGGTGGAGATGTTGTTGCCTACCCTCACCACCTGGGGGCGGCCCGTCAGGAAGTCCAGTACCCAGTTGCACAGGGCGGGGTCGAGACCCAGGGTCTCGAGCTTGATGACGAGCTTGGAGGGTACTATGGTGTTAAATGCCGAGCTGTAGTCGATGAACAGCATTCTCACATAGGTATTCCTCTTGTCCAGATGGGTTAGGGCAGTGTGCAGTGTGGTTGAGATTGCATCGTCTGTGGACCTATTTGGGTGGTAAGCAAATTGGAGTGGGTCTAGAGTGTCAGGTAGGGTGGAGGTGATATGGTCCTTGACTAGTCTCTCAAAGCACTTCATGATGACGGAAGTGAGTGCTACGGGGCGGTAGTCGTTTAGCTCAGTTACCTTAGCTTTCTTGGGAACAGGAACAATGGTGGCCCTCTTGAAGCATGTGGGAACAGCAGACTGGGATAGGGATTGATTGAATATGTCCGTAAACACACCAGCTAGCTGGTCTGCGCATGCTCTGATGGCGCGGCTGGGGATGCCGTCTGGGCCTGCAGCCTTGCGAGGGTTAACACGATTAAATGTTTTACTCACCTCGGCTGCAGTGAAGGAGAGTCCGCATGTTTTCGTTGCAGGCCGTGTCAGTGGCACTGTATTGTCCTCAAAGCGGGCAAAAAAGTTATTTTGTCTGCCTGGGAGCAAGACATCCTGGTCCGTGACTGGGCTGGTTTTCTTTTTGTAATCCGTGATTAACTGTAGACCTTGCCACATACCTCTTGTGTCCGAGCCGTTGAATTGAGATTCTACTTTGTCTCTATACTGACGCTTTGCTTGTTTGATTGCCCTGCGGAGGGAATAGCTGCACTGTTTGTATTCGGTCACCTTGCCCTGATTAAAAGCAGTGGTTCGCGCTTTCAGTTTTACGCGAATGCTGCCATCAATCCACGGTTTCTGGTTTGGGAATGTGTTAATCGTTGCTATGGGAACGACATCTTCAACGCACGTTCTAATGAACTTGCACACTGAATCAGCGTAATCGTCAATGTTGTTGTCTGACGCAATACGAAACATATCCCAGTCCACGTGATGGAAGCAGTCTTGGAGTGTGGAATCAGATTGGTCAGACCAGCGTTGGACAGACCTCAGCGTGGGAGCTTCTTGTTTTAGTTTCTGTCTGTAGGCAGGGATCAACAAAATGGAGTCGTGGTCAGCTTTTCCGAAAGGAGGGCGAGGCAGGGCCTTATATGCATCGCGGAAGTTAGAATTGCAATGATCCAAGGTTTTGCCAGCCCTGGTTGCGCAATCGATATGCTGATACAATTTAGGGAGTCTTGTTTTCAGATTAGCCTTGTTAAAATCCCCAGCTACAATGAATGCAGCCTCAGGATGTATGGATTCCAGTTTGCAAAGAGTCAAATAAAGTTCGTTCAGAGCCATCAATGTGTCTGCTTGGGGGGGAATATATACGGCTGTGATTATAATCAAAGAGAATTCTCTTGGTAGATAAGCAAGTAAAACACTGGAATGGTAGATTTGCAAGGGAACATAGTGCGAAGTAGAGATAAAAAATAATAGGGTACAAAGGAGCAAAATAAATAAATAAATACAGTAATGGGAGAGGTAGTTGTTTGGGCTATGTACAGGTGCAGTAATCTGTGAGTGGTTTGACAGCTGGTGCTTAAAGCTAGTGAGGGAGATAAGTGTTTCCAGTTTCAGATATTTTTGTTCGTTCCAGTCATTGGCAGCAGAGAACTGGAAGGAGAGGCGGCCAAAGGATGAATTGGTTTTGGGGGTGACCAGAGAGATATACCTGCTGGAGCGTGTGCTACAGGTGGGTGCTGCTATGGTGACCAGCGAGCTGAGATAAGAGGGGACTTTACCTAGCAGGGTCTTGTAGATGACCTGGAGCCAGTGCGTTTGGCGACGAGTATGAAACAAGGGCCAGCCAACGAGAGCGTACAGGTCGCAGTGATGGGTAGTATATGGGGCTTTGGGGACAAAACGGATGGCACTGTGATAGACTGCATCCAATTTATTGAGTAGGGTATTGGAGGCTATTTTGTAAATTACATCGCCGAAGTCGAGGATCGGTAGGATGGTCAGTTTTACAAGGGTATGTTTGGCAGCATGAGTGAAGGATGCTTTGTTGCGAAATAGGAAGCCAATTCTAGATTTAACTTTGGATTGGAGATGTTTGATATGAGTCTGGAAGAAGAGTTTACAGTCTAACCACACACCTAGGTATTTGTAGTTGTGCACATATTCTAAGTCAGAACCGTCCAGAGTAGTGATGTTGGATGGGCGGGCAGGTGCAAGAGGCGATTGGTTGAAGAGCATGCATTTAGTTGTACTTGTATTTAAGAGCAATTGGAGGCCACGAAAGAGTTGTATAGCATTGAAGCTCGTCTGGAGGGTTGTTAACACAGTGTCCAAAGAAGGGCCAGAAGTATACAGAATGGTGCCATCTACATAGAGGTGGATCAGAGACTCACCAGCAGCAAGAGCGACATCATTGATGTATACAGAGAAGAGAGTTGGTCCAAGAATTGAACCCTGTGGCACCCCCATAGAGACTGCCAGAGGCCCGGACAACAGGCCCTCCGATTTGACACACTGAACTCTATCAGAGAAGTAGTTGGTGAACCAGGCGAAGCAATCATTTGAGAAACCAAGGCTATCGAGTCTGCAGATGAGGATGTGGTGACTGACAGAGTCGAAAGCCTTGGCCAGGTCAACGAATACGGCTGCACAGTACTGTTTCTTATCGATGGCGGTTAAGATATCGTTTAGGACCTTGAGCGTGGCTGAGGTGCACCCATGACCAGCCCTTAAACGAGATTGCATAGCGGAGAAGGTACGGTGGGATTCGAAATGGTTGGTGATCTGTTTGTTGACTTGGCTTTCGAAGACCTTAGAAAGGCAGGGTAGGATAGATATAAGTCTGTAGCAGTTTGGGTCAAGAGTGTGTCCCCCTTTGAAGAGGGGGATGACCGCAGCTGCTTTCCAATCTTTGGGAATCTCAGATGACACGAAAGAGAGTTTGAACAGGCTAGTAATAGGGGTTGCAACAATTTCGGTCCAGATTGTCTAGTCCGGCTGATTTGTAGGGGTCCAGATTTTGCAGCTCTTTCAGAACATCAGCTGACTGGATTTGGGAGAAGGAGAAATGGGGAAGGCTTGGGCGATTTGCTGTGGGGGGTGCAGTGCTATTGACCGGGGTAGGGGTAGCCAGGTGGAAAAATTGGCCAGCCGTAGAAAAATGCATGTTGAAATTCTCAATTATAGTGGATTTATCGATGGTGACAGTGTTTCCTATCCTCAGTGCAGTGGGCAGCTGGGAGGAGGTGTTCTTATTCTCCATGGACTTTACAGTGTCCCAGAACTTTTTTGAGTTTGTGTTGCAGGAAGCAAATTTCTGCTTGGAAAAGCTAGTCTTGGCTTTTCTAACTGCCTGTGTATAATGGTTTCCAGCTTCCCTGAAAAGTTGCATATCACGGGGGCTGTTTGATGCTAATGCAGAACGCCATAGGATGTTTTTGTGTTGGTTGAGGGTAGTCAGGTCTGGAGAGAACCAAGGGCCATATCTGTTCCTGGTTCTAAATTTCTTGAATGGGGCATGCTTATTTAAGATGGTGAGGAAGGCATTATAAAAAAATAACCAGGCATCCTCTACTGACGGGATGAGATCAATATCCTTCCAGGATACCCCGGCCAGGTCGATGAGAAAGGCCTACTCGCTGAAGTGTTTCAGGGAGCATTTGACAGTGATGAGTTGGGGTCGTTTGACCGCTGACCCATTACTGATGCAGGCAATGAGGCAGTGATCGCTGAGATCCTGGTTGAATACAACAGAGGTGTATTTAGAGGGCAGGTTGGTCAGGATGATATCTATGAGGGTGCCCGTGTTAACGGATTTAGGGTTGTACTTGGTAGGTTCCATGATAATTTGTGTGAGATTATCAGCATCTATCTTAGATTGTAGGACGGCCGGGGTGTTATGGCAAGGGAACTCATATGACATGTTACACAATACATTTATGTTTTGTTCGATAATATGCATACTTATATCCACAAATCTCGGTTTACATTGACACCATGTTCAGAACTGCCTCCAAAATATCCAGAGGAATTATAGAAAGCTACGCCAGATAACAGAAATACTCATCATAAACTTTGACTAAAGATACATGTTCTACATATAATTAAAGATACACTGGTTCTTAATGCAACCGCGGTGTCAGATTTTTTTTAAACAATTCATCCAAAGTGAAAATACTGCCCCCTATCCTCAACAAGTTAAGCATATCCCAGTTTAGGTCACCTAACAGTATAAACTCTGAAGTTAGATGGGGGAGCAATTAATTTACATATAATGTGCAGGGCACAGCTGGGGGCTGAGGGGGGAAGTTGGAAGCTGATCCTCTGGTAGGCTTTGATTTATCCTTTGTTAACAAGCGGCAACAGTGAGAGACTTTTTTTCTGGAAAGGTGGATTTTTAAAAGTAGAAGCTCAAACTGTTTGGGCACGGACCTGGATAGCATGACAGAACTCTGCAGGCTATCTCTGCAGTAGATTGCAACTTCACCCACTTTGGCCATTCTATCTTGTCTGAAAATGTTGGTGGAAATTTGGATGGAAATTTCAGAATTTTTGGTGGCCTTCCTAAGCCAGGATTCAGACATGGTTAGGACTTCAGGGTTGGCTGAGTGTGCTAAAGCAGCGAATAAAACAAACTTAGGGAGGAGGCTTCTGATGTTAACATGCATGAAACCAAGGCTTTTACGGTTACAGAAGTCAACAAATGATAGCGCCTGGAGAAGAGGAGTGGAACTGGGGGCTACAGGGCCTGGGTTAACCTCTACATCACCAGAGGAACAGAGGAGGAGTAGGATAAGGGTACAGCTAAAGGCTATAAGAACTGGTCGTCTGCGTTGGGGACAGAGAATAATGTGAAAGGTTATAGCTATGTGAACGGTTATAGACCTGCAGGTTCAATATTTCAGTTCCTATTCCATTTAACCCATCTGAACAGTACAGTTCCCTTTATGTGCCATATTTAAAGTCCCCATCTTGTGACTGTCAAATGTGTGTAGCGCCTCACAATCATCACACATAACATACTGCTATCATCCTCTTTTAACACTTCACCAAATCTTTCCCCAAAATGAGTTAGACTACTGTTCTGGCCCTACCTTCTATTTATTTTCAACTCTCCATTTCACAGCTTTTCTCTTATTGAATTAAACTCCCACATTGTCCTTTTTCCCTCAATGGATCGACTTTAACTTTTTCTGCCCAAGTTCCCAAAAGCATTTAGGGATTGGCATGTATTTGGCAAGCATACAGTTAGGCCCTAAAGCTTAGGCTTACACACTAATGCCAGATAGAAATAATTAAAGTAAAACCTCAGTGTCACCTATAGATATGAATTGCACAGGAATTATAGGCTACATTTATGGATTTTTTTATACATTGTTTTATCACACCAACTCATGTTCCCTCCCTCCAGCGCTCAACATCTTCAGTCTACTAACCCCCGTTCCTGGCAACCTACATTGCGCACACCTGGCAACCATCATTGGTCAACACAATCAGGTCATGGTCAGTCCCAACTTTAGCACCATCGCCTCTCCTCTCACCTCTCTCCTCAAAGGTGGTGTGGAGTCCTGCAGCCGATGAGGCCTTCCGCCTACTGAAGGAGCGTTTCACCTCCGCCACATTGCTGAAACACCCAGATCCTATGCTGCCCTTCGTGGTGGAAGTGAACGCCTCAGAAGTGGGCGTGGGGGCCGTTCTGTCACAACATCAAGGTAATCCACATAATTTTTATCCATGTTTTTACTACTCTGAAAACTGTCTCCTGCAGAAAGGAACTATGATGTCGGAAACCGGGAGCTCCTAGCGGTGAATTTGGCACTAGAAGAGTGGAGACACTGGTTGGAGGGCACCAAGGACCCGTTTCTCATCCTCACCGACCATTAGAACCTGGAGTACATACGGACAGCGAGACGGCTGAAGATTCAACTTCACCCTGTTATACCGCCCAGAGGTTCCTGTCCTGAGTGTGCCCATCATACTGCCCTCCCGAATCATTGTCCCCATGCTTTGGGACATAGACGTGGAAATCCGCCAGGCTTTGGAGAGGGAACCGATTGTGTCCCTCACTCTGGTCTCACTACCACTCTCCAGGTCGCTGAGGCACTGCTCTAGCAGGTCTTCCGGGCACTGTGCCTTTCGGAGGACATTGTCTCCGACCGTGGCCCCTAATTCACATCATGGGTATGGAGAGCCCTAATGGAGAAGCTGACGGTCAGCCTCACTCCTGGGTACCGGCCTCAGTCCAACAGGCAGGTGGAAAGAATGAACCAAGACCTGGGGAGGTTCCTTAGGAGTCACTGCCAGGACCGTCAGGGGGAATGGCCCCGGCTCCTTCCCTAGGCAGGGTACACCCAGAATTCACTGCATCACTCCTCCACCGGGCTGACCCGGTTTGTGGGGCCCTTCAAAGTCCTCCGGAGGGTCAATGAGGTAACCTAAAGATTACAACTCCCCACTAACTACTGAATCTAACCCCCATTTCAAGTTTCCCTCAGGCTGGTGGTTCCTGGTCCCCTGGATGATGCCGTCCCCCGCGACACCCTTTCGCCTCCCCTGGACATTGAGGAGACCCCCACCTATTTACATTTACATTTAAGTCATTTAGCAGACGCTCTTATCCAGAGCGACTTACAAATTGGTGGGATGCTGGTAGGTCCCTCCTGGAATCCCAATGTTGTGGGGGTTGGCTCCAGTACCTGGTGGACTGGGAAGGGTACGGTCCTGGACCCTAACATCATCCGGGATTTCCATTTCCGCCGTCCGGACCAGTCCGCTCCTCGCCCTCGAGGCTGTTCTTTTGGCTATCGTCATCCTGCGGCTGGAGCCCTGCATCGGGGGGGTACTGTCACGCCTAATCCTGTTCCCTCCCTCCAGCGCTCATCGTCTCCGGTCCACTAACCACCGGTCCTGGAAACCGACATTGCGCACACCTGCTCCCCTGAACTTCATCACCACCCTGATTACTCTCCTTTCATATAGCCATCAGTAGCCTCAGTCATCAGGCAGTATTGGTTTTGGTTACGTTTAGTAAGCTTCTCCTGTTTTGTGTTATCTTCATGTTTATTATTATTAAACTCACCTTCTGCACCTGCTTCCTGACTCGCTGCATATACGTTACATGCTTTCTCTTTATTCAATCAGAGGAATAAGGGGATGATGTTGATTCCCAGGCCCTAATGCTCTGGTCTGCTACTAGCTATCACCGCACCACTATGGCAGATGGCCATTGTGGCTCCTTCCACCATAACACATTTATGTTCCTCTCCTCCTCTCTCTCCCACTCTCTCTTTCTCTCTCTCTCCTGGTTGCCAGTGAAATAATAAAAACTACACTCCTGGTCATGGCTGGCACAATCTCATTATAATCTCTCTCTGTTTTTTATTCATGGGGCCCCTTGGGACGCTGTCTGCCCGCGACGTGGCCCCCAACCACCGCAGAGATCATCTTTTGAAACAGCCAGGAGACCTAATGAAGTCACAGAGTGGCACAATTATTTCCCTGAGAAGGAGCATTAATGTACTTGAGAATCCCCTCCGGAGGAACATGATGACAATTGGTTTGTACAGCTTTGATCGTCCAGGATAAACTGCAGGGTTAGCCCCATGTGCCATGAGTTGGGTTTCTAGCAGATGTGCGTGCATCCCAAATGGCCTGCTATTCCATATATAATGCAATACTTTTGACCAGGGCCCTACGAAGAACCCAGAAATTGTTATGATAAAACAGCAGTCACACCAACCAAACATTCTAATCACAAAAGCTAAAAACAAAAGGTGAATGGCAGGTTATATAAAATCAGTGTATATTTCTTCTGTAGAGCCACAACTGTATAGACGAAGTCAGCAGGATTTGTTAGGGGGTGAGGGACCAATAATTTAAAAAAACACAAAACAAAAATTGGGGGAAAAATGTACTTGATGTACTTCAACAAGTTAAAATATATGAAGCAAATTAACAAGTAAAAAGGCCAATTCAAGTATTTTATTTCAGTATCTTATTTCAGCAAGTTTTTGCTATATTTACTACAGAAAGCTTAATGAATACATGGTATATAGAGCCTTCTTTCTTAATACATCCAACATGAGGTATGGATGTTAAACCAACCAGACCTTATTACAGTACATTCACATCTCTCAGACATCAACTAGTGCTGTCCAGATGAATAAAACATTAAGCTTATGTATTTTACTTAGCATAATATAATATATATCTGGAAGTTTAAGCGCCATGAAAATGTGATTTACATTGTAACTTGACTTAGATTAAAATGCTTCTAGTCATTTTATTGGGCTGTAAAATCAATTTCGGAAGGGAAAGTTAAGTTCTCCATAATATTAGAAAGTAGTGCTTGGTGGTGTTGAATCATCAAAGAACGGTACAGAAGAATGTGCTTCATTAACTAGGCCTAATAAATGCCTTAAAGCAATATTTCACCACTATCTCAGCCTTGCTTAATCTTTTGTCTTACATCTTAATGTTTTTTTTTGGAAGAGAGACTACCCACTGGGCACAAACTGGTTGAATCAATGTAATTCGTATTGTGACGTGGAATCAACGTTGAAAATTCATTTGAAGAATGTCATCATCCAGTACTGTTTTCATCTAATTTCAACCAGCGTCTTAACTTAAACATTGAAATTAGGGTATAACTTCAACTTAAATACATTGACTTAACCCGACTAACAGGTTGTTACATCAATCTAATTTCAACATAATCATCAGAACTATGTAAATGTTAAAATTAAGTTAAAAACATAAAACATATTTTGTTGAATTTCATATTTGATTAGACAATTTATTTGTACTGAATGGTAAAATGGTATGTTGGAATCAACGTCATTGTTTTAACGTCATGCTATCGACATAAATAAAGAGGTATATTGAAATAAAATGTGAAGCTACCGTCCAACAAGTCCTGCCTGAACATTGACTCCTACTGTTATATAAAGGGTAATGCAATTCAGTGAGAAAAGATACCTAACACTATGTACTCTGCTTAGCTTCAGAAACAAGATGTGTTCGATTCAGCTGAGCTATTATGTCAAGACAGTTACACATTGATTCCATACTAATTTGTGTAGACAACCTAGGCCCAAATAACTAAATAACTCCTCTAACTTTTCTCACACAAGCTGATTGTGAAAGTAAATTTGGAGTGAGGTAGGGTTTACGTAGGCTACATTAACATTTGATTTGCCCAAAGGACACCATAATTTCAACTTGAAGCTAGGTATTCTAGCATTCGTCCAAGGTTGATTGCATCTTCGGAAGTTTAGAAGTAGTTACCATTAGCCCTATAAATAGCATGCCAAATTCATGATATTCCTGAGTGGCTCAGTGGTCTAAGGCACTGCATCTCAATGCAAGAGGCGTCACTACAGTCCCTGGCTCAAATCCAGGCTCTATTAGGAGTCCCATAGGGCGGTGTACAGTTGGCTGGGGTAGGCTGTCATTGTAAATAAGAATTTAATTGACTTGCCTAGTTAAATAAATATATATTAATAATACACTTTTACCTTTGGATATTGTGTTTTATATACGTTATTCATAATATATAAATGTTTTCCATTTTAGTAATTTAGCAGATGCTCTTATCCAGAGCAATTAGTGCATTAATTTTAAGATAGCTAGGTGGGACAACCACATACAGTATCACAGGAATAGTAAGTACACTTTTCCTCAATAAAGTAACTATCAGCAAAATCAGATATAGAAAGGGGGAGGGGGGAGAGTCAAGTGCAAGTGTTGGTTCAGGGTGTGCAAGTGCTCCTTCAAATGTTGATAATTGATATTTGGTTGTGTTCACAATTCAATATCCAGTTTATCTTCAAATTACTTATTAATATGTTGGATTCACATCTCCATGTAAACCAAAAATCAGAGTAAAATGATAGCACTAAATCAAATCAAACTTTAAATGCACTTCAAATATTTTTCAACTTAGATTTTTGGTTGACATGGAGACGTGAATCAAACATTTGAAATCAACCAATCATCCTTCATATACAAAACAATATCCAAAACAATATCCATAATACACTAAAAGTGTATTATTAATATCATAAATTTGGCATTCTATTTATAGGGCTAATGGTAACTACTTCTAAACTTCCAAAGATCCAATCAACCATGGATGAATGATAGTATACCTAGCTTCACATTGAAATTATGGTGTCCTTTGGGCAAATCAGATGGAGCCTACATAAACCCACCTCACTGTGAATTTACTTTCACATACCGCTTGTGAAGAGGAGTTACTTTCAAATATTCAATGTTATTTAGGTAGTCTACGCAAATGAGTTTGGAAGCTGATCAATGTCTAAATGTTTTGACATGGTAGCTCAGCTGAAACAAACACAGCTCATTTCCAAAACTAAGCGGGGTACAAAGAGGTATGCATCTGGCAATGTAGATTATTTCTCACTGAAATGCATTACTCCTCATATACCAGTAGGCTACGATCCCTTATTGATGTCACTTGTTAAATGCACTTCAATATGTGTAGATGAAGGGAAGGATATAGGTTAAAGAAGGATTTCTAAGCCTTGAGACAATTGAGACATGGATTGTGCATGCGTGCCATTCAGAGGGTGAATGGGCAAGACAAAATATTTAAGTGCCTTGGAATGTGCCAGGAGCACCAGTTTGTGTCAAGAACTGCAACACTGCTGCGTTTTTCACACTCAACAGTTTCCTGTGTGTATCAAGAATGGTCCACCACCCAAAGAACATCCAGCCAACTTGACACAACTGTGGGATGCATTGGAATCAACATGGGCCAGCATCCATGTGGAACGTTTTCGACACCTTGTTGAGTCCACCCCCCGACGAATTGAGGCTGTTCTGAGGGTAAATGGGGGAGTGCAAGTCAATATTAGGAAGGTGTTCCTAATGTTTGGTATTCTCAGTGCATATTGAATATATGATGACATTTTTTTATACATTTCTATTACATTTTCAACACAATTTCAACGTATACATAGCTTTTATGATTATGTAGAAATTTCATTGGTGTAACAACCTGTTAATCAGGTTCAGTGAATGTATTTAGGTTGAAGTTTTACCCTAATTTCAATGTTTACAACACTGGTTGAAATTAGATGAAAACACTACTGGTTTGTGACTTCTTTCAAATCCAAATTATTTTCCACGTTGAGTCCACGTTACAATACGTTGACGAATTACATTGAAACAACGTTGATTCAACCAGTGTGCGGCAGTAGGTAGCTTCAATCCACTGCTTCTGTATGCTTATTTGACAACGTTAGCAAATTAGCAAAGGTTCCTAGTTAAACTAATGAAGCAGTGGTTTGAAGCAAGTCCATTCCCATGAAACACTTCAGAGGTAAGATTGCATTGCATGATATTGATGGGCTACTCAGTTTACACTCTACACAAATCCAGTAACCCAACATTCAAACTTGTTTAGAATATTTCAGTAAAATAAAATCTAACATTGATATTTGAGATCTTTGCTTGATTAACATAAAATTAGAACACATCGTAATTACAGTTAGCCTACTGTTTAAGTCAGAACAAGCCAAATAGTAAATAATCAGCATAAACGTTGGAGAGAAAGCAGATAGTGTACATACATACAATAAGGACAGTTTTAGCAATGCATATAATTTGTGATATGAATGATTGACCCTGTATTCTGATTGTGACTCCTATGGCTACAGTTAAAGGGTATATTCTCATTGATGAGAATTAAAGGGATAATTCGTGATTTTATCTACTCCCCCAGAGCTTGTGGATACCATTTGTATGTAGTATGAAGGAAGTTGCTAACTTACGCTAGAGCAATTGCTACAGTACCTAGAGTTAACGCAATGGCTGGAAGTCTATGGGTAGATACCCATAGACTCCAGTCATTGCTAGCAGATACCCATAGGCTTCCAGCCATTGCGCTAATGCTAGTTAGCATTGAATTGCAAAACTACCTTTAACTTCCTTCATACTGGTCACACAAGGTATCCAAGATTTCATCTGACTCTGGGGAAATAGATACGGGGCCATTGCCAAAATCCCAAAATATCCCTTTAAGGATCATCTCGAGAGATTCTTGAGATATAACTGTAATGTAAACTTGCTTATTTCTCACATCTCGAATGCTACCTCCGAAGCTCGCACAAGACACTCGCCCGACAGTTTCCTCCCTCTGAGCAGGGCAGTGTAAACAGAATTGTCTCGCTGAGCCCAACATTAACAATACTAATAGCAGAACAATGTTTTTGAAACAGCTGAAATGTAAAGACATTTTCATTATATTTGAGACTTGTTTGATTGAGCTTTCACCTGAATTTGCAGTAACAGCCGGTTACGTTCTGAAATTGTCACCGGAGCTTTAAGAAAGGGAAGCTCAACTTCGTTTTCCTGCTTTGGCTGCTCAGTCACAATCCAGTCAAGAAGCATGCAGCAAGAAGCTGATCAACTCACCAGGAAAAACGTTTTCATTCGCAATTTTGCATTTACCTCATATAATGACTTCCATGATACTGATAAGATGAAGCCTGGTTTGTTCTAAGGTAACTTTAATGTGCTGAAACCTTACTTTTATATTCGAATGAGGGAGAATTGTTCATGTTTGATATGCTAACATGCTATCTGTGTCATTGTCTTTCAAGCTACATTTAATGCGTGTACGAACATAAATAAACCCCTTAATTGTCTATATACTTGTGAATCATTGCATTATTCAAGTGTAACTAATATGTTTTAGAGAAAGTTTTTTGCATTGTCGAACAGTACGCAAGGTTACAAGGTCAGTGATAACTGTGATACTGATTTTTACGGTAAATTTGGAGCTGCAGAGCCAGAAAGTGTATATACAGTACCAGTCAAAGGTTTGGACATACCTACTCATTCAAAGGTTTAATTTGTTGTTTTTTTAAATACTATTTTCTACATTGTAGAATAATAGTGAAGACGTCAAAATTATGAAATACCACATATGGAATCCAAATATGTTTGAGATTCTTCAAAGTAGCCACCCTTTGCCTTGATGTCACCTTTGCACGTTCATGGCATTCTCTCAACCAGCTTCATGATGTAGTCACGTGGAATGCATTTCAATTAACAGGTGTGCCTTATTTAAAGTACATTTGTGGAATATCTTTCCTTCTTAATGCGTTTGAGCCAATCAGTTGTGTTGTGACAAGTTATGGGTGGTATACAGAAAAATGCCCTATTTGGTAAAAGACCAAGTCCATATTATGGCAAGAACAGCTCAAATAAGCAAAGAGGAATGACCGTCCATTGTTACTTTAAGACATGGTCAGTCAATGTGGAAAATTTCAAGAGCTTCAAAGGTTTTTTCAAATGCAGTCGCAAAACCCATCAAGCGCTATGCTGAAACTGGCTCTCATGAGGACTGCCACAGGAAAGGAAGACCCAGAGGTACCTCTGCTGCAGAGGATAAGTTCATTAGAGTTAACTGCACCTCAGATAGCAGCCCAAATAAATTCTTCACAGAGTTCAAGCAACAGTCACATCTCAACACTCACTGTTCAGACTGCGTGAATCAGGCCTTAAAGGTTGAATTGCTGCAAAGAAACCACTACTAAAGGACACCAATAATAGGAAGAGACTTGCTTGGGCTGAGAAACATGAGCAGGGGACATAAGCCGGTGGAAATCTGTCCTTTGGTCTGATGAGTCCAAATTTGAGATTTTTGGTTCCAACCACTGTGTCGTTGTGAGACGCAAAGTAGGTGAACGGATGATCTCCACACGGGTGCAAACTACCCACCCTCCTGGACACCTATGTCACAGGAAGGTCAAAAAGATCACCAAGGACATAAGCCACTGCCTGTTCACCCCGCTATCATCCAGAAGGCAAGGTCAGTACAGGTGTCTCAAAGCTGGGACAGAGAGACTGAAAAACAGCTTTTATCTCGAGGCCATCAGACTGTTAAACAGCTATCACTAGAGCATTAGAGGCTGCTGCCTATAGGCATAGACTAGGAATCACTGGCCACTTTAAGGAATGGAACACCAGTCACTTTAATAATGTTTACATATCTGGAATTACTCATCTCATATGTACAGTTGAAGTCAGAAGTTTACATACAGTGCCTTGCGAAAGTATTCGGCCCCCTTGAACTTTGCGACCTTTTGCCACATTTCAGGCTTCAAACATAAAGATATAAAACTGTATTTTTTTGTGAAGAATCAACAACAAGTGGGACACAATCATGAAGTGGAACGACATTTATTGGATATTTCAAACTTTTTTAACAAATCAAAAACTGAAAAATTGGGCATGCAAAATTATTCAGCCCCTTTACTTTCAGTGCAGCAAACTCTCTCCAGAAGTTCAGTGAGGATCTCTGAATGATCCAATGTTGACCTAAATGACTAATGATGATAAATACAATCCATCTGTGTGTAATCAATTCTCTGTATAAATGCACCTGCACTGTGATAGTCTCAGAGGTCCGTTAAAAGCGCAGAGAGCATCATGAAGAACAAGGAACACACCAGGCAGGTCCGAGATACTGTTGTGAAGAAGTTTAAAGCTGGATTTGGATACAAAACGATTTCCCAAGCTTTAAACATACCAAAGAGCACTGTGCAAGCGATAATATTGAAATGGAAAGAGTATCAGACCACTGCAAATCTACCAAGACCTGGCCGTCCCTCTAAACTTTCAGCTCATACAAGGAGAAGACTGATCAGAGATGCAGCCAAGAGGCCCATGATCACTCTGGATGAACTGCAGATATCTAAAGCTGAGGTGGGAGACTCTTTCCATAGGACAACAATCAGTCGTATATTGCACAAATCTGGCCTTTATGGAAGAGTGGCAAGAAGAAAGCCATTTCTTAAAGATATCCATAAAAAGTGTTGTTTAAAGTTTGCCACAAGCCACCTGGGAAACACACCAAACATGTGGAAGAAGGTGCTCTGGTCAGATGAAACCAAAATTGAACTTTTTGGCAACAAGGCAAAACGTTATGTTTGGCGTAAAAGCAACACAGCTCATCACCCTGAACACACCATACCCACTGTCAAACATGGTGGTGGCAGCATCATGGTTTGGGCCTGCTTTTCTTCAGCAGGGACAGGGAAGATGGTTAAAATTGATGGGAAGATGGATGGAGCCAAATACAGATACAGGACCATTCTGGAAGAAAACCTGATGGAGTCTGCAAAAGACCTGAGACTGGGACGGAGATTTGTCTTCCAACAAGACAATGATCCAAAACATAAAGCAAAATCTACAATGGAATGGTTCAAAAATAAACATATCCAGGTGTTAGAATGGCCAAGTCAAAGTCCAGACCTAAATCCAATCGAGAATATGTGGAAAGAACTGAAAACTGCTGTTCACAAATGCTCTCCATCCAACCTCACTGAGCTCGAGTTGTTTTGCAAGGAGGAATGGGAAAAAAATTCAGTCTCTCGATGTGCAAAACTGATAGAGACATACCCCAAGCGACTTACAGCTGTAATCGCAGCAAAAGGTGGCGCTACAAAGTATTAACTTAAGGGGGCTGAATCATTTTGCACGCCCAATTTTTCAGTTTTTGATTAGTTAAAAAAGTTTAAAATATCCAATAAATGTCGTTCCACTTCATGATTGTGTTCCACTTGTTGTTGATTCTTCACAAAAAAATACAGTTTTATATCTTTATGTTTGAAGCTTGAAATGTGGCAAAAGGTCGCAAAGTTCAAGGGGGCCGAATACTTTCACAAGGCACTGTACACTTAGGTTGGAGTCATTAAAACTCATTTTTCACCCACTCCACAAATGTCTTGTTAACAAACTATAGTTTTGGCAAGTCGGTTAGGACATCTACTTTGTGCATGACACAAGTAATTTTTCCAACAACTGTTGACAGATATTTTCACTTATAATTCACTGTATCACAATTCCAGTGGGTCAGAAGTTTACATACACTAAGTTGACTGTGCCTTTAAACATCTTGGAAAATTCCTGAAAATAATGTCATGGCTTTAGAAGCTTCTGATGCTAATTGACATAATTTGAGTCAATTGGAGGTGTACATGTGGATGTATTTCAAGGCCTACCTTCAAATTCAGTGCCTCATTGTTTGACAAGGGAAAATCAAAAGTCAGCCAAGACCTAAACATTTTTTTGTCGACCTCCACAAGTCTTGTTCATCTTTGGGAGCAATTTCCAAACAACTGAAGCTACCACGTTCATCTGTACAAACAATAGTACGCAAGCATAAACACCATGGGACCACGCATCCATCATACCACTAAGGAAGAAGAAGCGTTCTGTCTCCTAGAGATGAATGTACTTTGGTGCAATAAGTGCAAATCAATCCCAGAACAACAGCAAAGGACCTTGTGAAGATGCTGGAGGAAACCGGTATAAAATTATCTATATCCACAGTAAAACGAGTCCTATATCGACATAACCTAAAAGGCTGCTCAGCAAGGAAGAAGCCACTGCTCCAAAACCGCCATAAAAAAGCCAGACTACGGTTTGCAACTGCACATGGGGACAAAGATGGTACTTTTTGGAGAAATGTCCTCTGGTCTAATGAAACACAAATAGAACTGTTTGGCCATAATGACCATCGTTATGTTTGGAGCAAAAAGGGGGAGGCTTGCAAGCCAAATAACACCAACCCAACCATGATGCACGGGGGTGGCAGCATCATGTTGTGGGAGTGCTTTGCTACAGGAGGGACTGGTGCACTTCACAAAATAGATGGCTTCATGAGGAGGGGACTTTATGTGGATATATTGAAGCAACATCTCAGACATCAGTCAGAAAGTTAAAGCTTGGTCGCAAATGGGTGTTCCAAATGGACAATGACCCCAAGCATACTTCCTAAGTTGTGGCAAAATGGCTTAAGGACAACAAAGTCAAGGTATTGGAGTGGCCATCATGAAGCCCTGACCTCAATCCTATCTTAATTAATTCCTACTTAGAAAATGTGTGGGCAGAACTTAAAAAGCATGTGTGAGGAAGGAGGAATGGGCCAAAATTCACCCAACTTATTGTGGGAAGCTTGTGGAAGGCTACTGAAACATTTGACCCAAGTTAAACCATTTAAAGGAAATGCTACCAAATACTAATTGACTGTATGTAAACTTCTGAACCACTGGGAATGTGATGAAAGAAATAAAAGCTGAAATAAATCACTCTCTACTATTATTCTGACATTACACATTCTTAAAATAAGGTGTATGTAAACATCCGACTAAGGTGTATGTAAACTTCCGACTTCAACCCGGAGTGGTTGGAAAAACAAGTTTTTATGACTCCAACCTTATTGTATGTAAACTTCCAACTTCAACTGTATGTACTGTTTTCTATACTATTCTACGGTATCTCATTCAAACAAGTAATGTTTACATATCTTGCATTACTTATCTCATGTATATACTGTTTTCCATACTATTCTACTGTATCTTAGTCCATTCCACTCTGACATCGCTAGTCCATATGTATATAGTCTTAATTCATTCCTACTTAGATTTGTGTGTATTGGGTATATGTTGTGTAATTTGTTAGATATTACTTGTTGGATAATACTGCACTGTTGGAGCTAGAAGCACAAGCATTTCGCTAAACCCGCACCTGTATGTGCCCAATAAAATTTGATTTGAGTGGTCCCCACTGTGAAGCATGGAGGAGGTTTGATGGTGCGGGGGTGCTTTGCTGGTCACACTGTCAGTGATTAATTTAGAATTCAAGGCACACTTAACCAGCATGGCTACCACAGCATTCTGCAGCGATACGCCATCCCATCTGGTTTGCGCTTAGTGGGACTATCATTTGTTTTTCAACAGGACAATGACCCAACACACCTCCAGGCTGTGTAAGGCTATTTGACAAAGAAGGAGAGTGATGGAGTGCTGCATCATATGACCTGGCCTCCACAATCACCCGACCTAAACACAATTGAGATGGTTTAGGATAAGTTGGACCGCAGAGTGAAGGAAAATCAGCCAACGAGTGCTCAGCATATGTGGGAACTCCTTCAAGACTGTTGGAAAATAATTCCTGGTGAAGCTGGTCGAGAGAATGCCAAGAGTGTGTAAGCTGTCATCAAGGCAAAGGGTGGCTACTTTGAAGAATCTCAAATATAAAATATATTTTGATTTAACACTTTTTTGGTTACTATGTGATTCCATATGTGTTATTTCATAGTTTTGATGTCTTCACTATTATTCTACAATTTAGAAAAGAGTACAAATAAAGAAAAACCCTTGAAGGAGAAGGTGTGTCCAAACTTTTGACTGGTCCTGTACATATTGTGTAAATTTAAATCTTATCACGCTGTCTCCTTTAAATGTTTGTCAATGAGAAAAGCCTCAAAGTAATGGGCAAAGCATTTACTATTATCAGAATGTTGAGGTGTGAGTTGTCTCTTTTGGTTTATTTTTATTTAACTAGGCAAGTCAGTTAAGAACAAATTCTTATTTACAATGACTGACTAGGAACGGTGGGTTAACTGCCTTGTTCAGGGGCAGAACGACAGATTTTTACCTTGTCAGCTCAGGGACTCAATCTAGCAAACTTTCAGTTACTGGCCCAACGGTCCAACCACTAGGCTACCTGCCGCCCCATTGGTATTGGGTTCAAAGTTCTGACTGACTGCTAAACAGTGTAAAGAAGGAAACAAGAAGACACATTTAACATGCGTCCATGTTGCAATATGGCAAGATTATCTGTAAGTAAAACTTCACTTAAACGTAGAAGAGGTAACTGCACTGCATACATTAGGTAAAAAAAATTGAGATACAAGGTTCTGAACTGACAGCTGTTCTAGCTTCAGCGAATGTTGTTGGCCTTTTTGCATCTCAAGTAGAGTTCTCTGTAACTGTAAATTCTGTAACTTTTCTGTACGTCTAAGTAACAAGATTTATCATCTACAGTATAGTATAGATACCAGTCTTAAAAAATAGAGAGAAGGGCTAGTAGGTCCATGTGCATATTAAGAAAAACATATGTATAGCTTTAGAATATTTGTATTTATCTCTATATATTTATATGTATCTATCCATATTTACATGTGCAGGATAAAGATCTAAAGTGAAAATGTTGTAAACAACCCTTTAGCTCAGGAAGCCACTGGAAGAAGCTCCGGAGGGGGCGTGGCCGTGTGCTGCTCCAGGCTGGGGTGCTCATTGGATGAGGGATATGCATAATGCAAGGGGTGCTCATCATGTGGCTCAGGGTGCTCGTGGGTTTCGGGGTGTTCCAAGCAGGGGTGCCCATGGTGCTCCAGTGGCTCGTGGGCTGTGGGGTGCAATTTGGACATTGGGTGCTCCAGACAGGGGTGCTGCTGGGGGGGGAAGGAGGACATCTCTTTGTGTAGTCCCAGGACCTCTACCATGCCAGCCCCTGTATGAGGGACACTGGTGTGCATGAGGTGTCTTTGTAAGTGCTTGATCCAATCCTCCTGGACGGACAGAGGACCCTGGAAGACCAGGTCACAGAATCTGCATGGGGGAGAGTGCTAGGTTAGGTTTGGTTACGGAAGGATAGGCTAGGCTATGTTAGGTTTGGTTTGCAGACATAGATACTATTTAGTAGGGGTGTAACATTTCACCAAACCCACGGTTCGGTGTATATTGCGGTTTGGTTTTGGTACAGTGGTAAAATGAAATGCCATTCACATTATTCAGCATTCACAATGTGACTTGCATTGTCTGTTGTGACCGGATTGTTATGTTGGGCCTCTCAAGTTTCCACTCTGATGCTGCATTTGTAACCATGTAGGAAGTGGGAATCTACCAGTTGTGAAGTCATAAATACCAGTTGAATGCATTCAGTAATGCTGATTGGCTAATGGCCAACAAGCTGTGTCAACCATACACTAAAAGTACAGATATCATGCTTGTAAACAAATGATAGAGTTCAAAAACCACATTAATAGATTGCTTTATATAAATGTTTTGTTGTTGCATATAACTGCTGAAAATGTTTCCTTAGTAGGTGACATCAGAGGATACCATGTGGGAGAAGTGGGTGCTCAGGATGATAGACAAGTTTCCCACTAGTATATACCAGTTGGAGGGGCGTTAGAGTACATTTTTTCCCCCAGTCGTATGTGGTAAATTCCCACTTCCCACTTGGTTCGAACACACCATTATAATGAGGCTGTGTCTGTAGCAGGTACATCTACCACTCCAGGGTAATGTGATAGGTGGTCAATGCGTGTAATTCATTGTAAACCTAGGCTTTGGTTTGGTTATATAGAGCGGGTACTACATGTTTTCTGAAATGGGTGCAACGCAAGAGGGAAGTTCATAACGTTGTTCGAGCACTTTCACAAGGTGCTGAAACCCTCTATTCTCAACCTCCGAGAATGGGTGCATATGCGCAGCTATAAATCAATGGCTGTAAAAAATATATAAACATAGCCTACCTATCACTCTTGTAATTTCTTTAGCCCGGTCAGAATCAGCTTTGGTCCGGTCAGAATCAGAATCAGCTTGAATGCAGAGGGGAGACGATGTTGAGTTATTGTTTATTTGCGTTTCCGTCTTGCTCCGGTAAACTGGGGTAATATCGGTGTAAATGTGTCAACATATTTAAGGTGTTGGCAGCTGCATAGGCTATTTTCGTTGAGTGTAGAAACATACTGTTAACGTTGCATCCACAACTCTCTGTCCATCGCCATTGTAATCTACTGGGAAGCCAAAATGTTCCCAAACTGGAGATTTAAATGATGATGGAGGATACTCCAATTCTGGTTTATCGACCCAACCACACACCATCGTACATAACTAATTCCTCACAAAAGGACAGTATGAAATGCGCAAATTAAGATTTGAATTTTGATTACAACATGTGCATAGGCTCTAGTTGTTTTAACGGAATAGCCTGAAATGTTTTTTGATTTACTCAAAAGGCAGAGGCCTATAGGCCTAGTGTTTTTATTGCGTAAATATAGTTTTTTAATGTTTTCATTATGGTTCACAGGGCAGACAGAACCAAGGTCCTGGTAGCGAAAGGTTTGGTATGTACAGTTACACCCCTACAACTTAGTATCTGAGGAGGCAACACTATTCATACAATACAATATGTGGTCACAAGCTCGTTAAACATCTCAATCCAGAATCATGGACATTTTAATATGGAGTTTTGGGGCCTCCCGAGTGGCACAGCGGACTAAGGCACTGCAGTGCTTGAGGCGTCACTACAGATCCGGGTTCGATCCCGGGTTGTGTCGCAGCCGGCTGCGACTGGGAGACCCATGAGGCGTCGCACAATTGGCCCAGCGTCATCCAGGTTAGGGGAGGGTTTGGCCGGCCGGGATGTCCTTGTCCCTTCACGCTCTAGCGACTCCTGTGGTGGGCCAGGCGCATGCACATTGACACGGTTGCCAGGTGTACGTTGTTTCCTCCGACACATTGGTGCCGCTGGCTTCTGTGCAGGCCAGTCAAGTTCTTCCACACTGATCTCGACAAACCATTTATGTATGGACATCGCTTTGTGCATGGGGCATTGTCATGCTGAAACAGTTGCCAAAAATGTTGCCACAAAGTTGGAAGTACAGAATCTTCAAGAATGTCAATGTATGCTGTAGTGTTAAGATTTCCCTTCACTGGAACTTAGGGGCCTAGCCCAAACCATGAATAACAGCCCCAGACCATTAATCCTCCTTCACCAAACAGGTAGCGTTATCCTGGCCAAACCCAGATTCTTCCTCGGACTGCCAGATGGTGAAGCATGATTCATCCCTCAAGAGTGGCGAGCTTTACACCACACCAGCCGTCGCTTGGCATTGCGCATGGTGATCTTAGGCTTGTGTGCGGCTGCTCGGCCTTGGAAACCGATTTCATGGATCTCCCAAGCGAAGAGTTATTGTGCTGACGTTGCTTCCAGAGGCAGTTTGGAACTCGGTAGTGAGTGTTGCAACCGTGGACAGACGATTTGTACGTGCTACGTGCTTCAGCACTTTGGGGGTCACGTTCTGTGAGCTTGTGTGGCCTACCACTTCGCGGCTGAGCCATTGTTGCTCCTAGACGTTTCCACTTGACAATAACAGCACTTACAGGTGACTGAGGAAGCTCTAGCAGGACAGACATTTGACAAACTGACTGACAAACTGACAGAAACTTTCTGTCCAAAAATTATGCAGAAAAATTAATCCATGCTTCTGTCACTTCTCGGTGAGACTACTGCAATGCTCTACTTTCCGGCTACCCGGATAAAGCACTAAATAAACTTCAGTTAGTACTAAACACGGCTGCTAGAATCTTGACTAGAACCCAAAAATGTGATCATATGACTCCAGTGCTAACCTCTCTACACTGGCTTCCTGTTAAGGCAAGGGCTGATTTCAAGGTTTTACTGCTAACCTACAAAGCATTACATGGGCTTGCTCCTACCTATCTTTCCAATTTGGTCCTGCTGTACATACCTACACGTCCGTTATGGTCACAAGACGCAGGCCTCCTAACTGTCCCTAGAATTATTTCTAAGCAAACAGCTGGAGGCAGGGCTTTCTCCTATAGAGCTCCATTTTTATGGAATGGTCTGCCTAACCATGTGAGAGAGGCAGACTCGGCCTCAACCTTTAAGTCTTTATTGAAGAGTCATCTCCTGACCCCTCCTGTCTCAGCCTCCAGTATTTATGCTGCAGTAGTTTATGTGTCGGGGGGCTGGGGTCAGTTTGTTATATCTGGAGTACTTCTCCTGTCCAATTCGGTGTCCTGTGTGAATCTAAGTGTGCGTTCTCTAATTCTCTCCTTCTCTCTCTCAGAGGACCTGAGCCCTAGGACCATGCCCCAGGACTACCTGATATGATGACTCCTTGCTGTCCCCAGTCCACCTGGCCGTGCTGCTGCTCCAGTTTCAACTGTTCTACCTTATTATTATTCGACCATGCTGGTCATTTATGAACATTTGAACATCTTGGCCATGTTCTGTTATAATCTCCACCCGGCACAGCCGGAAGAGGACTGGCCACCCCACATATGCTCTCTCTAATTCTCTTTCTTTCTCTCTCTCGGAGGACCTGAGCCCTAGGACCATGCCCCAGAACTACCTGACATGATGACTCCTTGCTGTCCCCAGTCCACCTGGCCGTGCTGCTGCTCCAGTTTCAACTGTTCTGCCTTATTATTATTCGACCATGCTGGTCATTTATGAACATTTGAACATCTTGGCCATGTTCTGTTATAATCTCTACCCGGCACAGCCAGAAGAGGACTGGCCACCCCACATAGCCTGGCTCCTCTCTAGGTTTCTTCCTAGGTTTTGGCCTTTCTAGGGAGTTTTTCCTAACCACCGTGCTTCTACACCTGCATTGCTTGCTGTTTGGGGTTTTATGCTGGGTTTCTGTACAGCACTTTGAGATATCAGCTGATGTACGAAGGGCTATATAAATAAATTTGATTTGATTTGATTTGATCTCTTCAGTAGGTCCTATGATTGAGTGTAGTCTGGCCCAGGAGTGTGAAGGTGAACGGGAAGGCACTGGAGCAACGAACTGCCCTTGCTGCCTCTGCCTAGCCGGTTCCCCTCTCCACTGGGATTCTCTGCCTCTAACCCTATTAAAGGAGCTGAGTAACTGGTTAACTGGAGCTCTTCCATGCCGTCCCTACGAGGGGTGCGTCACCTGAGTGGGTTGAGTCACTGACGTGATCTTCCTGTCTGGGTTGGTGCCCACCCTTGGGTTGTGCCGTGGCAGTAATCTTTGTGGGCTATACCCGGCCTTGTCTCAGGATGGTAAGTTGGTGGTTGAAGATATCCCTCTAGTGGTGTGGGTGCTGTGCTTTGGCAAAGTGGGTGGGGTTATATCCTGCCTGTTTGGCCCTGTAGGGGGATATCGCCGGATGGGGCCACAGTGTCTCCCAACCCCTCCTGTCTCAGCCTCCAGTATTTATGCCTTAGTTTAAGTGTCGGGGGGCTTGGGCCTGTTATACCTGGAGTATTTCTCCTGTCTTATCCGGTGTCCTGTGTGAATTTAAGTATGCTCTCTCTAATTCTCTCTCTCTTGCTCGCTTTCTTTCTTTCTTTCCCTCTCTCGGAGGACCTGAGCCCTAGGACCATGCCTCAGGACTACCTGGCCTGATGACTCCTTGCTGTCCCCAGTCTGCTACTCCAGTTTCAACTGTTCTGCCTGCGGCAATGGAACCCTGACCTGTTCACCGGACGTGCTACCTGTCCCAGACCTGCTGTTTTCAACTCTCTAGAGACAGCAGGAGCGGTCGAGATACTCTGAATGATCGGCTATGAAAAGCCAACTGACATTTACTCCTGAGGTGCTGATCTGTTGCACCCTCGACAACCACTGTGATTATTATTATTTGACCCTGCTGGTCATCTATGAACGTTTGAACATCTTGGCCATGTTCTGTTATAATCTCCACCCGGCACAGCCAGAAGTGGACTGGCCACCCCTCATAGCCTAGTTCCTCTCTAGGTTTCATCCTATGTTCCAGGGAGTTTTTCCTAGCCACCGTGCTTCTACACCTGCATTGCTTCCCGTTTGGGGTTTTAGGTTGGGTTTCTGTACAGCACTTTGAGATATCAGCTGATGTAAGAAGGGCTTTATAAATATATTTGATTTGATTTGTTGGAAAGGTGGCATCCTATGACAGTGCCACTGAGCTCTCCAGTAAGGCCATTCTACTGCTACTGTTTGTAGATTGCATGGCTGTGTGCTCGATTCTATACACCTGTCAGCAACGGGTGTGGCTGAAATAGCTGAATCCACTCATTTGAAGGGGTGTCCACATACCTTTGGCCATGTAGTGTATATTTTAGAACCAATACATGACCATTTCACAGTATTAACAGGGTAATCCAAGATATATTTGTGCCTTTTGGCCACAGGATGAAACGCACAACAGATCAAGACGCCAACAAAACCGACAAGTGACAGAAGCTTGTTGTGGTCCTACATACCTGCAGGTGAGTCTGTACATCTCCTCAACAGCAGGTGGGAGAGCTGAGAATAGTTTCTTCTTTGGACCAGCCCTCAACCTAGGCTTCTTCTGTATACAGGAATAGGCTGGAAAACACAGACCATCTCAGTACAGGCCAAGTCAGTACAGACCAACTTACTACAGACTTACTCTGTACAACTGATTGACACCAGGACAGAGAGTCACAGGTTGTGTTCCAAATGGCACCCTATTTCCTATATAGTGGACGACTTCTGACCAGAGCCCTACCTATATAGTGGACTACTTCTGACCAGAGCCCTACCTACATAATGGACTACTTTTGACCACTACAGTTGAAGTCGGAAGTTACATACACTTTTGCCAAAAACATTTAAACTCAGTTTTTCCACAATTACTGACATTTAATCCTAGTAAAAAGTCCCTGTCTTAGGACAGTTATGATCACCACTTTATTTTAAGAATGTGAAATGTCAGAATAATAGAGAGAATTATTTATTTCAGCTTTTATTTCTTTCATCACATTCCCAGTGGGTCAAAAGTTTACATACACTCAATTAGTAGTTGGTAGCATTGCCTTTAAATTGTTTTTAACTTGGGTCAAATGTTTCAGCTAGCCTTCCACAAGCTTCCCACAATAAGTTGGGTGAATTTTGGCCCATTCCTCCTGACAGATCTGGTGAAACTGAGTCAGGTTTGTAGGCCTCCTTGCTCGCACATGCTTTTACAGTACTGCCCACACATTTTCTATAGGATTGAGGTCAGGGCTTTGTGATGGCCACTCCAATACCTTGACTTTGTTGTCCTTAAACCATTTTGCCACAACTTAGGAAGTATGCTTGGGGTCATTTTTCATTTGGTAGACCCATTTGCGACCAAGCTTTAACGTCTGAGATGTTGCTTCAATATATCCACATCATTTCCCCAGCCTCATCTATTTTGTGAAGTGCACCAGTCCCTCCTGCAGCAAAGCACCCCCACAACATGATGCTGCCACCCCCGTGCGTCATGGTTGGGATGGTGTTCTTTGGCTTGCAAGCCTCCCCCTTTTTCCTCCAAACATAACGATGGTCATTATGGCCAAACAGTTCTATTTTTGTTTCATTAGACCAGAGGACTAAAAAAAAGCACCATCTTTTTCCCCATGTGCAATTGCAAACCGTAGTCTGGCTTTTTTTATGGCGGTTTTGGAGCAGTGTCTTCCTTCTTACTGAGCGGCCTTTCAGGTTATGTCGACATAGGACTTGTTTGACTGTGGATATAGATACTTTTGTACGTGTTTCCTCCAACATCTTCACAAGGTCCTTTGCTGGATTGATTTGCACTTTTCGCACCAAAGTACGTTCATCTCTCGGAGACAGAACGCGTCTCCTTCCTGAGTGGTATGACGGCTGCGTGGTCCCATGGTGTTTATACTTGCGTACTATTGTTTGTACAGATGAACGTGGTACCTTCAGGTATTTGGAAATTGCTCCCAAGGATGAACCAGACTTCTTGTTGTTTTTCAGAGGACTGATTTTTATTTTTATTTTCCCATGATGTAAAACAAAGAGGCACTGAGTTTGAAGGTAGGCCTTGAAATACATCCACAGGTACACCTCCAATTGACTCAAATTATGTAAATTAGCTTATCAGAAGCTTCTAAAGCCATGATATCATTTTCTGGAATTGTTCAAGCTCGTTAAAGGCACAATCAACTTAGTGTATGTAAACTTCTGAGCCACTGGAATTGTGATGCAGTGAATTATAAGTGAAACAATTGTTGGAAACATTACTTATGTCATGCACAAAGTAGATGTCCTAACAGACTTGCCAAAACTATAGTTTGTTAACAAGAAATGTGTGGAGTGGTTGAAAAACAAGTTTTAATGACTCCATCCTAAGTGTATGTAAACTTACGACTTCAACTGCATATAGTGGACTACCTCTGACCAGAGTCCTACCTACATAATGGACTACTTTTGACCAGAACACTACCTATATAGTGGACTAATTTTGACCAGAGCACTATGGGGCTCTGGTCAAAAGTAGTCCACTATATAGAAAATAGGGCGCCATTTGGGACGCAATGTTGTGTACATTTTCTACAAGGAACATTATTTTCTTGATTTTTCTGACCAGGCTCAGAGAACTTACTTGTTCCTTCCATCATGGCAACCCTCTTCCTGCGTGCGTAAGCGCGAAGATGATTGGACAAGCTAACAGCACTGGGGAAGGTTGTGTTACAGTGAATGCACATCTTCTTATTAGATTCATTTCTCTCTGGAAAAGTGAGACATGTGAAAAGGAAAGAGACATTTCAAAAGAAAGCAAAGCACACACAAGTTCAGTTCAAAATGTAAAATATGTTCAAAACACTCCTTAACAACACTTTTCTTGCAAGAGAATGCCTTTGAAATAGTGTCAAGACTATAGCATTTTATTCAAATGCCACTAAGCCTCCGGATTACCTCGCTCCATTCGTTTTTTACTTCATTAACAGTTATCTTCCATTAGAGACATTTTGTTTGTTCAACTTCTACACACATTACATCTAAATAAATTGTTTGGTTTCAGGGTCTTTGATGAGCGTCTTTGACAAATATAATCTGGAGGTGAGTTGAGGTGACTGTAAGGAAAAATCTGAAGAAATATGGCTAAAAGTGACTACAGAGCAAATAGATGAACATGAAGTAAACTGCTATTCCCTGAGTGCCATCACCTCTTCCTCCATCTGTTTTCATATTGGAAAGATCTGTTTTGCACTCTGCAGTTGGAGATGTATTGTTGAGAGTAATGTTTATCACAATCTAAGAACTCCAGGGTGCCTATTTTCACCTGGGTTTAGAATTTGATTTAGGCTATGATAAGAAATTCATACTGTGCTGATTGTGTCAATATTGCACATGAATTACAATAGTTTGGCATGTCACTACAGGCTACATCTAGAGCATGTTAAATCATAAAAGCGTTTGATTAGGAAAGGTCTCTCTGTACACCCTTTAGAGCAGATTTGATTGGATGACAAGCCCACACCAAGTTTCTATGCAGGCTGTCCTGAAGCTACTGGCAGTGGTGTGAAAATTATAGAGACAGCTTCCCATTCATTTCACACCTAATAGGGGGGAAAACATCTGCTACGGAGGTGTTTTTTAACCATGACAACCCACTAAAGGTTATTTAAATTACCTGCAAATCGTTTGCAACAATTGCATGTGCAAAATGAATCTCTTCTTGATTAATTAACTAATGCCCATAAAAAAGTATATATTATACAGTATTCTCCCCACTGTATGTGTTAAATCTCCATTTAACATAACACTGATTACACCAAAATGGTGTAAAAGCCTTAGTTAGGTGATTAAATCTGAATGTCAGAGTCAGTCTATTCTCCCTTTTAAGGTTTCAGCTTTCAGCTATAATGTAAAAAGTTACTATGACGTTCAACAATGTCAGCCACAGAACGGCCAATCATTAGAATTGAGATGGACATCAAAAAAAATCTATATATTTTTTGTATTTTTTGTTGTTGTATTTTACCCCCTTTTCCCTCTCAATTTCAATTACGATCTTGTCTCATTGCTGCAACTCCCCAACAGGCTCGGGAGACATGAAGGTCGAGTTATGCGTCCTCCGAAACATGACCACCCAACCGCGCTCCTTAACACCCGTCCGCTTAACTCGGAAGCCAGCTACACCAATGTGTTGGAGGAAACACCGTTCAACTGACGACCGAAGTCAGCCTGCAGGTGCCCGGCCCGCCACAAGGAGTTGATAGAGTGCAATAAGCCAACTACAGAGCCCCCCCCCCCGGCCAAACCCTCCACTAGCCCGGATGACGCTGGGCCAATTTTGCTGCTCACTATGGGACTCCCGGTTATAGCCAGTTGTGACACAGCCTGGGATCGAACCCGGGACTGTAGTGATGCCTTAGACCGCTGCGCCACTCGGGAGGCTCCGATATCTGATTTAGACATCTTTATTAATCTTTCTGCGAAACGGACGGAAACTGTTATTTGGACAGAGATTAAACAAAGGTGTGTAAACACAGCTGATGTGCTCCCAGAACCACATCAAAAGGACGTGACAGGTTTTAATTTCAATTTCAAAGCCAATTTATTATTTTTGTGTGCGCTACAATAATAATGTTTCCTGGTGACTTCAAGGTTGCTGACAGAAGAGCAGACAGAGTACTGGGGTATTATGATGATGCTCACATACATATTTAATGAAGCTCAATTTGAATGACATTTTGTGATTTAACATGAGTGCCTGTAAATAATAAAACACACAAAACAGCTGCGGAACAAGACAAGTTTGTGTTTCATTATGGCAAGCTGATCTACTGTAATTGGAGGGTAAACTACTATCTTAACTCTGTATCATTGCACTCAATAAAACTGTTCCAAAGATCACCTGAAATAATCATACCTATCTGCAAAGGACTAAACTGATCAAGCCTATGAATAATGATAGAACACTGTGAAAAGAACAGACTGGCGACCCAATTAAGCTAATAAAGCTGTCTGTCACTTCTATCCATCATCTATCTGGCTTAACTGGCTTTCTTGTCTTCTTTGATTCTACATCACTTGAAACAGACTGATCATATGTCATATATGTTTTGCTGTCACAGAGGGGCCTTGTTGCACTATAATAATCAGTACCATTAATAAAATATATTTGGCAGATAAAGTAACTCTGTAGTTTTTAACTGTATAGTTTTTCACTCTGTTACTTCGCAGAAAAAAAATATTTTGGCTAGGTATCTAGGTCCTTTTATCCACTGTTCAAAATCTAATCACAATAAAAAAGGTATTATTTTTTCTGGTCGCTAAAAAGACATGATATTCTAATTTGTATAGAAATTAGTTGTGAATCTGCTTACCTTGGGCCCAGTGTGGTTCCAGATTGCTGGCCTGTTGGTTCTGTCTCTCCTCAAACCTCTCTTTGGTCACAGTAAAGTGATTCCTATCTGCATCATACGATCTGCTGTTATCCCTCAGCTGCCCCTGCTCCTTGTCCAACTTCCTCTTCTTCAGCAGCTCTACTAAAGTGCCCTGGGAAGGTTCCCTGACTCCTCGTATCTGTAATAATAATAATAATAATATTAATAACAGTAATACATTTTACTTTCAAGATACCCAAGGACACTTACAGAATAAAAAAATATTTAATTATAAGCAACATAACTAAGAGTAAAAGTACAACACACAAAAGAACATTGCACCAGAAAACAACACAACAACTGTACCTCTATACTCTTCCTTTCAGAAAATAACTCCTCTCCCTTAACTTCCTCCTGCCTGGGTGTAGTTGCACTGGGCCCCCATGAAGTGGAATTGCCATCCTGGCCTGGCTGGCAGCCATGTTGGATCTTCACTGGGAACCCTGTGGGTGTCAGGAAGAGCCCATCACTCCCAATGAACTTCTGGGAGATGATTGGTCGAGAGAGGAACTGCTTCCTGTACAGATTTCAAATGAAACACAACAATGATATAGGATACACTAGTCACAACATATAGCCAGGGAGGTACATGAAAAAAGTACAATGACATAAAAGTAGACAAAATGAAAAATACATTAAAATGAAGACAAATTCAAAATAAATATATAGCTGATATAAGATAGAATATTCTATTATATCCCTAAAAGGTGTAAACAGTAACTTGTGGAGGAATTGTTTATAGTACCTGTTGAGGGTCTGGAGGATGTTCTGGTGTTCCTGCTCATCCTGTAGCAGCTCGTTAAGGATACACACTGGACTCTTACTGGTGCTGGTGGTGCTGGTCTTCCCTATCCGCTTTAGATGTCCCCTCACATGATTGGAGAGGCCCGTGTTGGTGTCGAACCAGCCACAGCACAAGGGACAGGTGTGCTCCGCCTGAGACTCCGGCTTCTCAGCTGTAACATGAAGATTAACACAATATCTATATTTACATGAACATTTTAGTAATTCAGGAGATGCTTTTACCCAAAGCGATCTAGGTAAATTACTATGTAACTTTGTGGTAACTTTGAATATTACACACTATCTATAAAAGAATAACATGACACACTTGACTGTGAAAGAAGCAGTCACAAATATTGTTAGATGTGATTACAGATGACTTTTATTACAGATTAATTACCCTATTACAGTACAATAGGAAACAATAAGTAATTGAATAAAGACAGGGAAAATATAATAAGTTGCTCACCTTTTTTGATCCTCCGTGCCACAGAGGGGATCTTCCTGCGTATGCGTGGCTGTCGGTCCTGTGAAGCTACCTGCTCAGGTGACACCACGTGGCGAGCATCATAACTCAGCCCCACCCTGTGCAGGTGCCCTCGCACGTGATTGGACAAGCCCACCCCAGACTCAAACACAGCAGGACAATAGGGGCAGGACTTTCTTTCTGACCCACATGGAGGGGAGACGTCATACTCATAGGAGAGACTTTGGTTGTGTGTTTTGGTGGTGGTGGGTGACTCTGGAGAATCGTCACACACTGAGCTTTCTATACACTCCTCTTTGATGATAAGCTTCTGTATGTCATCGCTGTCATACTCCCCGTCCTTGACTTCAGTCTTTTCAAAATGGTGGTCAGCCTGAGTAGCGTTCTTTTCAAAATGTCCGACATCAGCGGCAGGTGCAGGATCTTCTTTAACAAAAGAACCCCTCTGTCTGCGTATGAAGTAGCTACGGGCATAGGGATTCCTCTCATTCTCACTACTATCCAGGAAATTGGCTGTAGCCTCGCTGGTGTAGGCACTAAAGTCATACGTGTCCTCATAATCATCATCTTCTGTGTCTTCAGGAGTGGTAGTCTCTCTTAACTTTGGGTTCAGTTTTGGAAAAACATTATCAACCACCTTGTCCACAGTGTTGCGGAATGGTGTGGACATTTTTCGTTTGGATGGAGACTTTCGGGTAACAGCTTGGGGCTCTGACTTCCTGCAGGTCAAGTCGTTGCTATCTCCCTGACTCTTGTCAGAGTCATAGCTATGATTTAGCATATGGCCTATTTTAGCCATCTTGGATGTAACCAACACATCAACATTTGAGGGATATTTTGTCCTTTCTGAGATTCCTGAAATGACATGGTCGTATTGTTGATTGTCTTCCTCAACATAAGGGAGACCTGTTGTCACGTCTATTTTCTCTGTTGGTTTGGGAGATAATTTGTTTGGCTTGTCGCTCCTCCACATAGATGGTGACAGCTTGTTTGTTGAGCTGCCAAGACTACATTTGAACTGTGAGGCGGTAAGATCTTTATAATACTTCTGTGCGTCTGCTTTGTTTCTCGTGTAAAAGTCAGCTACACTACTAGACCAAAAGGGCAAATCTGCTCTTTTCCAGAAAGCAGGCTTTTTAATACAGAAATTTTGCTTCAGCTGTAGGAGTTTTAAATCTGCTTTTTTGGACGGGCCAGCTAGCCTATATTGATCTTGATGGTCAGATGCTTTGTTAAACGGTGGACTTTCACATTCATCTTCACAAAACTGGTGTATTAGGTCACAATGGCTCTTCAGGTCATTTTGATTCTGGGTGCTGAAAGGGCACACTTTACAGTGAAACACAACAGATCTTGATTCATTATCTTCATTGTTATTTGTAGGAAACTCTGACTCCTCATCTTTGATCATGTTCTTGTACTTGTACTGCAGTGCGTCACAGTGCACAGCGTACAGGTGTGCTTCAAGCTCCCGTTCTGTCAGTGCCATGTGGTTGCACTCCTCGCAACAGTAATAACGTTTGTCCTTCTCATGTGTCTTGGCGTGCTGGACGAACGTCTTGGGGCAGTTGGTCCCGAACACACACTGCGGGCACTGCAGCTTGGCGTTCCTGCCTTCGTCTCGGAGTTTGTTGAGTCCCTGTATCTCCTCCATAAGTTTCTCCCGTCTCTCCTGGTGGATAATCATGTGCTTGAGGAGGGAGTTGCGATCGCGGAACGAACGCCCACACTCCCTGCATATAAAAGGCCTTGGAACGTTCTCGTGGTGGCGTATCTGATGATTATGCCCATCTAAATGATACATCATATGTCTATGCAAATGCCTTTTCTCCTTGAAATTAACATTGCACTTTGTGCATGGGAAGAACGATGGTTCTTGTTTGGATTGCTCTGTCTTTAGCTGCTTGGGTTTTCTACTAAAGAGGGAGTCGGAGTGATTGTCTTCGTGGCAATCTGCTCTTATAATCAGTTTCTTGATGATTACAGGACTGTCACTGGGATGCTCTTGACATGAATTCACAGAAGATTGTACATCAGCCTTTTTACAAGGGAAATCCTCATCATTTACGTTGGCGATGTCAAAATCCTCGTCATCATCTTCCTCCTCTTCAATATGCCACTTTTTATAGGTGTGATTCGAGCTGCTGTTGTAAACTTTTTCAGGAGAGCCTGACGTACCCACCAGGTGTATTTTACGCTTCCTCTGTCTTTGGCTGGTAAGCTGAGGCATCACTCCCACTCCCGCAGTGTTTTCCTGTAAGCTGTTGTCAACGTTACGATTGTTCCACAACACCCGTATGAGCTCTTTCTGAGAATCCCAGTGTAGTGAGTCAGCCCCGTCAGAACCTTCCGACGAGCTCTCAGAGGACTCTGTGGTGTGTAATTCCCATATAGATCTAGCTTTAGCCTTGACTCCCTCAGCCGTCCATATTTGGTTAATTGGCGTTTGGTGAGGCTGTGGACTGTGGTCTGACAAGGTGGTGTCACGGGCCTGGTAGGGAAGTTCAGCCTCACTCTCCCCAGAGTCAGATGGTGACGTGTTGTTGGCCTCTGGCTGCGTGGTGGCTAATGTTTTCAGAACAGGCCCTGGCCCTGCTGGGTTCTTCAGAGCGTCTGATTGAAGCTCACTGGGTGGCGGTAACACCTGAGGGCTTGTGTCCCTCCCTGCTTGCCATAGTTGGGTGTCCTGGGCCTCCACCAGGACATTGTTGGGCGTTGTGCTGCCTTTGTTCAGGCCACAGCTCTCCTCTGAGTTAGGGTGTGAAGCAGGTCCATTAACAAGTGCTACGAAAGGTAGTGAATGGGCTGCTTGGGCTGTGTGGGGAACAGCAGGGACACTGCTGGGTACAATTGGACTGGGCTGTGCTCCATTTAAAGGGTTTGGGAGTCTGTCAGAGGACAGCTGCTCTGACAACCTTGCAGCATTGTTCTTAAGGGCGGATGTGTGACGCTGTAATGGCTCCTGAGTGGCAACGGAGCTATTACACAATGGTTCCACCACATCTCCTTCTTTGTCCTCTTGTGCATTTGGCTTTATATCAGCCATCTCCCCAGTATGTTCTGAGAAGAGAGAAACAGAGAAAAAACACCAAATCAGCTTAAAACATACTCAATAATTTATATTGTGTTTTGAGGGCTAAAGGCGATGAAAAATGGATGATTAAAACAAGTCTAAATGTGGCAAAAGGAAATATATACAGCCCAACCCATAACACTTGTATTGGTTCAAAGTCAAAATGCAGTCTAATATTATGTTGAATAACAAACCATTATTATTCCTTATACACACAGAAAATCAGTCAGTGTTCAGTGTCAGCTCTGCCTACTTTCTCTCCAATTGTTCCACACAATGAGAGTTTCATCCACAGTACTCTTCTGATCGGCTCTCTGGTACTGCATTATGATTTTCCTAACACCCTAGTCCACCACTTCTCTTCACAACAAACCCTGCTGTTAGCCCCAGATACCCCGGTGAGGGCTCTTAATTACCATAGCACACCTCTGGGATACAACCTTCCTGTTCCTCCCCCGAACGCTCCCAGACGCCTGCTAAAATTGACCAATTTCCATGTGAACAAAGTAGACTTCCAATGAGATCATACTCAGTCTTAGCACTCTGTGATGGTGCTAACACGGGTCCCAGCACGACACTGTTGTTGCTCCAATCCTGACAAATTGGCATGCGTCGGGCTACACAATCTGTCTGTCTCACATACACTCACACAAACACACGCATGGAAACACTCCCTCACACACACACACACACACAGATATACACATACATAAAGATATATAAACACACATACATCTATAAACACACACACACCCATGAACACACACACAAACACACACACAAACATTAGGGTTGGGGATTGCCAGGGACCTCACGATACGATATTATCACAATACTTAGGTGCTGATAAGGTATGTATTACTGTTCTCACAATTCTCATGATTCTATATGTATTGCAATTTGATGCTCCAAACATATTGCTCACTATAGGTTTATGAGAACACAAGTTTTGATCAGTCAGAAAAATAAAATGCTGAAAACATGTTGTCAAACTATTTTGGAAGATGGACACCAAGCTATAGGATGCAAGAGTTTTGCCACATCTGCAGCCAACAAATCGATACTTTGAGTCAAATACCGATATAATGAAAAATAATATTACAATATGTTACTGTCTCGATTCCCCCCCCCCATCACTAACAAACATATAAACAGCAATCAACATTTGACAGATTGCTACATGTAATATAGACTCAACTGTTGAACATGTTAAACAAGCCACTTAAGAGAGTGAAAATACATTAATAAAATCTTCTAATATTTAACACTCTTCCCAGCCTTGTAATAGCCAAGCTGTGAGACTGAGGCGAGGTGATGTATTTTACAGCTTGGTACAATGTGAAGTGTCCAGGCAGGGTTGTTGTAGCCCAAGCTGATAGACATAGACTGCATCTCAAATGGCACCCTATTCCCTATTTACTGCACTACTTTTGACCAAGGCCGATAAGGGCTCTGGTCAAAAGTAGTGCACTTTATAGGGAAAAGGGTGCCATTTGGGATGGAACTATTGTGTCGTCTACAATGTATGCTCAGTGGATTTGACATGATCCAGTGTTGGCTGCTCTCTGCAGGAAGCTACGTCGCTAACAAAGTGGTAAATTCAGTGTTAATGAGTGACTTCACTGTTACCACCTCTGAGGTAAAACCTTCCGAGCTCCCTATTCCCCCCGTCTGCTGTGGTGTTACTGTAGGGGCTTGGGTTAGCAGGGAGGGAGAGGCAGAACAGACGCTCTGCATTTAAAGCTAACTTCACTGCTACCCCCCGAACAGCAGGGTGGCAAAGCCATCAGAATATGATTTCAGCTTTAAAGGCTCATTAGTGGGGCTACTAGCATGCGATATGGCTCTCTCTCTCTCTCTGCTCCATATATAACAACCAAAAGCAAACATTCAGGGTTCAACAGGGATGCAATTGAAAACATATTTTTTGCTTCTATTTACTTCATTTAGTCAATGTTAAAAGGCTGACTTTGCCTTTCTGGAAGCTATTTGCAAGGATTATAATCTTAAATACATTTAAGCCGTATGCATAGATCGATCTGTATCTTATCAATGAGATGTATTACCATTAATCCAGCTCTGCATCAGTCCCTAAGACATCTTATATGAGAGAATGTTCAGTAATCATCATGTTCTAGAATTCTCTGAAATGGAACGGTTATGTTCAGCCAAATTCTACTGAAGGAATAACAAGAGCTCTTACTGAAACACCTCCCAGATATGTATAATATGTTACTTGGCTTTTTCTTTCTTTCTTTTAATATTTTTTTACGGGTCTATCAGCACTTTCAGGAACACTCGTATAGCACCTTATTTAACTTGAGGTTACTACAGAAGAAAAAGGGAGGCGATAATTGCATATTATCATTATTATTCTGGATTCCCTGAAGATACATAAACCTTTCTGAGATATTTAATAACCAGCTTGTCTCAATGACCCATTATCTTTAAAAGCATTGTAGAAAAGCATTTAAAACTTTAAACATCTTACTCTTGACCCTCACCAAAACCTGCAAAAAAATATGACATTTATTACATTTTTTATTGCAATTCTGTGTTACAATTAGAAAAATAACAAAAATATCTCTGTTGCTCCATTCATCACCATATTTATCATAATGTCCAGGAAATGGCTAAAATATCATGTGAACAGCCTGAAAACATCACAAAACAAAGAGTGCCAGGCTAGCCAGTCTTAACATCAGTAGAGAATCAGTGCTAAAGTCTTTTGAGTTTGGGACGAGTGTCCAAAGGAATTCCCTCTTCCCAACCAGGACCAGTCAACCAGACCAGTTCAACCGCTGGAGCTTTCTGGATGGATCAACAGACAGCCACCCATCCCCATGTAGTATGTCTCTGCCTCTGCCTTCAGTGGGAGAGAAAACACACATCTAAACAACAAGGGGGGGGGCGGCGCTGCCCCTCAAGTACTGCAGCAGCTCCACAACTTCCTCAGCTAATGGGAACTATTGATTTATTTGACACATAGTGAATTTATGAAGCTGCCTCTCAAGTGTGAGTATCAAAACCCACGGATCAAAATAAACAGGCAGAGATTCAGTCTGACTCTTCAGCAGTCCCAATGAGAGGAGAGCACAGCACTGTTCTCCTCAATGCCACAGTGAATAGGAAAGGCTTGGTTCAGTTCATATGCTGCAGTGTGGTCGAAAACCTACAGTTAACCAATAACCACATAGACCCAGTGACACCAGATATCTTTGCTTAGGATGGGGTAAGCTTTTGAGGCATTAACAAGTTATATACTTAAACAAATGATAGTTAATATCACAGACTGCACCTTTACCCAGACAGACCCATGTAGAGACACAAGAGAAACAGGCCCAAAAAGATTAGTGTAGCCTACAACTCTCATAATAACACAGTAATAATAACACAGTAATAATAACACAGCTATTCAGCAACTACTGTAAATTTAGAGCTCACAATTATGAATTTACAATAATTTCAATGGTGCTTGTAAAGAGAATAAAGTGGGCAGTTTCATACATCAAATCAAATGTTATGTGTCACATGCTTGGTAAACAACAGGTATAGACAAACAGTGACATGCTTGCTTAAGGACTCTTCCCAACAATGCAGAGAGAAAAATAGAAAATAATAGAAAGATAATAACACAAGGAATGAAAACACAATGAGTAACGCTAACTTGACTATACTGTATACACGGGGTACCAGTACAGAGTCGATGTGCAGGGTCACGAGGCAATTGAGGTAGATCTGTACATATACTGTAGGTAGGGGTAAAGTGACTAAGCAACAGGATAGATAATAAGCAGTAGCAGCAGTGTGATGAGTCAAAAGAGTTAGTGCAAAGGGGGGTCAACGCAGATAGTCCAGGTAGGTATTTGGTTAACTATTTAACTAGCTATTTATCAGTCTTATGGCTTGAGGGTAGAAGCTGTGCAGGGCCCTGTTGGTTCCAGACTTGCATGACGTTTGTACATGACATGACGTTTGGCTTGATTAAGTTCATTTTTATCATCCAGACAGCTTGTCAACAAAAGGTAATCTACATCATAAGAGCATCCACTCTCTCTAGAGGGATTTGGGGGTATGATCATCTACGTCTGTATCCTGATTTGGGGTGTGATTATGTATGCCTGTATTAGAGGTCGACCGATTATGATTTTTCAACGCCGATGCCGATTATTGGAGGACCAAAACAGGCGATACCGATTAATCAGCCAATTTTTAGTTTTATTTATTTGTAATAATGACAATTACAACAATACTGAATGAACACTTATGTTAACTTAATATAATACATCAATAAATCAATTTAGCCTCAAGTAAATAATGAAACATGTTCAAGTTGGTTTAAATAATGCAAAAACAAAGTGTTGGAGAAGAAAGTAAAAGTGCAATATGTGCCATGTAAGAAAGCTAACGTTTAAATTCCTTGCTCAGTACATGAGAACATATGAAAGCTGGTGGTTCCTTTTAACATGAGTCTTCAATATTCCCAGGTAAGAAGTTTTAGGTTGTAGTTATTATAGGAATGATAGGACTATTTCCGCTCCTCCCTGGGCTCGAACCAGCAACACAACGACAACAGCCACCATCGATGGAGCGTTACCCATGCAGAGCAAGGGGAACAACTACTAGAAGGCTCAGAGCGAGTGACGTTTGAAACGCTATTAGCGCGCGCTAACTAGCTAGCCATTTCACTTCGGTTACACTAGCCTCATCTCGAGAGTTGATAGGCTTGAAGTCATAAACAGCGCAATGCTTTACGCACAATGAAGAGGAAGAGCTGCTGGCAAAACGCACGAACGTGCTGTTTGAATGAATGTTTACGCACCTGCTTCTGCCTACCAACGCTCAGTCAGATACTTAGATACTTGTATGCTTGTATGCTCAGTCAGATTATATGCAACGCAGGACATGCTAGATAATATCTAGTAATATCATCAACCATGTGTAGTTAACTTATAATTATGATTGATTGTTTTCTATAAGATAAGTTTAATGCTAGCTAGCAACTTACCTTGGCTTACTGCATTTGCGTAACAGGCAGTCTCCTTGTGGAGTGCAACGAGAGAGAGGCAGGTCGTTATTGTGTTGGACTAGTTCACTGTAAGGTTGCAAGATTGGATCCCCCGAGCTGACAAGGTAAAAATCTGTCGTTCTGCCCCTGAACGAGGCAGTTAACCCACCGTTCCTAGACCGTCAATGAAAATAAGAATGTGTTCTTAAATTACTTGCCTAGTTAAATAAAGGTGTAAAATATATATATATATATATATATATTTTTTTTAAATCAAAATACAGATTTCTGATTGTTATGAAAACTTGAAATCGGCCCTAATTAATCGGCCATTCTGATTAATCGGTCAACCTCTCGCCTATATCCTGATTCGGGGTGTGATTATGTATGCCTGTATCCTGATTCGTGGTGTGATTACATATGCCTGTATCCTGATTCGGGGTGTGATTACGTATGCCTGTATCCTGATTCGGGGTGTGATTACGTATGCCTGTATCCTGATTCGGGGTGTGATTACGTATGCCTGTATCCTGATTCGGGGTGTGATTACATATGCCTGTATCCTGATTCGGGGTGTGATTACATATGCCTGTATCCTGATTCGGGGTGTGATTACATATGCCTGTATCCTGATTCGGGGTGTGATTACATATGCCTGTATCCTGATTCGTGGTGTGATTACATATGCCTGTATCCTGATTCGTGGTGTGATTACATATGCCTGTATCCTGATTCGGGGTGTGATTACGTATGCCTGTATCCTGATTCGGGGTGTGATTACGTATGCCTGTATCCTGATTCGGGGTGTGATTACATATGCCTGTATCCTGATTCGGGGTGTGATTACATATGCCTGTATCCTGATTCGGGGTGTGATTACATATGCCTGTATCCTGATTCGGGGTGTGATTACGTATGCCTGTATCCTGATTCGGGGTGTGATTACGTATGCCTGTATCCTGATTCGGGGTGTGATTACGTATGCCTGTATCCTGATTCGGGGTGTGATTACGTATGCCTGTATCCTGATTCGGGGTGTGATTACATATGCCTGTATCCTGATTCGGGGTGTGATTACATATGCCTGTATCCTGATTCGGGGTGTGATTACATATGCCTGTATCCTGATTCGGGGTGTGATTACGTATGCCTGTATCCTGATTCGGGGTGTGATTACGTATGCCTGTATCCTGATTCGGGGTGTGATTACATATGCCTGTATCCTGATTCGGGGTGTGATTACGTATGCCTGTATCCTGATTCGTGGTGTGATTACATATGCCTATATCCTGATTCGGGGTGTGATTATGTATGCCTGTATCCTGATTCGTGGTGTGATTACATATGCCTGTATCCTGATTCGGGGTGTGATTACGTATGCCTGTATCCTGATTCGTGGTGTGATTACATATGCCTGTATCCTGATTCGGGGTGTGATTACGTATGCCTGTATCCTGAGCAGACGCACTGCACTCAGTCTTGTCAGCCTGAATCATGGAAACAAACAATGTCATCCACTGCTAGAGTAAAAAGACATGTATTTGACTCAAACAGTTCTAATGAGAAGAAATGCATTAGTCACAAGTACACTACTTTTGACCAGGGCTTATAGGGCTATGGTCAAAAGTAGTGTACTATATAGGGAAAAGGGAACTATTTGGGACACAGACACTGTTATAGATTAAAATTATATATTAATAGCCTATGTTCTAAAATAGGTTGTGGTGTGTATATTTGGACTCAGTAAACAAAGGTTCGGAAGAATGTAAGAATAATAGAACATGCCTTGAGCTTTCTTTCTATTCTATGGAACAATAACAAAAACAGAGAGAAAAAAACGCTGATTACACACCATGAAGGCAATAGTGATGTAAAGTCCTGGCAATGTTGAGTGGACTCAAATTCAACTAGCCAGAAACATGCTCTGAAAGCAAGCCCCGAATTTCACTAAACAAAAGAATAATACATCCTGTCAGTAAAAACCAAGTGGGATAGTTTCCTTTCACAGAGTTAAGACTAAAGAGCATGTAAAAACTACACCTCGCACCAAACCCCCAAACCTTTTCATGCCCTTTTCTCTAAAAAACAGAAAGAGAATAAATTAAATGGCTGTGATGGAAGAATTACTGATGAAAAAAGGTGTAGAGAGAACATTGGGAGTGATAAAAGAGGACAGGGAGCGAGTGACAGTTGGGTTAAGACAGAAGTCATGTTCAATAGCAGGTAGCAACATCAAACGTTTGAGTTCACAGGGAACCTATGCAACCTTGTCTAGCACAAGGCTTTTCTGTTGTGTGGAGGAGATTATATCTGTTCAAACTGCTGACATGGCCTCATTTTCTGCCCGTAGTGTTAGAGAGGGGATTAAACTATATCAACTTTGAAGCTTTAAACAATACCTTTCAAAATTAAATGGATTAAGGGAGGGATGTCTGATGGGGATTTCCCTGGGCTTTGTTAGTTTTAAACTTCTCTCCTTTTTAAGGAGAAGAAAAAAAATCTTAGGTCTGATGTTTTTTTCAAGCATTCATGTGACCGTTTTAGTGAGTTCTCTCTCTCACAATGAGGAGGAGACCAGGGCCAGTGGCCACAGAGGAGCAGCTACTTTCCCTATGGGCTCTGGTCAAAGGCAGTGTTCTATATAGGGAGTAGGGTGCCATTTGGGACACAGTCACTGTGAATACTACAGCAGACAGATGGTTCATGAACATCATATCTGTTCTGTTTAGATACACACAAATACTGAGAAGAAAACAGTCACTGGCTAAGTCCCAAATGGCACTGTATTCCCTATATACAGTAGTGCACTACTTTTGACCAGAGCCCTATGGCTCTGAATTGGGAATAAGTTGCCATTTGGGACACACTCTAACTAAAGCATATCGCCGCCACACTCATCTACTCGGCTGGTTCTGGCAAGCTGTGCAGTGCTGTTCATGCCTGTTGAAAATGGCACATTTCCATGTACTACTGTGTTTGTTGCATCCTTCATGACATGCGCTGTTGATTCATATCTTCTCATCTGTTTTCAATGTGTGATGTAGTCCTAGATGTAGAATGCATTGGTAGCTTTGCTATTTTTATTTATTTATTTAATTGATTTATTAGTTGTATGGATTTTGGCTTTTAATAAATGTGAGAGCTCACCATATATAAATACTTCGGGGCTATATGCATGATACAAGCAATTGCTATGATCATGATCAGGCATGCTCAGATTGCACCCTGTCTTTTTGTTGAGATGGAATTATATAAAATATAGGCCTATAAAACTTTGTCACTGCCACTTTTCTGTAGTCACACACGTGACCAATCACATGAAAGAGATGTCAGTGTCAAACTCCTCTCCAAACGGAGGACAGGCTCCTCTCTCTGCCGAGTGAGCAGGCATCAGCACGCTTACATCTGGAGGAATGTCAAGCATCGCACATATCAGGATGAAAAACCTCTCATTACCTTTCTTTAAAAACATAACATGAATATCTGGCTCCGTCAGTCGTACAGAGTACATGGCAAGGATGGATCAGGCAGAAGGGGGTATAACAAGGACCTCTCACTAGCTAGCTACAGTACAAAGCAACCCAAACTCAATTGATTCAGCATTATTCATCATCAGTAGAACAGAGCATTGTCCCCCATTTAAAGTACTTTATACCTTTAAATCTGTGTGTTCTCCGATAATATTATTCTGTTTTAAAATACTTTCGGCAATTAGTGTATTCTCCAGGTAAAGAACGTGTAATCTAGCAGGCCGTTAGAGTGTTGTTAGATTGCTACACCTACTGTGTGGCAGCTGAGATGGACTATATGGCTGGCCAGAAGTGGGGATGTGGTCCTTAGTCCTAGGCCCATAAACAAGAAGTAAATTATCTGCAAAGACTAACAATAATAATAACAACCGCCCATGAACTGTTCCTGGTTCGAAGGAAGGAAAATAACTTTCCCCTTCCAAGCAAACAATAAAATAATAAAAAACACATAGATATAGCTAGGGATACAAGTAAGTAAACACAAACCTTTCCAATCAAACATAATTGTATTTATTAACCTTTATAATCTAACCCACAATGCACTCTGGGTGATCAGAGACACTGAGCAACTTGAACACACTGACCCTGACAGCAATGGGATTCCCTCTTGTCACTTCTCAAGGTCCACCTATCTAAGCTGTGCATACAGTACACACACATATACATCGAGATATACACACAGACCCCCCCCCCCACACACACACACATAAAATGATTATTCAGTGGTGCTTGTCAATTGCACCTTTCCAGCGTGGATCAAAGAGTGGCTTGCACCAGGGGTTCTGCACCAGGACCAGTCATTAACATGGGCCTGCCACTCTACCAGCCCAGCCTCCAAATAAATCAAAGGGTCGGCCGGGGAAGAAAAGAGGCTAATATTTCCTCAATAACCCCAGAGAGGCTCCATGGAGAGATGCAAATTGCCTCCCAGGAGACCCCAGGGGGATGTGGAGGACAAGGGAAGCTGGCTGGGAGGCACCGCACTGGGGAATCTAATGAGTATAATGGTAAACGTATACAAGGAGAGGTGGAGTAGGAGGAGAAAGTGCTCTCTATTCATACCAATTAATATAATCTTATCACTGGAGGTACACCGTGGAGAGGTGGGGTGGGCTGGCGTCTACCGTCTAACCCTTAGCCACTGATCACAGGCGAGGGTTTGACACACACACACACACACACACACACACACACACACACACACACACACACACACACACACACACACACACACACACACACACACACACACACACACACACACACACACACACACACTCTCTCTACACACACACACAAACCCCACGTCCATCCTATGAGTATGTGTATTAATCAACAGAGACTAGGCCCCGGTCATTAACCCTATGGGAGGCTGGTCAGGCCTGGGGGAGTTTAAGGAGATTTTAAAAACCTCCCTCCCTCTCATTTCGAGATCAAAAGAAATCTGAAAAATCAAAGAGGTTCACAAATGTCTCTTTTTTGATGACTGATTGACCCCCCCATTGTTCTGAGATATTTTATTTTATTGTAAGGATGTAGCAACATTACAACTGTACTAAATACCATTGGAAGTAGTCTTCTTCCACCTGCTATCTGTGATTTTAAATATAGATTCATGAATTATAGACAGAGCTTATGGCATCTATTTCTAATGCATGATATGACTATAACATGATATAACTTCATCTATTATGCTGCTGCGAGCGTGATTGCATCAGTTTGTGAGGGTTCAGAAAAAATATCCACAGAATACTGTTTTCGTGAAGGATGATTTAATCTTTCATTCCTTTTATTGAATTTGTTAGTTTGTTCTTTTCTTCTCACTAACTTTCCGATGCTGTGGGATTCATTTCAAGTTGACTCTTCAAAGACTCTCAGTCAAATGTTCGCCAGGCAGTGCTTTCATCAGATTTACTCACATTGAAAACCTGATTTGGAAGCCCTAAAAATATTTTAATCTCTAACGATTCAGTTTATTACAGTTAAATACTATTAGTCACTATCAATCAGACAAACATGCAGAGTGAGAGTCTGAAACTATAACTTATTGCTCGTTCAAAATATTTGAATCTCTAACGATTCAGTTTAAGACTATCAATCCTTACTCTCAACCAGCTGAACATGTGTATCTGTAAGACACACTCCCTTAATAGCTTTCTGTTTAAATATGTATTTTATATCTTTACATCAATAGAGCAAGATATGAGTAATAAAGTAGAGATTGACCAAATCCTCAACTACCCCTACAAGTTATCTATCAGATAACTGAGTACTGGTTTGAGCTAACATTAATCTATGATTGTCATAGTCACATGGGAGTACTTGTCAGATTTGTATCATGAGAGGTATATTACTGTAACCTGATCATGTGTATAACTGGACCTCATCCAATACCAACAGTAACCAACAGATGGCCCTGCTGCAGCCTTCCTGTCCTGTACACACAGGTGGACTAGACACAACACTTCACAGGCAGAAACTCAACACACAACACAACACTAGAAGACTGAACTATGAAATGCAAGATTCTGTGTACTTCATGATGTTATATTTGAGCCACTTTATATGGATTTACTGTATTCTAGTCATGGCTCATCCTATTTAACTACTGCTGTACACACCTTATCTATTCATATACTGTTCATACTGTCTATACACACCACTATATATATTTATTTATATACCGGACTCTGACATTGCTCATTCTGATATTTCTCAATTTCATTATTTTTAGATTATATGTGAGTATTGTTTTTTTTTTGCTAGTTATTACTGCACTGTTGGAGCTAGAAACAAGCATTCTGTTGCATCTGCGATAACATCTTCTAATCTGTGTACGTGAACAATAAACATTGATGTGATTAGAAATAACTGTACCAATGATAAAAATATATTGTTTTACTCCTATCTTCATAATATCAAACACGTATTCCAAATGTCTGAGTAGGATACTGTAATTTACCAGGTAGCAGTCCTTCAATGCAATTTTTTTAAAGATTTGTAATATAACCTCTGCAGTCAGAATAATGAGATTCCCAGCAGTTTAGTACAGCAGCATTAGTATGAACAGCTGACCATGCAGCGATCTTACCCCTCTTAAGAAGTGAATAATACTCAAATCAGAACAGGACTTAGTTTAAGGGAGCATTTGCACTGCCCTAAAAATGGCATACAAATCCTTAAAAAATATAATATGAAAAAATGATCTATCCTTTTGAAGGTCATTTATAAATCAAGCTGGCAGGAATGTGTCTAGAAGGAGCTGATTAGATGAGGATTTGTCTCCCTGAGATGGTTGAGAGGAGAGAAAGGAAGGTTCATCACTATGTAACAACTAACCATAAGTATAACGGTAGGCTCAGAAAGCAGGGAGCACCAGTGACTAGATCAATTAAAAAGTGGTCAGATGAAACAGATGCTAAGCTACAGGACTGTTTTGTTAGCACAGACTGGAATATGTTCTGGGATTCCTCCGATGGCATTGAGGAGTACACCACATCAGTCATTGGCTTCATCAATAAGTGCATTGATGACATCGTCCCCACAGTGACCGTATGTACATACCCCAACCAAAAGTCATGGATTACAGGCAACATCCTCACTGAACGAAAGGCTAGAGCTGCCGTTTTCAAGGAGCCACCATAGCCTGTGCCCTGTGCCCAAAAACACTAAGGCAGCCTGCCTAAATGACTACCAACCCGTAGCACTCACGTATGTAGCCATGAAGTGCTTTGAAAGGCTGGGCATGGCTCACAACAACACCATTATCACAGAAACCCTAGACTCACTCCAATTTGCATACCACCCCAACAGATCCACAGATGGTACAATCTCTATTGCACTCCACACTGCCCTTTCCGAACCTGGACAAAAGGAACACCTATGTGAGAATGCTATTCATTGACTACAGCTCAGCGTTCAACACCATAGTGCCCGAAAAGCTCATCAATAAGCTGGGACTAAACACCTCCCTCTGCAACTGGATCCTGGACTTCCTGACGGGCCACTCCCAGGTGGTAAGGGTAGGTAACAACACATCCGCCACGATTATCCTCAACACAGGGGCCCCTCTGGGGTGCGTGCACAGCCCCCTCATGTACTCCCTGTTCACTCATGACTGCACGGCCAGGCACGACTCCAACACCATCATTAAGTTTGCCAATGATACAACAGTGGTAGGCCTGATCACCAACAATGACAAGACAGCCTTTAGGGAGGAGGTTAGAGACCTGGCCATGTGGTGCCAGGACAACAACCTCTCCATCAATGTGATCCAGACAAAGGAGATGATTGTGGACTACAGGAAAAAGAGGACCGAGCACGTCCCCATTCTCATCGACGGGGCTACAGTGAAGAAGGTTGAGAGTTTCAAGTTCCTTGGTGTCCACATCACCAACAAACGAACATGTCCAAGCACACCAAGACAGTCGTGAAGAGGGCACGACAAAACCTATTCCCCGTCAGGAGACTGAAAAGATTTGTCATGGGTCCTCAGATTCGCAAAAGGTTCTACAGCTGCACCATCGAGATCATCCTGACCTGTTGCATCACTGCCTGGTATCACTGGAGGTACGTGTGAACGGCCCAGTATATCACTGGGGCCAAGCTTCCTGCCATCCAGAACCTCTACACCAGGCAGTGTCAGAGGAAGGCTCTAAAAATTGTCAAAGACTCCAACCACCCTAGTCATAGACTGTTCTCTCTGCTACCACACGGCAAGCGGTACCGGAGCGCCAAGTCTAGCCTGTGTAGCCCTATGCTCAAATCTCAAAAATGTCACATCCAACTCTGAGAATAAATGGGAAATTTAATTAGGATGGCCACAGCCTTGATAGATATCACAGAAAGGTCCAGCTGCCTTGTTACTAATTTAGTGGCAAACTTCTGCGGTTACCCTCTCAATCAATACAAACACAGGGCTTACATTTTTGGTTAATTGGCGCTCAATGAGTGAATAGCTTCCACATCAATAGAACATTCTTCCGGCCTTGGTTGTATTGATCCTGGAATCTGCACAACGTCTTTTCTGATTGGGCCTTCTTGTCTGTGGTCTAGCATGTGGTTAATTTGGATGACATTATGTGGTCACATTATGAAGATTATATTATAACTACAGAGCTACAGAATGGAAATACAAATACTTTCTATTTCTTTTAAATATCACTAAACGTAACTGTATTAATATGTGCATTCAACATATGTAGACTTGGTGTAGACATATCTATTCAGTCATAAGTAAATCTTGTATACAGTTAGCATCTTACAAATGTAGTTTAATTTAGTATGGAACACAATGAAAATGCTTCAATCCTTTTTTCCTCTGAAATATTGCTTTTTTGTGATTGTCGACCTTCACTGTTGTCAGACTCTACAAATACTTCTCTAAAAATTATAGACTGCAATGACAAATCAAAAATAGTAATTAATCACTGTAATGCTTCCCTATTGTTATGTGCCATTGTTCATCTAGACCTGTAACTCAACTCGTCTGTCACGTACTGACCTTTATTTCCTTTGTTTTGTCTTTATTTAGTATGGTCAGGGCGTGAGTTGGGTGGGCAGTCTATGTTTGTTTGTTCTATATTTTGGGTATTTCTATGTTTCGGCCGAGTATGGTTCTCAATCAGAGGCAGGTGTCATTAGTTGTCTCTGATTGAGAATCATACTTAGGTAGCCTGGGTTTCACTGTGTGTTTGTGGGTGATTGTTCCTGTCTCTGTGTTTGCACCAGATAGGACTGTTAGGGTTTTCACATTTCTTGTTTTTGTAAGTTTGTTCATGTGAAGTGATTTATTAAAACATGAATCAAAATAACCACGCTGCGTCTCAGTCAATGGAAGAAATCCCTTACATCGTCTGAATGGGGGGGGGGGGTTAATTAAGGCATTAGTGATCATATTGTGCCCCTTAGTGGTGGGAACCCTCTGTAACCTGACAGACATGTTTGAGGAGAACAAACAGATTGGCTGACACTGTAGAGATACTTCAACAAGCCTGTGTTACTGGAGTGCCCAGTGAGTTTAGGGGTCAAAACCCCAGGAGACCTGCAAGGGGCTAGAACCCTCTCTCTACACATGATGCACTATATAGTCCCAGTAAGGGACCAACAGTGAATGTTGTGATTGTCCTGAGGACGTCCCCTGTTACCTGGGATATAGATCACACGTACCATGAATGTATGTCATTCAAGAAAATAGAATATTAATTTCAATATTACAATATTTACTAGATCACATAACAACACTTAAAATCACAGTCATATTGTTTTGCATCTATCTCTTCTTGGTCTATGTGTATGACTGGAGATATAATCAGAGTAACAGGAAATAGACTTAACACTGCCTATGACCTGCCAAGCGTGGTGTAGTGTAGTGTTGGAGATGGCAGTGACAAATGGTGTGCGTCCCAAATGGTACCCTATTTCCTGTGGCTCTTGGTCAAAATTAGTGCACTATATACTGTAGGGAATAGTTTGCAATTTGGGATGCAGCGACGGAAGTGACATCTGAGATTTAATTTGACTCTGCTTAATCTAATCACACCTAGCTATAGTATCAGAGCAGTTCACAGCTCTGAGCTACAGTTTCAGGTGTTATGGCAGTATGTATGGAGAAACACAACTGCGTCTCACAATCATCACACCTCAACAACATACAGTCACATTATTGTGCGTTAAGATCCCTTTCCTTCAATATAACCTGAAAAAAATGATCAGTCATGCATGACATCTTCTTAAATTTTGAATGTAATATACATTCATTGAAGTATACAAAGATAAGTAGCCCTTTCCTGCAGTCAAATGACTAGCGGCCTCATGGGGGGAATGTTGTTAATATTTTTATAATTTCATAATTAATAAACATATATTTTTTTTAAACAGCTTAAAATATTGTGTTTCTTTGTCAAATGTTTTTGTTATATTTCAGTCATAAAGTGTAATATTGGGAAGAAAACTCAAAATTGACTACATTTCAACTCTATAGCTGACATATCTGACATGGTACAGGTGTATTTTTCTTAAGCCCATAACCATGTGTGTGAAGTGTATACTTTGGTTTCAAATGGAATTTGTTTAAGACTACCAAAACCCTGATTTAGCACACTACAGTAAACGGTTATGGTTAATATGGTTCAGCACAAAATACAATTGTAGACATGTTACTAATGCTTGTGGTTTACTAATAGATGATTCCAAAGCAGTCATTCCTTACCAATCTGTTCCAAACCATTGGTTCCACTCTACGGTCTTCTGAAAACCCACCTGTAATAAAGAAATAAAAATGGTCTTTATGTATCCACACAGTAATATAGCGTAGCATACAGTATCAAAACTTGAGTTTTAAAAGTGATACACAAATGTTTCCTTCAATGGCAATGGTACAATGGCAGTGTTGGCTACTGAAGTAGCTGCAATAGGACATTTCCTATAGATTCAATGGTTTATACTAAGAGGATATTGTCAATGTATGCCACATCATCCAATCATTCTGCCCTTATTTCCTTTTGCTACTAAAAGATATGTGGTCCTTGGTACTATATCCTTCCTAAGGATTACTAAAATATCTCATCTCTCACTGCAGCTGCTCATCTGAGTTGATAATTCAGGGCAGTGTACTCCCGTTACAGTAGTCCCTGGCGTCTTCATTTATAGCAGTATGAACGCGTCAAGACAGCAGACTCAAGTTGTGTTCCAAATGGCACCCTATACCCTACATAGTGCACTACCTTTGACCAGAGCGGCCTATGGGGCCTGGCCAAGAGTAGTGCACTATGTAGGGAATAGGGTGCCATTTGGGATGCATATCTGTACACATGATGTTTTGCTATGCCGTGCATTCTGCGTATTCTGGCGTCTTACATTTGACCTTGTCAAGTTACATATAATCAATGAGGATAACTTGCCTAGTCCATCTCATTTATTAAGTCAAACTGGGAAATCGGTTTACAAGGAGGAATTTACTGTGTGTGTGTGTGTGTGTGTGTGTGTGTGTGTGTGTGTGTGTGTGTGTGTGTGTGTGTGTGTGTGTGTGTGTGTGTGTGTGTGTGTGTGTGTGTGTGTGTGTGTGTGTGTGTGTGTGTGTGTGATTGCGTGTGCGTGATGCCAGAGTGTACAGTTGAAGTCAGAAGTTAACATACACCTTAGCCAAATACATTTAAACTCTGTTTTTCACAATTCCTGACATTTAATCCTAGTAAAAGGTCTCTGTTTTAGGTCAGTTAGGATCACCCCTTTATTTTAAGAATGTGAAATGTCAGAAGAATAGTAGAGAAAATGATTTATTTAAACTTCTATTTCTTTCATCACATTCCCAGTGGGTCAGAAGTTTACATACACTATATTAGTATTTGGTAGCATTGCCTTTAAATTGTTTAACTTGGGTCAAACAGTTTGGGTATCCTTCCACAAGCTTCCAACAATAAGTTGGGTGTATTTTGGCCCATTCCTCCTGACAGAGATGGAGTAATGGAGTCAGATTTGTAGGCCTCCTTGCTTGCACACGTGTTTTTAGTTCTGCCCACAAATTGTCTATGGGATGAGGTCAAGGCTTTGTGATGGCCACTCCAATACCTTGACTTTGCTGTTATTTTGTCACAACTTTGGAAGTATGTTTGGGGTCATTGTCCATTTGGAAGACCCATTTGTGACCAAGCTTTAACTTCCTGACTGATGTCTGAGATGTTGCTTCAATATATCCACATCATTTTCCTACCTTATGATGCCATCTATTTTGTGAAGTGCACCAGTCCCTCCTGCAGCAAAGCACCCCTACAACATGATGCTGCCACCCCCGTGCTTCACGGTTGGGATGGTGTTCTTTGGCTTGCAAGCCTCCCCTTTCTCCTCCAAACATAACGATGGTCATTATTGCCAAACAGTTCTATTTTTGTTTCATCAGACCAGAGGACATTTCTCCAAAAAGTACCATACATTTACATTTACATTTAAGTCATTTAGCAGACGCTCTTATCCAGAGCGACTTACAAATTGGTGAATTCACCTTCTGACATCCAGTGGAACAGCCACTTACAATAGTGCATCTAAGTCATTAAGGGGGGGGTGAGAAGGATTACTTATCCTATCCTAGGTATTCCTTGAAGAGGTGGGGTTTCAGGTGTCTCCGGAAGGTGGTGATTGACTCCGCTGTCCTGGCGTCGTGAGGGAGTTTGTTCCACCATTGGGGGGCCAGAGCAGCGAACAGTTTTGACTGGGCTGAGCGGGAACTGTACTTCCTCAATGGTAGGGAGGCGAGCAGGCCAGAGGTGGATGAACGCAGTGCCCTTGCTTGGGTGTAGGGCCTGATCAGAGCCTGGAGGTACTGCGGTGCCGTTCCCCTCACAGCTCCGTAGGCAAGCACCATGGTCTTGTAGCGGATGCGAGCTTCAACTGGAAGCCAGTGGAGAGAGCGGAGGAGCGGGGTGACGTGAGAGAACTTGGGAAGGTTGAACACCAGACGGGCTGCGGCGTTCTGGATGAGTTGTAGGGGTTTAATGGCACAGGCAGGGAGCCCAGCCAACAGCGAGTTGCAGTAATCCAGACGGGAGATGACAAGTGCCTGGATTAGGACCTGCGCCGCTTCCTGTGTGAGGCAGGGTCGTACTCTGCGGATGTTGTAGAGCATGAACCTACAGGAACGGGCCACCGCCATGATGTTGGTTGAGAACGACAGGGTGTTGTCCAGGATCACGCCAAGGTTCTTAGCGCTCTGGGAGGAGGACACAATGGAGTTGTCAACCGTGATGGCGAGATCATGGAACGGGCAGTCCTTCCCCGGGAGGAAGAGCAGCTCCGTCTTGCCGAGGTTCAGCTTGAGGTGGTGATCCGTCATCCACACTGATATGTCTGCCAGACATGCAGAGATGCGATTCGCCACCTGGTCATCAGAAGGGGGAAAGGAGAAGATTAATTGTGTGTCGTCTGCATAGCAATGATAGGAGAGACCATGTGAGGTTATGACAGAGCCAAGTGACTTGGTGTATAGCGAGAATAGGAGAGGGCCTAGAACAGAGCCCTGGGGGACACCAGTGGTGAGAGCGCGTGGCGAGGAGACAGATTCTCGCCACGCCACCTGGTAGGAGCGACCTGTCAGGTAGGACGCAATCCAAGCGTGGGCCGCGCCGGAGATGCCCAACTCGGAGAGGGTGGAGAGGAGGATCTGATGGTTCACAGTATCGAAGGCAGCCGATAGGTCTAGAAGGATGAGAGCAGAGGAGAGAGAGTTACCTTTAGCAGTGAGGAGCGCCTCCGTGATGCAGAGAAGAGCAGTCTCAGTTGAATGACTAGTCTTGAAACCTGACTGATTTGGATCAAGAAGGTCATTCTGAGAGAGATAGAGGGAGAGCTGGCCAAGGACGGCACGTTCAAGAGTTTTGGAGAGAAAGAAAGAAGGGATACTGGTCTGTAGTTGTTGACATCGGAGGGATCGAGTGTAGGTTTCTTCAGAAGGGGTGCAACTCTCGCTCTCTTGAAGACGGAAGGGACGTAGCCAGCGGTCAGGGATGAGTTGATGAGCGAGGTGAGGTAAGGGAGAAGGTCCCCGGAAATGGTCTGGAGGAGAGAGGAGGGGATAGGGTCGAGCGGGCAGGTTGTTGGGCGGCCGGCCGTCACAAGAAGCGAGATTTCATCTGTCCCCATGTGCAGTTGCAAACCGTAGTCTGGCTTTTTAATTGCGGTTTTGGAGCAGTGACTTCTTTCTTGCTGAGCGGCCTTTAGGTTATGTCGATATAGGACTTGTTTTACTGTGGATATAGATACGTTTGTACCTGTTTCCTCCAGCATCTTCACAAGGTCCTATGGGATTGATTTGCACTTTTCACTCCAAAGTACATTCATCTCTAGGAGACAGAATGCGTCTCCTTCCTGAGCGGTATGGCGGCTATGTGGTCCCATGGTGTTTATACTTGCATACTATTGTTTGTACAGATGAACGTGGTATCTTCAGGCATTTGGAAATTGCTCCCAAGGATGAATAAGACTTGTGGAGGTCTACCATTGTATAATGAGGTCTTGTCTGATTTCTTTTGATTTTCCCATGATGTCAAGCAAAGAGACACTGAGTTTGAAGGTAGGCCTTGAAATATATCCACAGGTACACCTCCAATTGACTCAAATTATGTCAATTAGCCTATCAGAAGCTTCTAAAGCCATTGAATAGTTTTCTGGAATTTTCCAAGCTGTTTAAAGGCACAGTCAATTTAGCGTATGTAAACTTCTGACCCACTGGAATTGTGATACAGTGAATTATAAGTGAAATAATCTGTCTGTAAACAATTGTTGGAAAAAATGACTTGTGTCCAACACTAACTGACTTGCCAAAACTATAGATTGTTAACAAGAAATTTGTAGAGTGGTTGAAAAACAAGTTTTAATGACTCCAACCTAAGTGTTTGTAAACTTCTGACTTCAACTGTAGATCAACTTTCACATAAAGTCAATATTATTTGAGGTAGGTCATAATCATAGATTATCATAATATGTTATAAATGCTTCGGAATTTGCATGAATTCCAGGTACAGTGTAACTGGGGTGAGTGACTCCCATCACTGAAAGGTGTTATTAATGTTCTATTAATATGGGCATACTTAATTAGCAGTTGTTGTGGCAGATTACCTTCAAAGTGCAAAGATCCCATTGCCTTTAAAGTAGGCTACTGCAGGAATCTGTTTCTAGAACAATGGTTTACAGTTAACATTAGGGCATGCAGAGACATGATACCCATATAATGCATTTCACATATTGTTTTCATGTTTGAATTGAATGGATACAGTGGAGCAAAGTTATATTTATACATGCAAATAGCACTTGATTCTGAGTCTATCTTTAGTATGGGAAAGGCATTCCATGACAGCAGACCCCCCCAATTATAATAGTATTTCATACTTTGAAACAATCAGTCTAAGTTTCAAATAGGTCAAGTGCATGATTCGTGTAAGTCTTCTAAAAAGTTGAGGGTAGTGGCTACAAATATGACCTAATTAGTTGAGGAATGCATTGCTCCATGCTTGTTTGAATACTTGAAGTGTCAAATGACTAACATATCAGACTGGCTGCAGATGTGACACGTATAGCTCTGTCTGGAGTTTGACAACACCCCTTTAATTAAAAGGTATAGCCCTCTGTTTTAAGTTATTGGGTACATGTAGGCTACAGCCCCATTGCGTAGCTAAAGAAACAACAAAGAGTCTATTGAGTAGCTGAAAGCTAAGAACTTTTGGAACGGTGCTTAACTACAACATACAGGACAATGGAGTGCTTAGTGAGTATCGGGTAACTTGACAGTGCACAAATTGGTGAATGGAAGTCAAGTCCATCAGTCCATACTGACCATTATGCATGTCGAGCCAACGTCTTGCGTTATCTCATCTCTATGCCAGTATGGTGCCAGTGTGTCCGCTGTAATTCCGTGCTCAATAAAACCAGGGCTACCACGAACCTCTAAACATGTCAACACCAGATACCCCAAATAATAATATATTGTCTATAGACGCGTGTATCGAAGCATGAGACCTACCTTCCCAATGCAGGAAACAATAACAATTAGCAAGTTTGTCATTACACTTGACACTGTACGTTTTTCGTCCTCCATCCATTACAGTGTCGCCATTTTGCTTAAAATTCTGCAGGTTAAACTATAATTCTGAGAGGGATGTTTGCAGCGTAGGGAAATAAATGTTAACGTTAGCTGAATAGCACAGCGCATAGGACTTCTTCTGTTTCGCCGACACTGCAAAAGGCAATGAACATAATGCAATAGAATCGGTATTTTATTCCATTCATGTTCGATTTATGTTAATGGTCTTCACGACAAAAACTAGCGGTCCCCTATTCAAAATATGGACCATCCCAGACCCACTGTAGAAAAGTCGTTGGGTTAAATGGAGCTTGGAAGATGGCAATAACTGTAGGGAAGAGTGATAATGTTGTCTAACACACATGGTGAAATGTTTGTTAGACAGTGGAATGTTACATTGTAGCCAGACACCATCAAATGTTAAATTAATTGTGCTGGACATGGATTTCACTCAACATTTTATTGGAAGGGTGGGGAAAATGACATTACTGTATACACACACCATTCGCTTCCTGATTGTACCCCTTCTTCTCTCAAATTGAAATGTGACATCATACTATATTGTTTTACTGTAGTAGCATATTTTTACTTTGAACACTACCATTTCTTTATGCAGTACTTTACAAGTGACTGGGGTGGCAGGTAGCCTAGTGATTAAGAGTGTTAGGCCAGTAACCGAAAGGTTGCTTCTTTGAATCCCAGAGCCAACTAGGTGGAAAAGAATCTGTTGATGTGCCCTTGAGCAAGGCACTTAACCCTAGTTGCTCCTGTAAGCCTCTCTGGATAAGTGTCTGCTAAAATGTTCTGAAATCTATTCTATTCTAGGTATCCATTCCTGAGTGACTATATAAATCAGGACAATACATTAAGCTCTTTATAGAGTCATTGGTAACAAGGCTAGTGTAGATATATTTTCAAACCAATGTATTTGTGAATTGCCACAACCTTACAGGTTGAGGCAATGGCATACAAGATTCAGGCAGTGGCATACAAGATTCAGCAGGGTCTGCAATTTATCAGGCTAATCTTCGACAAAGCACAGGTAGGCCTATTCTAGCCTATCTTGATTTATCTATTAAGTTCAAGGGGATCTAAAAGACAGTAAAGTTAGCTGCCAGCCAGCACAGCATTATAGTGTATGAAATCATCTTGTATGGGATTACAAGGCTGATGACTTTGATATGTATGTTGTCATATCCCCTGATTATGACTATGCTGTCGAAGCCGGCTGTTGCAGGGGTTCCCAAACTTTTTCACTCAGGGTCCTCCTTCCAGCATTGAGGAACATCCTGCACCCCCACTGCATGCGCTCGCACGTGCCATGTCTATTTCTATGGGCACAAGCACTGTTCATGATACAAGCGGTTCACACCCTTCTTGCTGGTGGAGAGAATTTTGCAGGTTTAAAGCTTATTTCTTGCAATTCTATACATTTTGCCATGTCTAATGTGTATTCATATGATATTTGAGTGACAAAAAATGTACAGCAATATCTATGGGGTAAAAAATATAAATAAAAAATGTTAGCTGACACTGGCTAGTTGATCTGGACATTTCTGACAAGTTGTAAGTACAGTGCCTTGCGAAAGTATTCGGCCCCCTTGAACTTTGCGACCTTTTGACACATTTCAGGCTTCAAACATAAAGATATAAAACTGTATTTTTTTGTGAAGAATCAACAACAAGTGGGACACAATCATGAAGTGGAACGACATTTATTGGATATTTTAAACTTTTTTAACAAATCAAAAACTGAAAAATTGGGCATGCAAATTTATTCAGCCCCTTTACTTTCAGTGCAGCAAACTCTCTCTCCAGAAGTTCAGTGAGGATCTCTGAATGATCCAATGTTGACCTAAATGACTAATGATGATAAATACAATCCACCTGTGTGTAATCAAGTCTCCGTATAAATGCACCTGCACTGTGATAGTCTCAGAGGTCCGTTAAAAGCGCAGAGAGCATCATGAAGAACAAGGAACACACCAGGCAGGTCCGAGATACTGTTGTGAAGAAGTTTAAAGCCGGATTTGGATACAAAAAGATTTCCCAAGCTTTAAACATACCAAAGAGCACTGTGCAAGCGATAATATTGAAATGGAAGGAGTATCAGACCACTGCAAATCTACCAAAACCTGGCCATCCCTCTAAACTTTCAGCTCATACAAGGAGAAGACTGATCAGAGATGCAGCCAAGAGGCCCATGATCACTCTGGATGAACTGCAGAGATCTACAGCTGAGGTGGGAGACTCTGTCCATAGGACAACAATCAGTCGTATATTGCACAAATCTGGCCTTTATGGAAGAGTGGCAAGAAGAAAGACATTTCTTAAAGATATCCATAAAAAGTGTTGTTTAAAGTTTGCCACAAGCCACCTGGGAGACACACCAAACATGTGGAAGAAGGTGCTCTGGTCAGATGAAACCAAAACTGAACTTTTTGGCAACAATGCAAAACATTATGTTTGGTGTAAAAGCAACACAGCTCATCACCCTGAACACACCATCCCCACTGTCAAACATGGTGGTGGCAGCATCATGGTTTGGGCCTGCTTTTCTTCAGCAGGGACAGGGAAGATGGTTAAAATTGATGGGAAGATGGATGGAGCCAAATACAGGACCATTCTGGAAGAAAACCTGATGGAGTCTGCAAAAGACCTGAGACTGGGACGGAGATTTGTCTTCCAACAAGACAATGATCCAAAACATAAAGCAAAATCTACAATGGAATGGTTCAAAAATAAACATATCCAGGTGTTAGAATGGCCAAGTCAAAGTCCAGACCTGAATCCAATCGAGAATCTGTGGAAAGAACTGAAAACTGCTGTTCACAAATGCTCTCCATCCAACCTCACTGAGCTCGAGCTGTTTTGCAAGGAGGAATGGGAAAAAAATTCAGTCTCTCGATGTGCAAAACTGATAGAGACATACCCCAAGCGACTTACAGCTGTAATCACAGCAAATGGTGTCGCTACAAAGTATTAACTTAAGGGGGCTGAATAATTTTGCACGCCCAATTTTTCAGTTTTTGATTTGTTAAAAAAGTTTAAAATATCCAATAAATGTCGTTCCACTTCATGATTGTGTCCCACTTGTTGTTGATTCTTCACAAAAAAATACAGTTTTATATCTTTATGTTTGAAGCCTGAAATGTGTCAAAAGGTCGCAAAGTTCAAGGGGGCCGAATACTTTCGCAAGGCACTGTAGCTCTTTAATGTATGCAATGACTTAGATGACAAGAGGAACTGATAATGCACTGCCCAATTTCAAAATTGCACCTTGTGCATTCTACTATTACTATTATAGTAATTTTATAGCCGGACTGAGTTCCTTAAATATATATATATATATATATAAACGTGTGAACCCGAGCACCCCCTGCCGACCACTCTGGGGGCGTGCCCCAAAGTTCGGGAACCACTGGGCTGTTGGATAGAATGGGGAATACAGCACATTTGCTTAATGAGATAATCATTTTAGAATATAAGTGAATTCTAGAATATTCCATATTAAATATTTTACTGGTAAAAATGTGCTACTATTATATTTGTAATGCTTCGCTGCTCTCACACAAGTAAACCAGTCAGCTTTAACCCTCATTTATATTGTATAATGATGATAACAGACTGAGTGTACATTATTGATGTGATTACATTATTTATTTGACCGAGCACATGACCCCAACCATCCATCCCTGTTACCGTTGCTGTTGTTATGATATGTATAAGTAAACAGCATATCAAATGCTTCCACAATAAAGCTTTTCAATATGTTTCAATCCTCTTGTGTCAGATAGGCAGTGTGTTTTCAACAGGCTAGTTAGATTTACACTGAACCAATGGTGGACGCTCTTTGATATCAATATTATTACTGTTGATCATCTGCAACGTTATGGTGTATATCTGCTCAAATTATATTAGGGACAAAGTTGCAGAGTAAATGTGTAGACTGCTACTATATGGTTCAAGTTGGACATTTCAAGCTACACATGAGAGTCATCATATACCATTTTACTACATACTGTACAGCATGGATATCACATCTTCCAATTGGCACCTCTGTGCAGTCCTCCATATGGTTATTTTTCTTATCATGCAATCTGGATCGTTTTAATTTCCTGTTAAATTGTTTATCTTTAGGGTCTTGTTTACTCCAGCATGAGACTTCATTTATATTTCATCACAAGATAAATTCCACTATCAGGGACAAGCTGGTGATAAATGGTTTCATTTTAAAGACCTTTGTTGAATTTTTTTTCGAATTGATATTGCTGACAGAGCCTCAATTACAGTTAAACAGTACCTTCTGGATAATAGCCTCTGCCATGAGCAATTATAGCAGTAATACCTGGGAAATTGCTTGTTCTTCTTTTCCACCTTCTCTCAGGTCAGACTTGATTTAGCCAATCCCTGTCCTTCATTCTAATCTAGTCTAATCTAATAATACTAGTCATTTAAATGTATATCAAGGAATGGCTAACTGCAATGGTAACAATAGTGAACATTTTGTATCGATGAATCAGGGGCTTGTTCTTCAGTAGTAATTTTGTTTTTATCCCTAAAGATTTTATGTCTTTCCTATCACACTACCAATGTGAATCTAATACTGGATCTTGCATGTCCCATTTAAAAACTAATTTCACCATCCGATGAAAGCAAGGTAAATCTTAAAATAAACTACTGTATATCACATGACCTAGGTTACCTTTGACACAAAAATACGTAATTGTCATCTATCATATTGTCAACCTTGATAGATGATACCTTGATTTAAAAAAGTAATACCAAAATCTGGAAATATCTCAAGCCTTGTACACCCTTTTACCCCTAGGTGGGTACAACAAGCTCCCCAAAACTCTCGAATTTGTTGCATTATGAAATATTCATTCAATGAAGCAAATGTTTGGAGCAAAGTCTTGGTACTGTATGTAAAGTATGGAGATAATTATATTGGGAGCAACAGCCATTATCTACAAGAAACAGTGTGTGGACACAGCTTCTGAAATGTCTGTTGGCATATTGAATATTAATAGGAAGTGCAAAATATTTTGATTAAATTATTAAATGTGTGGATCATTAATCATTCATGCTGAAAATTAGGAATATTTGCAATGCAATACCAATTTATTTTTTAGGCATAGTTCTTTATTTAAGGGATGGATGGAGTTCAGCGATGCATCATACCGTATGTATTTAAAGATACATTCACATAAGATGACAGTTTTTTTTTTACTCAATCTCTCTATAACCCATATACAATAATAATTAGGTGGGTCATGTCAAATTTTACACATGTACAAGTGTGTATTAGGAATGTGTATTTTGCATATCCCAACTCCCACTGTGATACCCTCAGAGAGTGGGGTCATGGCCAGGGTCTGAAATGATCAATGCTGACCCTGGAGCAATTAGGGTTAAGTACCTTGCTCAACAGGTTTTTCACCTTGAGGATTTAAACTAGGGACCTTTCAGTTACGGGCCAAACGCTCTAACTGCTAGGCTACCTGCCACCCATAATGTATCATTGTATGTACTCAGATGGAAGAGATAGCACAATGGTACTGTAGTAATCCCTCCCAAAGAGTGTTGTCTCTTTGTGAGAGATATCAGAATTGACACAAGGCCTCTGTTTTCAGAACATGAAATCATTCTTTTAATGGCCTGCCAAGTGTACGCACATTCCCAAAGTTTGATTTTGGTCTGCAAAACGAGTAGCTCAAAAACCTCAGACAATTTATTATGCTGTTTGTGGCTCACGCTACTAGTTATCCTCCGCAATTTATTCCCTACCTTGGGGTACTGTGAGCCATTTTCTCAATTTTTCAGTGGCTCACTTTTTTTTGTGATCCTGGGTGCTGCAGACTCCTGCCTCCAGCCATGGTGTCAGAACATCACAGAAAACTACACCATTATACTGAAGCCAGTTAACAAAGAGAGAGGCAGAGAACCAGTCTAAAACATGGCGCAAGCAATAGAATACATAAGATTACAGAGTTCACCATTTCACTGGAGGATGGGAGGGAAGCAGGGAGGGAGGCAGGATGAGAGGGAGGGAGGGAGGACGAGAGGGAGGGAGGCAGGACAAGAGGGAGGAAGGCAGGACAAGAGGTAGGATGAGAGGGAGGGATGCAGGACTGGAGGGAGGTGTGACGAGAGGGAGGGAGGCAGGACAAGAGTGAGCGAGGAAGGACGAGAGGGAGGGAGGGACGACGAGAGGGAGGACGAGTGGGAGAACGAGAGGGAGGAGATTTGCCTCTAACGTGGAGCATGGAGAGGGGGCTCTTGCCTGTGTTTCATCCCCTGTACTGAAGGGTTGCATCCCAAATGGCACCATATTCCCTATATACTGCACTACTTTTGACTAGGGCCTATAGTAGTGTACTAAATAGGGAAATGGGTGGCATATGGGTTACACCCTATCTTTCCTGCTGCACAGGGATTCTGAGTCACTAATGAAAGCTGTTTCAGGCCTCAACACACGCATCAACCATAAACTCAAGGTCACCTGTGTGTTCAGCCACCTGTCTTAAAGACTATTGCTCAAAATGTAGAATCTATTTGACGAATCCCTCTGGTATCACCATGTTTTCCTGTGTTTTTGTCCATGTTTTATTCAGAAAGGTTGGCTATAGCAGCTTCAGTCAGGCTGGAGTCCTCTAGCCGTTTTAGCATGTTAATTGGCCTTGGTGTGTTATAGAGGTGTTAGCCTGAATCTCTCTGGCCTAATGAAATCACCTTTACTGTCCCGTTTTAGCATTTCGATACTTCCCTCTGACACTGCCAAAGGGGGAAACAGTAGACTTTTATTGTCATGATAGACATTTTAACAATAAAAAGAAGGTTGTGGATGCGAAGGTAACAACCCAGTTCTGCCCCCGTCACACCCCCCTGGAAGTCTCTTCTCCGGAGCTGTATATCCAGGTCACATTCTGCATAGGCGTTTCTTTACCTCTACGTTACACAAAAAAAATATTGTGGTCACCCTCCCTTCACATTTCTTACTGTCAATCGTGAATGATAATTCCTCAAGGTTTACCTGTGAAACTTTTTGACAACAATTTTATCTCAATCGGTTTCATGAGAATATCTTGAGTTATGAGGTATTGTTTTAAATGACATATCGTGAGAGAATTTTCGAGCAGATGGTGTTAACAAGCTGTACACTCTTAGAAAAAAGGGTTCTTTGGTGTTCTATATTTAAGCAATAAGGTATGAGGGGGTGTGGTATATGGCCAATATATCAGGACCAAGGGCTGTTCTTCGACACGATACAACAAGGAGTGCCTGGATACAGCCGTTAACTGTGGTATATTGGCCGTACACCACAAACCCCTGAGGTGCCTTATTGCTATAAACTGGTTACCAACGTAATTAGAACAGTAAAAATATTTTGGGGATCATAACCGTGGTATATGGTCTGATATACCACAGCTTTCAGCCAATCAGCATTGAGGGCTCAAACCACACAGTTTATAAAGAACCTTTTGGTTCTTTGGACGAGATTAAAGAGCGCTACTAAAAAAGGTTCTATATACACAGTGGGGCAAAAAAATATTTAGTCAGCCACCAATTGTGCAAATTCTCCCACTTAAAAAGATGAGAGAGGCCTGTAATTTTCATCATAGGTACAGTTCAACTATGACAGACAAGATGAGGAAAAAAAATCCAGAAAATCACATTGTAGGATTTTTAATGAATTTATTTGCAAATTATGGTGGAAAATAAGTATTTGGTCACCTACAAACAAGCAAGATTTCTGGCTCTCACAGACCTGTAACTTCTTCTTTAAGAGGCTCCTCTGTCCTCCACTCGTTACCTGTATTAATGGCACCTGTTTGAACTTGTTATCAGTTTAAAAGACACCTGTCGACAACCTCAAACAGTCACACTCCAAACTCCACTATGGCCAAGACCAAAGAACTGTCAAAGGACACCAGATACAAAATTGTGGACCTGCACCAGGCTGGGAAGACTGAATCTGCAATAGGTAAGCAGCTTGGTTTGAAGAAATCAACTGTGGGAACAATTATTAGGAAATGGAAGACATAGAACCACACGGGGGGACCTAGTGAATGACCTACAGAGAGCTGTGACCAAAGTAACAAAGCCTACCATCAGTAACACACTACACCGCCAGGGACTCAAATCCTGCAGTGCCAGACGTGTCCCCCTGCTTAAGCCAGTACATGCCCAGGCCCATCTGAAGTTTGCTAGAGAGCATTTGGATGATCCAGAAGAAGATTGGGAGAATGTCATATGGTCAGATGAAACCAAAATAGAACTTTTTGGTAAAAACTCAGCTCGTCGTGTTTGGAAGACAAAGAATGCTGAGTTGCATCCAAAGAACACCATACCTACTGTGAAGCATGGGGGTGAAAACATCATGCTTTGGGCCTGTTTTCTGCAAACGGACCAGGACGACTGATCCGTGTAAAGGAAAGAATGAATGGGGCCATGTATCGTGAGATTTTGAGTGAAAACCTCCTTCCATCAGTAAGGGCATTGAAGATGAAACATGGCTAGGTCTTTCTGCATGACAATGATCCCAAACACACCGCCCGGGCAACGAAGGAGTGGCTTTGTAAGAAGCATTTCAAGGTCCTGGAGTGGCCTAGCCAGTCTCCAGATCTCAACCCCATAGAAAATCTTTGGCGGGAGTTGAAAGTCCGTGTTGCCCAGTAACAGCCCCAAAACCACTGCTCTAGAGGTGATCTGCATGGAGGAATGGGCCAAAATACCAGCAACAGTGTGTGAAAATCTTGTGAAGACTTACAGAAAACGTTTGACCTCTGTCTTTGCCAACAAAGGGTATATAACAAAGTATTGAGATTAACTTTTATTATTGACCAAACACTTATTTTCCACCATAATTTGCAAATAAATTCATAAAAAATCCTACAATTTGATTTTCTGGATTTTTATTCTAATTTTGTCTGCCATAGTTGAAGTGTACCTATGATGAATATTACAGGCCTCTTTCATCTTTTTAAGTGGGAGAACTTGCACAATTGGTGGCTGACTAAATACTTTTTTGCCCCACTGTATATACAGTGAGCGAAAAAAGTATTTGATCCCCTGCTCATTTTGTACATTTGCCCACTGACAAAGAAATGATCAGTCTATAATTGTAATGGTAGGTTTATTTGAACAGTGAGAGACAGAATAACAACAACCAAATCCAGAAAAACGCATGTCAAAAATGTTATAAATTGATTTGCATTCTTATGAGGGAAATAAGTATTTGACCCCTCTGCAAAACATGACTTAGTACTTGGTGGCAAAACCCTTGTTGGCAATCACAGAGGTCAGACGTTTCTTGTTGTTGGCCACCAGGTTTGCACACATCTCAGGAGGGATTTTGTCCCACTCCTCTTTGCAGATCTTCTCCAAGTCATTAAGGTTTCGAGGCTAACGTTTGGCAACTCAAACCTTCAGCTTCCTCAACAGATTTTCTATGGGATAAAGGTCTGGAGACTGGCTAGGGCACTACAGGACCTTAATGTGCTTATTCTTGAGCCACTCCTTTGTTGTCTTGGCCGTGTGTTTTGGGTCATTGTCATGCTGGAATACCCATCCACGACCCATTTTCAAGCCCTGGTTGAGGGAAGGAGGTTCTCAACCAAGATTTGACGGTACATGGCCCCGTCCATCGTCCCTTTGATGCGGTGAAGTTGTCCTGTTCCCTTAGCAGATAAACACCCCCAAAGCATAATGTTTCCACCTCCATTTTTGATGGTGGGGATGGTGTTCTTGGGTCATAGGCAGCATTCCTCCTCCTCCAAACACGGCGAGTTGAGTTGATGCCAAAAAGCTCCACTTTGGTCTCATCTGACCACAACACTTTCACCCAGTTGTCCTTTGAGTCATTCAGATGTTCATTGGCAAACTTCAGACGGGCATGTATATGTGCTTTCCTGAGCAGGGAAACCTTGTGGGCGCTGCAGGATTTCAGTCCTTCAAGGCGTAGTGTGTTACCAATTGTTTTCTTGGTTACTATGGTCCCAGCTGTCTTGAGATAATTGACAAGATCCTCCCGTGTAGTTCTGGGCTGATTCCTCACCATTCTCATGATCATTGCAACTCCACAAGGTGAGATCTTGCATGGAGCCCCAGGCCGGGGGAGATTGACAGTTCTTTTGTGTTTCTTCCATTTGCGAATAATCGCACCAACTGTTGTCACCTTCTCACCAAGCTGCTTGGCGATTGTCTTGTAGCCCATTCCAGCCTTGTGTAGGTCTACAATCTTGTCCCTGACATCCTTGGAGAGCTCTTTGGTCTTGGCCTTGGTGGAGAGTTTGGAATCTGATTGATTGATTGCTTCTGTGGACCGGTGTCTTTTACACAGGTAACAAACTGAGATTAGGAGCACTCCCTTTAAGAGTGTGCTCCTAATCTCAGCTCGTTATCTTTTATACAGGTAACAAACTGAGATTAGGAGAACTCCCTTTAAGAGTGTGCTCCTAATCTCAGCTCGTTACCTGTATAAAAGACACCTGGGAGCCAGAAATCTTTCAGATTGCGAGGGGGTCAAATACTTATTTCCCTCAATAAAATGCAAATCAATTTATAACATTTTTGACATGCGTTTTTCCGGATTTTGTTGTTGTTATTCTGTCTCTCACTGTTCAAATAAACCTACCATTAAAATTATAGACTGATAATTTCTTTGTCAGTGGGCAAACGTACAAAATTAGCAGGGGTTCAAATACTTTTTTCCCTCACTGTGTACACAGTGAAGGCAAAGAACCTTGATCGTTCTATCCCTACCCCAGTGTAATGGGGATTTCAGAAAAACAACAGCTAACAAAAGCTTACTCAGTCACATTAAACTCTGAAATGACAGCTAACATTCCCTTTTAATTTGCTTCAACTGTTTTGCAATCATGCTGCTCCATGATTTCACCAGGGCAGAAAAATGGCTAGCTGACATACAACACATAAGCTCTCTGTGGGGAAGTTCGAATTCATATTTTGCAACATTTTTGCCAAGGTCTGAGTGGCAAATGGCAAGGATCATATAAACCTGTGCTGTTGGAAACTAAATGCTAGCTCGAAGCAAGAGGAAATAATCTGATTAATAAAAGCATGCACTCAAAAAAAGGGTTCTATGTAGAACCTTTTGGTCTATTCATAATGTAACTGCCATTCCAATTAAAAAACCAACTGACATTCCAGCATGACCACGCAAGACAGACAGAAGATAGTGGTTGAACCAACTTGCAAGTATCCTACCAATATGCATGTTATTTTTCCATGTATAAAGGTTAGCAAAGTTCATTATTTCATTTGAATGTATGAACCCAAAGTCATATGATAAACTATAAGCTAGAATTTTAGATTTATTTATTTAACTAGGCAAATGCTCGGGGGCAGAATTTTCACTTTTGGATAATTAGCGTGCCCAGTTTCAACTTCCTGCTACTCATGCCAAGAATATAAGATATGCATATTATTCATAGATTTGGATAGGAAACACTCTGAAGTTTCCAAAACCGATTGAATCATGTCTGTGAGTATAACAGAACTTATGTAGCAGGCAAAACCCCGAGGACTAACTGTTCAGATTTTTTTTTCTTTGACTCTCTCTGTTCCCTGAAATGTCATTGCCAAGGGATATTTCTTCGGAACCTGGTTTCAGTTCCTACCGCTTCCACTGGATGTCACCAGTCATTGGAATTTGGTTGAGGTTATTCCTTTGTGTAATGAAGAAGTAGGCCAACTAGGAACTGGGTAACACTTTTGTGAGTTGCGCAAGAAGTGAAAAGTAGCGCTGGTTTGTTTTCATTCCTGTATTGAACACAGATTGCTCCGTCTACAATTTGATCGATTATTAACGTTTAAAAATACCTAAAGTTGTATTACAAAAGTAGTTTGAAATATTTTGGCAAAGTTTATAGGCAACTTTTGAAATATTTTGTAGTGACGTTGCGTTTTTTGTAAGCTGGTTTTTCTTGATCAAACGCGCTTTATAAATGGACATTTTGGATATATATGGACGGAATTAATCGAACAAAAGGACCAATTTTGATGTTTAGAAGATTGTTGCTGATTGAGAGGAGATAGTTGTTCTTCTACATCATAATAATTATATGTCTGCATAACATTTTGTCTTCATTTTGGAAGATTTGCTAATGCTTATTTCTGAAGATCAACTCATGTTTGCTCCTTTTTTCTTCTCCTCTGGAACCAGTCAGGCAACAACCCATACTGTACTGGCACTAGGTAGCCCAGCGGCTAGGGAGTTGGACCCGTGGCCAAAAGGTTGACGGTTTGAATCCTGGGCCAGGCGCTGGAAAAAAACAGGCGGAATTGTTCTGACAACTAGAGGGCCGCTGGATTCACATCCTCAAAACATTTCCCTACTGTTGGGCCCTTGAGTAAGGCCCTTAACCCCCCAGCATATTCTTCATCCAGGGGTGCTGCACTGCAGCTTGAGCCTGTGCTAATCTAAATTGTATGTTTGTGGGTGTTGTTCAGATAAAGTTGCATTGTATTGTAATGAAGTCAGCCGATTATTTAAATGTTTATTAAATTATATTCTTTGCTAAGAAATATTACTATTTAATAGTAGTAGCCATAATTAATAAATGGCACCATGTAGTGTTCTATATGGAACCATTTAGGTTCAGTGAGGAACCTTCTAGGGTTCTGATCAAAGAACCCTAGAAAAGTGTTCTACAGTATATAGAACGTTTAGGGATACCATATATGAAGCAAGCGATAGAACCCTTTTTGTTTTTATAAGGAACCTTTTTTCTAAGAGTAGCACACCTGTTTCAATCAAAGCACATATTTTGCCAAGTGGCGCGTGCTGTTGAGTTTTGGCATGAGAGAAAAATGTGACCATTTGTGCAATTAGGTGCTGTTTTCGCTCTTGCAGTAAAGTAATACTATGATATTATATTCAGTTTTGTTATGTAGAATTCTATCATCATGTGATCTTGCATTCATTCAGCTTTGATCTGATTTTATTAAACGAGCACTGCACCATTCTCCATTCATCACTGAAATTCGCCAGAGTAGCCTGTTCTCTGGACAGCCGAACAAGTAGAACAGAGACTGTGCAGAGACTGCGTGTACAGTAGAGAATCCTGCACATGCGCAGAAGCTTCAGACTCCTAGCTGTTAGGAGGAGGGATCCAGAGAATTTGCATCCACAGCCACTCACTAGAAACTATTAGGAGAGAGTCCATTCTCAAATCAGCTGAGCTGACCCTCCTTTGTTCATTATATACTTGAATATCTAGCTCCGGGCCTCCCGGGTGGCGCAGTGGTTAAGGGCGCTGTACTGCAGCGCCAGCTGTGCCATCAGAGTCCCTGGGTTCACGCCCAGGCTCTGTCGTGACCGGGAGGTCCGTGGGGTGACACACAATTGGCCTATCGTTGTCCAGGTTAGAGAAGGCTTGGTCGGTAGGGATGTCCTTGTCTCATTGCGCACCAGCGACTCCTGTGGCGGGCCGGGCGCAGTGGCACTAACCAAGGTTGCCAGGTGCACAGTGTACCCCCCGACACATTGGTGCGGCTGGCTTCCGGGTTGGATGCGTGCTGTGTTAAGAAGCAGTACGGCTGGTTGGGTTGTGTATCAGAGGACGCATGACTTTCAACCTTCGTCTCTCCCCAGGCCGCACAGGCGTTGTAGCGATGAGACAAGATAGTAGCTACTACAACAATTGGTTACTGTGAAATATGGGAGAAAACAGGGTAAAAAAAAGATTATCAGGCTATATTTTTTTCTTCTCCTTTTGATTCATGTCCAATTGTTTGTATCGTGAGGACATCATGTGTGAAATTACAATACATTAAATAGTTAGATAATATTTCTACATATTTTATAGAAACTTTTCCTCTCTTTGCAGCGGAGGACCATCGGCACAAGGTGGTATATGATCTCTTCCTGTAGCACTTTGAATTGTGCCGTCTCAATTTAGACCTATTAAACACTATTACATCAGCAATATGAAAATCATATTTTAATATGTAAAACGATTTTTTAAATACATATTATATGCTGTTTTAATTCCTAATATCAGTAAATATGGTATATTAGAGTCTTTAATACTCTTCAGAGATTAACCACCAGCCACTCGTTGCCTGTGTGCTTATGCAGGGATTCAGCTTTATCAAATATTAATTCTTCTAAACTTGCTCTTTTAAGAAGATTTCTTTGATGTTGCTTAATTTCACACAGCCTAGGCAAAACTCTGCATCTGGTGCTGGTATCCATTGGAAAGTAGACCAAGGGGCATGATTCATTGATGATTTGTGTAGAACCATAGACTCACATCTGTATTTTATATGCTTTAAAACTGTCATTAATACAATTCAGTTATAGAAATCAGAAAACAATTTCTTATTTTGCTCACTATCTCTGCTCCTATTTCTTCCTGTCTCAGAGTTCTAAGGTATGGATGTCTGGGATCGTTCCAGGGACCACTGTCTTCCAAACGTTTGTGTAAACGTTTGTGTACAGATAAACTCGTAAACAATATCTGTTGTATCACAGCTGTGTCAAATGGGTTGTATATCAGTTTTACAACCTGAGCGTGTTCTAGGCCTTTGTTGAGGTGAGCAGATACTGTACAGACTGAGCCGTACTGAAAGTTGATATACATCGCATTTGGCAAGTCATTCTCACATTTAATGACACCCACTAACAAATAGGCTGCAGTATCACAGTATAATGCCAATTAACCAGTTCAAATGTGGGTACATTTTGGTTTCACAATGAAAAGGTCATATCAGTTAGAGTATTTCTCAAATGTTACAGTTTTTCTCAATTGCGAAAGCAACACACAAAGTGCTGTTGTCTTTTTTTGTCTCCATGGTATGTGTCTTGAATTTAACAGTCAATTTGAAATTTAGAAAGTTCTGCAAACATTGAGCGATATAGAATTGGCAATTAACTATATTTTGCTACTTCTTTTGGCCCTGCCCAAGCAAGAGCACACATATTCAGTTTGGGTCTTTCCTGCATTGTTTGGGGAGATATATTAAAGAGGCAAAACATAAAGTTTAAGGTTATCACCCAATTAAATTATTCATCATGGACAAGATAGTGATGTTGGCCCATGGAGTTTGGGAATTTATCTTTCTGTAAACAAGTTTAAGCAAGCAGGATTGAAGTAAATTGCAAAGACGAAGGAGCTTTCTTTAGGGCTGCTGTGCTCTCTCCCTTTCATGTTGCCTGACTTGGTGGGCTGAACAATGTTAATCACATTGGGAAGACCTTGGGCAAGCAACACAGCAGCCTGATTAGTTTCACTCACTTCAGACAAGGGCCGCTTTGGAAGTCTGCAATAATATTGTTTTCTTCTTCAGTGGATATCTGAGGAAGAGAAATAAACAGAATACTTTAAATATCACCGATGTGTTTGTTCTCTTCAAAAGTGAGAATCATCTTGTGATTCTGTTTTGTGTTTTTTAGAGTGGGTGTCAGATGTTGGATGTATGCACTCATTATTTCAATAAGCCCATTTGGGCCTCTCAGTCTCATGCATTGCTTTCTATAAAGAGAATTGTGGATGACCCACCATATTCTCCAGTTAATGCAGCATTACAAAAGAATACTAGATGGCTGTGGATAGATAGGACTGAGGCTACGGTGGGACCAGGGACCCACAGGCCCCAGTCAGTCTGAATTGCAAACAAGACTATTGCCCCAATTCCTGATGAAATGGTGTGGTTAAGTCCAAATAAATTGAGTCCTCTGGTAGATGGTGAAGCTGAGGGGGTTGAAGTAATTATACCGTTGGTATTTTCTGTTTTGATATACAAGTATGTTTTTGGGGCATCTTAAAAAATATCCTTGAAAATATTTGTCTAAAAGGATGATTGATTGATAATCATAGAACAGGTTGGGTCAGCTTTAATGCAGTCAGATTGTGCTATTGTGCCTGTTAAGAGCATTTGTTTTAATTGAAAAGGATTGGGGAATCAGTAGAACATCACCATGGGTGAAGCCTGATGCAATGGCAATGAGAAGTTAGACAACTGTCTCCAACGGTATGCCTCCTCACAATACGGATGTGACCCCGTTAAATAACAAAGTGTACACAATATACAAAATATGGTATTTACAAAAGTATCTGGACATCCCTTCAAATTAGTGGATTTGGGAATTTCAGTCCCAACCATTGCTGACAGGTGTATAACATCAAGCACACAGCCATGCAATCTCCATAGACAAACATTGGCAGTAGAATGGCCTTACTGACATTCAACGTGGCACCATCATAGAAGTCAGTTCGTAAATGTCTGCCTTGCTAGAGCTTCCCCGGTCAACTGTAAGTGCTGGTATTGTGAAGTGGAAATGTCTAGGAGCAATAACGTCTCACCCGCAACGTGGTAGGCCACACAATCTCACAAAACAGGGCAGCCGAGTGCTGAAGCAAGTAGTGCGTCAAAATCCTCTGTCCTCGGTTGCAACACTCCATACCGAGTTCAAAATTGCCTCTGGAAGCAACGTCAGCTCTGAAACTGTTTGTCGGGAGCTTTATGAAATTAGTTTTCATGGCCGAGCAGCCGCACACAAGCCTAAGATCACCATGCTCGATGCCAAGCATCGGCTGGAGTGGTGTAAATCTCGGCGCAATTGTACTCCGGAGCAGTGGAAACACGTTCTCTGGAGTGATGAATCACGCTTCACCATCTGGCAATCCAACGGACGAATCTGGGTTTGGCAGAGGCCAGGAGAACACGATCTGCCCCAATGCATAGTGCCAACTGTAAAGTTTGGTTGAGGAGGAATAATGGTCTGGGGCTGTTTTTCATGGTTGGGGTTTGGCCCCTTAGTTCCTGTGAAGGGAAATGTTAATGTTACAGCATACAATGACATTCTAAACAATTCTGCTTCCAACTTTGTGGCAACAGTTTGGGGAAGGCCGTTTACTGTTTCAGCATGACAATGCCCCTGTGCACAAAACGAGGTCCATACAGAAATGATTTGTTAAAATCAGTGTGGAAGAACTTGACCGTCCTGCACAGTGCCATGACCTCAACCTCATCGAACACCTTTGGGATGGATTGGAACATCGACTGCGAGCCAGGCCTAATTGCCCAACATCAGTGCCCAACCTCACGAATGCTCTTGCGGCTGAATGGAAGCAAGTCCCTGCAGCAATGTTCCAAAATCTAGTGGAAAGCCTCCCCAGAAGAGTGACTGTTATAGCGGCAAAGGGGGGGGCAACTCCATATGAATGCCCATGATTTTGGAATATGAGGTTCGACAAGCAGGTGTCCACTTTTGGTCATGTAGTGAAGTATTTGTGTGCTTGTTTGATTGTTTGGTGTGGTTGTCTCTGCCCAAAACTAGTGATGATGAGTATCCTTTCCTTGTGGAATGCAGGATAAGCAGGTTTGAACCTCGGTCGTAGCTTACATATGCAGGGCTGAGTGGAAGAGAGGCCTAAAGTCGCAGAGCCAACTTGAGGACACCTTACAACATTGATGGATGAAGTGACATCACCAGGTAAAACTGAATTATAAATCACTGTGTGGAATAAGGTGGCCCACACACAGACCTGTACTTAGGAAAAATGTCTTTCCCAGAGGTTACGGTCCACTAAGTGCAACGGTACTTCTATCCTAACAGTCTCCTCTCCGATTGCGAATAAATAGGACACACATAACCATATGAGCCATTTGAACTGAATTGAACCCCACAGACACAGACTACACAACTGTTGAGTGAGGGGCGCGTGTGGGGGAGTCCAGACGACTGCAGACTGCATCCATGGGCCAAAGTCTGCATTCCTATGCATATTCCATAGCAGCACACTACAGACCTGAGTAGGAGAGCACACTTACTGCTGCAGCTGGTTGTTCAGGAAGTTGCTTGGCCAAGTGACTGTGTGGACCATGCCAGAGTAGTGGATGGGACTGGGAGGGCTCTCAGCCAGTGGAAGATAGAGTATGCTGACACACTCTTACAAAACTCTTATGCAAGCGACATTTACGCCACCACACCAGACTTCTCAAGAGCTGTCTGGATTATGAAGAGAATAGATCCAACAGTAGTAAATTCTAGCTGACCACCATATAGAATCGATTTTCCAAAAAAGGAAAAAAATATTTAAAAAGACCAAAACTGTTAAACAGATGCTTAATTTGCCTCGGTTACATGCTAAGATAAATGTAAACAGATATGTGTATAACTTCTGGTACATACAGGTCCCTTTTTACTTAGTACAGTGCTTGAGTGCACTCTGAATTCTGAAGACAACAACAGAAATGTGTTCCTGTTTTTGTCTGGTGATGCAAGTAAAAAATAACAGAGCCACCAAGATTCTGATGAGAGAGAGAAAGCTCAATCTTGATAAACTCCCATATGAACTAGGTGAAGTATCACAGTGCGCCACCATAGCAACAAGCTTGGTACCTAATGCCACAAGAAAAGGTCAACCAGTGGAGCACAAACACCATTGTAAATAAAAGCTATATTTATCTGTTTATTTATTTTCCCTTTCATACTTCAACCATTTGCACATTGTTACAACACTGTGCATAGCCAATAATATAGCAATTGAAATGATTGGTATTGTAAACGTATGTTTCCCATGCCAATAAAGCCAATTGAATTGAGAGACAAAGGGAAAGAGGGATACCTAGTCAGTTGTACAACTGAATGATTTCAACTGAAATGTGTCATCCACATTTAGAGAGAGAGAGCGAGAGAGAGAAAGAGAGAGACAAGAAGGGGCATTACGCCATCAAAAGGAACATCAAATTCAACATACCAATTAGGATCTGGCGAAAAATACATGAATCAGCCCTTTATGGTTGTGTGGTCTGGGGTCAGCTCACCAACCAAGAATTCACAAAATGGGGCAAACCCCAAATTGAGACTCTGCATGCAGAATTCTGCCAAAATATCCTCTGTGTACAATTTAAAACACAAAATAGAGATGAACCTGGAGAAGAGTCCCCTAAGCAAGCTGGTCCTGGGGCTCTGTTCACAAACACAAACAGACCCCACAGAGCCCCAGGACAGCAACACAATTAGACCCAATCAAATCATGAGAAAACACAAAGAGAATGATTTGACAAATTGGAAAGAATAAACAAAAAATCTGAGTAAACTAGAATACTATTTGGCCCTAAACACAGAATACCTGACTGCTGTGACTGACCCAAAATGAAGGAAAGCTTTGACTATGTACAGACTCAGTGAGCATGGCCTTGCTATTGAGAGAGGCCTCCGTAGGCAGACATGGCTCTCAAGAGAAGACATGCTATGTGCACACTGCCCACAAAATGAGGTGGAAACTGAGCTGCATATTAGAGACACATATTTCAATCAGATTACAAAGACCCACAAATAATTTGAAAACAAATCAAATTTGGATAAACTCCCATGTCTATTTGGTAAAATACCACAGTATGCAATCACAGCAGCAATATTTGTGACCTGTTGCCACAATAAAAGGGCAACCAGTGAAGAACAAACACCATTGTAAATACAACCCATATTTATTTTTATTTATTTTCAATTTTGTACTTTAACTATTTGCACATTGTTACAACACTGTATATAGACATAATATATACCTATAATACCTCTATTCTTTTTGAACTTTTGTGAGTGTAATGTTTACTGTTAATTTCTGATTGTTTATCTCACTTTTGTTTATTATCTATTTCACTTGTTTTGGCAATGTAAACATATGTTTCCCATGCCAATAAAGCCCCTTTTAATTTAATAGAGAGAGAGAGAGAGAGAGAGAGAGAGAGAGAGAGAGAGAGAGAGAGAGAGAGAGAGAGAGAGAGAGAGAGAGAGAGAGAGAGAGAGATCTTGGTCGCTCTTGGAAGACTAAACACAGCGAGGTTCTGCATAATGCTGACCATGGAATTCTTAAGGATAACAGAAAACATATTCATTCCGTATGATACAGCATGGGAGGTGATTCATCTATGGCAGGAGAGATCACTCTCTCAACCAAAATACTATCAAGCACCTAATGGCAGAATAATAATTAATCTTAGGAACAACCTTTTTCCTTTCTTTCTTACTTTCTCTTATAGATATTGTAGTGAAGTGTACATGAAATCATATATGTTTTTTTCTTTCTTGTAATTGTGGCGTTTTGTCACCTATATCACCACATGAGGGCGCTGTAGATGGACAAATCTTCTGGAATGGATTCTCTCTGTCCATTTTTCTACCAAGTCTGCAGTAGAGGGGGTCCAAGAGTTGCACGGTTAGTTACCTGGGCATATGATGAGTGATGGACACATGCCATATCAACAGTTACTTATTTATATCCTATATGACATGTTATATGTGTTCATGTCAGCTCATTGGTGATCCTGAGTAGCTCAGCAGTCTAAAGGGCTACCTCTCAGTGCAAGAGGTATCATTGCAGTCCATGGTTCAAATCTAGGCTACATCTATTATATGTTCTCTTTTGGCCTACAGTAGAGTTGTGACTGATTTTCAGTACAGTGCTGTTTTGAGGGAAGGATGTCTCAAGAGATGTAAAAAAAAATGAAGTTACCAAAATACATGTGTGTGTGTTTTTGGGCTTCTTCTGTGTGTGTGTGTGTGTGTGTGTGTGTGTGTGTGTGTGTGTGTGTGTGTGTGTGTGTGTTATGTCAGTCTCAACAGCTCAATTCTAGAGAGAGATGTAAGAAGAGAGGGTGGCTTGTATTATCTCCCATCTCAATGGGTCCTGACAAGGATGAAAATGAGCTCAGAGCTGAAACCTTACACACACATACACACGCACATGCACACACGCACATGCACACACACACAAACACACTCACACAGACCCCAAACCATTTCCCTAGATGCCAGACTGATAAAAGGAGAAATTCGACAATAGAAACCCATCCATTAAACACATTACATTCACTGTCCATCATAACAAAAACCAAGGAAAGATCCTATAAATAAACAAGTTTTTAGGAAGGGAAGACTTACTGGAAATTGTTTGCTGGGCAGTTGAAGAGGTCTCTGAAGTCTCTGTTTGTGTTCCAAATGGTACCCTATTCCCCATGGGTCCTGGTCAAAAGTAGTGCACTACAGAGGGAGTGGGGTTCAATTTGGGCCTCTATTTGGGCATTAAGGGAGTCTGTCTAGGTTTGGAGGCTTATCCGTGATCTCAGTTCAACTCAGTTAAACTTCAAATTAGGGGAGTATTTAGACTAGCTTTCCCCCAGAGACCTCTCTTTCCCTCTGAGACCTCTCTTTCCCTCTGAGACCTCTCTTTCCCTCTGAGACCTCTCTTTCCCTCTGAGACCTCTCTTTCCCTCTGAGACCTCTCTTTCCCTCTGAGACCTCTCTTTCCCTCTGAGACCTCTCTTTCCCTCTGAGACCTCTCTTTCCCTCTGAGACCTCTCTTTCCCTCTGAGACCTCTCTTTCCCACTGAGACCTCTCTTTCTCTCTGAGACCCCTCTTTCCCTCTGAGTCCTCTCTTTCTCTCTGAGACCTCTTTCTCACTGAGACCCCTCTTTCCCTCTGAGACCTCTTTCTCTCTGAGACCCCACTGAGACCCCTCTGAGACCTCTCTTTCTCTCTGAGACCCCTCTTTCCCTCTGAGACCTCTCTTTCTCTCTGAGACCCCTCTTTCTCACTGAGACCTCTCATTCTCTCTGAGACCCCTCTTTCCCTCTGAGACCTCTCTTTCTCTCTGAGACCCCTCTTTCTCACTGAGACCCCTCTTTCCCTCTGAGACCTCTCTTTCTCTCTGAGACCTCTCTTTCCCTCTGAGACCTCTCTTTCTCTCTGAGACCTCTCTTTCCCTCTGAGACCTCTCTTTCCCTCTGAGACCTCTCATTCCCTCTGAGGCCTCTCTTTCTCTCTGAGACCCGTCTTTCCCACTGAGACCTCTCTTTCCCTCTGAGACCTCTCTTTCCCTCTGAGACCTCTCTTTCCCTCTGAGACCTCTCTTTCCCTCTGAGACCTCTCTTTCTCTCTGAGACCCGTCTTTCCCTCTGAGACCTCTCTTTCCCTCTGAGACCTCTCTTTCCCTCTGAGACCTCTCTTTCTCTCTGAGACCCCTCTTTCTCACTGAGACCCCTCTTTCCCACTGAGACCTCTCTTTCCCTCTGAGACCTCTCTTTCCCTCTGAGACCTCTCTTTCCCTCTGAGACCTCTCTTTCTCTCTGAGACCTCTCTTTCCCTCTGAGACCTCTCTTTCCCTCTGAGACCTCTCTTTCTCTCTGAGACCCGTCTTTCCCTCTGAGACCTCTCTTTCTCTCTGAGACCCCTCTTTCTCTCTGAGACCCCTCTTTCTCACTGAGACCTCTCTTTCCCTCTGAGACCTCTCTTTATCTCTGAGACCTCTCTTTCCCTCTGAGACCTCTCTTTCTCTCTGAGACCCCTCTTTCTCACTGAGACCCCTCTTTCCCACTGAGACCTCTCTTTCCCTCTGAGACCCCTCTGAGACCTCTTTCTCTCTGAGACCTCTCTTTCTCTCTGAGACCCCTCTTTCTCACTGAGACCAGTCTTTCCCACTGAGACCTCTCTTTCCCTCTGAGACCTGTCTTTCTCCCTGAGACCCCTCTTTCTCTCTGAGACCCCTCTTTCCCACTGAGACCTCTTTCCCTCTGAGACCTCTCTTTCTCCCTGAGACCCCTCTTTCTCACTGAGACCCCTCTTTCCCACTGAGACCTCTCTTTCCCTCTGAGACCTCTTTCTCTCTGAGACCCCTCTGAGACCTCTCTTTCTCTCTGAGACCCCTCTTTCTCTCTGAGACCCCTCTTTCCCTCTGAGTCCTCTCTTTCTCTGTGAGACCTCTTTCCTACCGAGACCCCTCTTTCCTTCTGAGTCCTCTCTTTCCCTCTGGACTGTCTTCTTCTTAGACAGGGTCTAGTGGTCTGGATAAAACACCCCGATCCACACACACACGCACATACACATTAATTAACACAGAGGTGAGCTCAGATTTAGGGTTGCGCAACCCTGAGTTGGCACAAGTCCATGACAAACCTCTCCCTTCACAGAGTGTGACCATGACCCTGCTCCGTGCCAATCAACACATCTCAGTCTGGCGGCAGCGGAGAGACCATACAGTATAGTGCCAACTGAAATCACGGGACAGTTTCCGAAGAGGAATGAGGTCTGGCCCGGAGATGAGCCCTCCTCAGTTCATTGAGATTTTTCTCGGCAAATGGCATGGGTTCCCTGCATGTGTTGTACTTGTAGGAAAGAAGAATGGTCCTTGCTAGCATTTTTAAGTTGTCAGTTATACATTAAATAGATTGGTTGGAATCATGACCTACGTGAGGGAGATTTGATTGTCCACATCAGAAATCAGTTCTGTAAGACTGAAATATAAAATACATCAGTAAACACATATATAACCAACTCAGTGGCCTTGTGGTTAGAGTGTCCTCCCTGTGATTGGAAGGTTAGGAGTTTGTTCCCTGGTCAAGTCATACCAAAGACAGTAAAAATGGGGCACAATGTTTCTCTGCTTGACCCTCAGCCTTAAGGAGATAGATTGGGACTAAGGTCTTAGTGTCTCTCTGCTAAGACATATGGTCTCATCCCAGGATATTAAACGTTTGTTCACAAAGACCATGCATACTGGACCTCTATCTGAAGACCAGACGAAACATAGGAGGAACCTACAATGTCCACACGTGTCAATGTGAGGATGAATTATCCCCCTCTGTCCTAAGGAGGCATCGCTGAGGCACCAGTGGTGTGTGTTCCAGCCCCCTCCAGGAGTTACATTTTCCCCTGGGAGCCTCTTCTTCTTCCCTCTCTACACAAGGAACGTTCCGTCATGTCCTATGCAGAGCGAGCCGACCATTTGTCAATGAACCTTCATTTATTTTTATTTTCAAGTTAATGTCCCTTGCATTACTCCTCTGTCCAGCATCTGTGTCTCTGTCTCTCCCTTCCCTCCCTTCCATCTATCTCTCCTTCCATCTCTCTCTCTCTCTCTCTCTCTCTCTCTCTCCCTCTCTCTCTCCCTCTGTCTGTCCGTCTGTCTGTCCGTCTGTCCGTCCGTCTGTCTGTCTGTCTGTCTGTCTGTCTTTATTTTTTTATTTTTTATTTCACCTTTATTTAACCAGGTAGGCTAGTTGAGAACAAGTTCTCATTTGCAACAGCGACCTGGCCAAGATAAAGCGTAGCAATTCGACACATACAACAACACAGAGTTACACATGGAATAAACAAAACATACAGTCAATGATACAGTAGAACAAAAGAAAACAAAAACTCTATATACAGTGAGTGCAAATAAGGTAAGTTAAGGCCATGGTGGCGAAGTAACCACAATATAGCAATTAATCACTGGAATGGTAGATCGGCAGAAGATGAATGTGCAGGTGGAGATACTGGGGTGCAAAGGAGCAAAATAAATAAATAAATACCAGTATGGGGATGAGGTAGGTAGATAGATGAGCTGTTTACAGATAGGCTAAGTACAGGTGCAGTGATCTGTAAAATGCTCTGACAGCTGGTGCTTAAAGCTGGTCTGTCTGTCTGTCTGTCTGTCTGTCTGTCTGTCTGTCTGTCAGGCTAGGAGAAGGACGCCAAGTAGTTAAGGTGATCCAGGCCACATCTCAAATGTCAACACTTCAGAGAGACGGTAGGATGACGAGCAACAACATGTAGCATTTTAACACCTGCATGCCAGGTAACAATCTAAACAGGTAACGGTCGAAACAGGTAATGTCTAAACAGGTAACGATCTAAACAGGTAACGATCGAAACAGGTCATGTCTAAACAGGTAACGGTCTAAACAGGTAACGATCTAAACAGGTAACGGTCTAAACAGGTAACGGTCTAAACAGGTAACGATCGAAACAGGTAATGTCTAAACAGGCAACGGTCCAAACAGGTAACGATCTAAACAAGTAACGGTCTAACAAGTAACAGGTAACAGGTAACGGTCTAAACAGGTAACGGTCTAAATAGGTAATGGTCTAAACGGGTAACAATCTAAACAGGTAACGTTCTAAACAGGTAACAGGTAACGGTCTAAACAGGTAATGGTCGAAACAGGTAACGGTCTAAACAGGTAACGATCTAAACAGGTAACAGGTAACGGTCTAAACAGGTAACGATCTAAACAGGTAACAATTATTATTTTTATTTTACCAGGCAAGTCAGTTAAGAACAAATTCTTATTTTCAATGACGGCCTAGGAACAGTGGGTTAACTGCCTGTTCAGGAGCAGAACGACAGATTTGTACCTTGTCAGGTCGGGGGTTTGAACATACAACCTTCCGGTTACTAGTCCAACGCTCCAACCACTAGGCTACCCTGCCGCCGTCTATACAGGTAACAGGTAACGTCTAAACAGGAAACAGGTAACGGTCTAAACAGGTAACAATCTAAACAGGTAACAGGTAACGGTCTAAACAGGTAACAATCTTAACAGGTAACAGGTTACGGTCTAAACAGGTAACAATCTAAACAGGTAGCAGGTAACATCTAAAAAGGGAACAGGTAACGATCTAAACAGGTAACGGTCTAAACAGGTAACAATCTAAACAGGTAACGGTCTAACAAGTAACAGGTAACAGGTAATGGTCTAAACAGGTAACGGTCTAAACACGTAACGATCTAAACAGGAAACAGTCTAACAAGTAAAAGGTAACAGGTAACAGGTGACGGTCTAAACAGGTAACGATCTAAACAGGTAACGGTCTAACAAGTAACAGGTAACGGTCTAAACAGGTAACAATCTAAACAGGTAACGATCTAACAAGTAACAGGTAACAGGTAATGGTCTAAACAGGTAACACTCCAAACAGGTAACGATCTAAACAGGTAACGGTCTAACAAGTAACAGGTAACAGGTAACGGTCTAAACAGGTAATGGTCTAACAAGTAACAGGTAACAGGTAACGGTCTAAACAGGTAAGGATCTAAACACGTAACGATCTAAACAGGTAACGGTCTAACAAGTAACAGGTAACGGTCTAAACAGGTAACAATCTAAACAGGTAACGATCTAACAAGTAACAGGTAACATGTAATGGTCTAAACAGGTAACACTCCAAACAGGTAACGATCTAAACAGGTAACGGTCTAACAAGTAACAGGTAACAGGTAACGGTCTAAACAGGTAACGGTCTAAACAGGTAACTGTCTAAACAGTAACGATCTAAACAGGTAAGGATCTAAACAGGTAACGATCTAAACAGGTAACGATCTAAACAGTAACGATCTAAACAGGTAACGGTCTAAACAGGTAACTGTCTAAACAGTTAACGATCTAAACAGGTAACGATCTAAACAGGTAACGATCTAAACAGGTAACGATCTAAACAGGTAACTGTCTAAACAGTTAACGATCTAAACAGTAAATGGTCTAAACAGGTAACAATCTAAACAGGTAACAATCTAAACAGGTAACGATCTAAACAGTAAATGGTCTAAACAGGTAAAGGTCTAAACAGGTAACGGTCTAAACAGGTAACAATGTAAACAGGTAACAATCTAAACAGGTAACAATCTAAACAGGTAACAGTCTAAATAGGTAACGATCTAAACAGGTAACGATCAAAACAGTAAATGGTCTAAACAGGTAACAATCTAAACAGGTAACAGTCTAAATAGGTAACGATCTAAACAGGTAACAATCTAAACAGTTAACAATCTCAACAGGTAACAGTCTAAACAGTTAACAATCTAAACAGTAAATGGTCTTAATTAACCTCTTGAAACTCTGGGGGCACAATTTCATTTTTGGATGAAAAACGTTCCCGTTTTAAACAAGATATTTTGTCACAAAAAGATGCTCGACTATGCATATAATTGATAGCTTTGGAAAGAAAACACTCTGAATTCTCCAGAACTGCAAAGATATTGTCTGTGGGTGCCCTAGAACAGGAGCTACAGGCAAAACCAAGATGAAACGGCAACCAGGAAATGAGCAGGATTTTTGAGGCTCTGTTTTCCATTGTCTCCTTATATCTCCTTATATGGCTGTGAATGCGACAGGAATGAGCCTGCCCTATCTATCGTTTCCCCAAGGTGTCTGCAGCATTGTGACGTATTTGTAGGCATATCATTGGAAGATTGACCATAAGAGACTACATTTTCCAGGTGTCCGCCCTCCGTCGAAATTGGTGCTGGTATTTTTCCATGGGATTCTGAGGGGAAAGCAGGCTTCCACGAATGGCATATCAATGAAGAGATATGTGAAAAAACACCTTGAGGATTGATTCTAAACAACGTTTGCCATGTTTCGGTCAATATTATGGAGTTAATTCGGAAAAAGTTTGACGTTTTGGTGACTGAATTTTCGTTTTGTTTCGGTAGCCAAATGTGATGTACAAAACGGAGCGATTTCTCCTACACAAAGATTCTTTCAGGAAAAACTGAACATTTGCTATGTAACTGAGTCTCCTCATTGAAAACATCCGAAGCTGTGAAAATGTTGCGTGCTAAATGCTACGCAAAATGCTAGGCTAGCTTGCAATACTCTTACACAAATGCTTGATTTGCTATGGTTCAAAAGCATATTTTGAAAATCTGAGATGACAGTGTTGTTAAGAAAAGGCTAAACTTGAGAGCAGGCATATTATTTTCATTTCATTTGCGATTTTCAGAAATCGTTAACGTTGCGTTATGCTAATGAGCCTGAGGCTGTATTCACGATCCCGGATCCGGGATGGGTAGTATCAAGATTTTAACAGGTAACGGTCTAAACAGGCAACGATCTAAACAGTAATGATCTAAACAGGTAACGGTCTAACCAGGTAACGATCTAAACAGGTAAAGGTCTAAGCAGGTAACGATCTAACAAGTAATTATCTAAACAGGTAACGGTCTCACCAGGTAACGGTCTAAACAGGTAACAATCAAAACAGGTAACGATCTAAACAGGTAACAGTCTAAACAGGTAACGATCTAAACAGGTAATGATCAAAACAGGTAATGATCTAAACAGGTAACAATCTAAACAGGTAACGGTCTAAACAGGTAACGATCTAACAAGTAACGATCTAAACAGGTAACGGTCTAACCAGGTAACGGTCTACACAGGTAACAATCTAAACAAATAATGATCTAAACAGGAAACAATCTAAATAGGTAACGATCTAAACAGGTAACGATCTAAACAGGTAATGATCTAAACAGGTAACAGTCTAAACAGGTAACGATCTAAACAGGTAATGATCAAAACAGGTAATGATCTAAACAGGTAACAATCTAAACAGGTAACGATCTAAACAGGTAATGATCAAAACAGGTAATGATCTAAACAGGTAACAATCTAAACAGGTAATGGTCTAAACAGGTAACGATCTAACAAGTAACGATCTAAACAGGAAACGGTCGAACCAGGTAACGGTCTAAACAGTAAATGGTCTAAACAGGTAAAGGTCTAAACAGGTAACGGTCTAAACAGGTAACAATCTAAACAGGTAACGATCTAAACAGTAAATGGTCTAAACAGGTAACGGTCTAAACAGGTAACAATCTAAACAGGTAACATTCTAAATAGGTAATGATCTAAACAGGTAACGGTCTAAACAGGTAACGATCTAAACAGTAAATAGTTTAAACAGGTAACAATCTAAACAGGTAACAGTCTCCGGGGTTTGAACTTGCAACCTTCCAGTTACTAGTCCAATGCTCTAACCACTAGTGAACAATCGAAACAGGTAACGATCTAAACAGGTAACTGTCTAAACAGGTAACGATCTAAACAGGTAACGATCTAAACAGGTAACTGTCTAAACAGGTAACGATCTAAACAGGTAACGATCTAAACAGTAAATGGTCTAAACAGGTAACAATCTAAACAGGTAACGATCTAAACAGGTAAGGATCTGAACAGGTAACGATCTAAACAGGTAACGGTCTAAACAGGTAACGATCTAAACAGGTAACGGTCTAAACAGGTAACAATCTAAACAGGTAACGATCTAAACAGGTAACAGTCTCAACAGGTAACAGGTAACATCTAAACAGGTAACGATTTAACAAGTAACAATCTAAACAGGTAACAATCTAAACAGGTAACGATCTAAACAGGTAACGATCTAAACAGGTAACGATCTAAACAGGTAACGGTCTATACAGGTAACGATCTAAACAGGTAACGGTCAAACAAGTAGCAGGTATCAGGTAATGGTCTAAACAGGTAACGGTCTAAACAGGTAACGATCTAAACAGGTAAAGGTCTAAGCAGGTAACGATCTAACAAGTAATTATCTAAACAGGTAACGGTCTCACCAGGTAAAGGTCTAAACAGGTAACAATCTAAACCGGTAACGATCTAAACGCTTAACAGTCTAAACAGGTAACGATCTGAACAGGTAATGATCTAAACAGGTAACGATCTAAACAGGTAACGATCTAAACAGGTAACAATCTAAACAGGTAACGGTCTAAACAGGTAACGATCTAACAAGTAACGATCTAAACAGGTAACGGTCTAACCAGGTAACGGTCTACACAGGTAACAATCTAAACAAATAATGATCTAAACAGGAAACAATCTAAATAGGTAACGATCTAAACAGGTAACGATCTAAACAGGTAATGATCTAAACAGGTAACAGTCTAAACAGGTAACGGTCTAAACAGGTAACAATCAAAACAGGTAACGATCTAAACAGGTAACAGTCTAAACAGGTAACGATCTAAACAGGTAATGATCAAAACAGGTAATGATCTAAACAGGTAACAATCTAAACAGGTAATGGTCTAAACAGGTAACGATCTAACAAGTAACGATCTAAACAGGAAACGGTCGAACCAGGTAACGGTCTAAACAGTAAATGGTCTAAACAGGTAAAGGTCTAAACAGGTAACGGTCTAAACAGGTAACAATCTAAACAGGTAACGATCTAAACAGTAAATGGTCTAAACAGGTAAATGGTCTAAACAGGTAACGGTCTAAACAGGTAACAATCTAAACAGGTAACATTCTAAATAGGTAATGATCTAAACAGGTAACGGTCTAAACAGGTAACGATCTAAACAGTAAATAGTTTAAACAGGTAACAATCTAAACAGGTAACAGTCTCCGGGGTTTGAACTTGCAACCTTCCAGTTACTAGTCCAATGCTCTAACCACTAGTGAACAATCGAAACAGGTAACGATCTAAACAGGTAACTGTCTAAACAGGTAACGATCTAAACAGGTAACGATCTAAACAGGTAACGGTCTAAACAGGTAACGATCTAAACAGGTAACGATCTAAACAGGTAATGGTCGAAACAGGTAACAATCTAAACAGGTAACAATCTAAACAGGTAACAATCTAAACAGGTAACGATCTAAACAGGTAAGGATCTGAACAGGTAACGATCTAAACAGGTAACGGTCTAAACAGGTAACAATCTAAACAGGTAACGATCTAAACAGGTAACAGTCTAAACAGGTAACGGTCTAAACAGGTAACAATCTAAACAGGTAACAATCTAAACAGGTAACAATCTAAACAGGTAACGATCTAAACAGGTAACGATCTAAACAGGTAACGATCTAAACAGGTAACGGTCTATACAGGTAACGATCTAAACAGGTAACGGTCAAACAAGTAGCAGGTATCAGGTAATGGTCTAAACAGGTAACGGTCTAAACAGGTAACGGTCTAAACAGGTAACGGTCTAAACAGGTAACGATCTAAACAGGTAACGATCTAAACAGGTAACGATCTAAACAGGTAACGATCTAAACAGGTAACGATCTAAACAGGTAACGGTCTAAACAGGTAACGGTCTAAACAGGTAACGGTCTAAACAGGTAACAATCTAAACAGGTAACATTCTAAATAGGTAACATTCTAAACAGGTAACGATCTAAACAGGTAACAATCTAAGCAGGTAACGGTCTAAACAGGTAACGATCTAAACAGGTAACAGTCTCCGGGGTTTGAACTTGCAACCTTCCAGTTACTAGTCCAATGCTCTAACCACTAGTGAACAATCGAAACAGGTAACGATCTAAACAGGTAACTGTCTAAACAGGTAACGTTCTAAACAGGTAACGGTCTAAACAGGTAATGATCTAAACAGGTAACGATCTAAACAGGTAATGGTCGAAACAGTAAATGTTCTAAACAGGTAACGCTCTAAACAGGTAACGATCTAAACAGGTAACAATCTAAACAGGTAACGATCTAAACAGGTAACGATCTAAACAGGTAACGATCTAAACAGGTAACGATCTAAACAGGTAACGGTCTAAACAGGTAACAATCTAAACAGGTAACGATCTAAACAGGTAACAGTCTAACCAGGTAACGGTCTAAACAGGTAACAATCTCAACAGGTAACAATCTAAACAGGTAACAATCTAAACAGGTAAGGATCTATACAGGTAACGATCTAAACAGGTAACGGTCAAACAAGTAGCAGGTATCAGGTAATGGTCTAAACAGGTAACGGTCTAAACAGGTAACGGTCTAAACAGGTAACGATCTAAACAGGTAACAGGTAACATCTAAACAGGTAACGGTTTAACAAGTAACGATCTAAACAGGTAACAATCTAAACAGGTAACAATTATTATTATTTTTTTTAATTTTACCTTTAATTAACCAGGCAAGTCAGTTAAGAACAAATTCTTATTTTCAATGACGGCCTAGGAACAGTGGGTTCAGGGGCAGAACGACAGATTTGTACCTTGTCAGCTCAGGGGTTTGAACTTGCAACCTTCCAGTTACTAGTCCAACGCTCTAACCACTAGTGTAACGGTCTAAACAGGTAACAATCTAAACAGGTAACAATCTAAACAGGTAACGGTATAAACAGGTAACAATCTAAACAGTTAACGATCTAAACAGGTAACGGTCTAAACAGGTAACGATCTAAACCGGTAAGGATCTAAACAGGTAACGGTCTAAACAGGTAACAATCTAAACAGGTAACAATCTATACAGGTAACGATCTAAACAGTAAATGGTCTAAACAGGTAACGGTCTAAACAGGTAACGGTCTAAACAAGTAACAATCTAAACAAGTAACGGTCTAAACAGGTAACAATCTAAACAGGTAACGGTCTAAACAGGTAACAATCTAAACAGGTAACGATCTAAACAGGTAACGGTCTAAACAGGTAACGATCTAAACCGGTAAGGATCTAAACAGGTAACGGTCTAAACAGGTAACAATCTAAACAGGTAATGGTCTAAACAGGTGACAATCTAAACGGGTAACAATCTATACAGGTAACGATCTAAACAGTAAATGGTCTAAACAGGTAACGGTCTAAACAGGTAACAATCTAAACAAGTAACGGTCTAAACAGGTAGCGGCCTAAACAGGTAACGGTCTAAACAGGTAACGGTCTAAACAGGTAACAATCTAAACAGGTAACGGTCTAACCAGGTAACGGTTTAAACAGGTAACGGTCTAAACAGGTAACGATCTAAACAGGTAACGATTTAAACAGGTAATGATCTAAACAGGTAACGGTCTAACATTTCAAATTTAAGAACACGTTAAGATTAAAGGGGTCTTAAAAGGAACTCTCTCAGCTTGTCATTGTTCAAAGAGTTGATTTGTGAAGTTGATTTGTGACACTATTAAGCTATTTCCTGTTTAGAGGAGTTGATATTGGGAAGCAGCATGCGAGTTTACCCATTCAGTATGTGTCCTTGCAGACAGATGTGCTTATTGCCTTCCATACTGTAAATAAACCTTGATTTTATTGCTGCTCAAACTGATGCACAATCTTCCAGAGTTCCTATCTTCCTGATGTTAAAACAGATTATTTTCTGTACAATATTTGTATATATTTATTTGAACAATCACTCAAAACAAGGTGAAAAGCTGAGAAGTTGACTACTAAGTTTCAAAGACTTCTAATGGGTCCTACTGTAATGTGCTGTGACTGAGCTGTCAGCATTCAAATCCTGTTTAAAATGCTAAACATACAGTATTAGGTGAAAAAATGCCTCTCTCTCTCTGGGAACCAAGAGTATAATTGCCATTTGTGGCTAATTTTAAAGGCCACAATATGCTTCACATGAGGGAGAGGGAGCTTTCTGTGGCATACAAACACACACACACACACACACACACACACACACACACACACACACACACACACGCACACACTCTCTCTCTCTCTCTCTCTCTCTCCCTCTCTCTCTCTCTCTCTCTCTCTCGCGTTGACTCTGTGATTACATTAGCCCTTGGGAATGGGGATTTAGTAAGGCAGCCACAGCTGTCATGCTACTAGCCATACTGGTGTCATTAACCATGTGGTTTAGAGCCATGCTGTAGAGCTTCCTCTCGGGTTAGTCTATGTCCCAAATGGCACCCTATTCCCTCTATAGTGCACTACTGTTATGCAGGGCCCATACGGCTCTGGTCAAAAGTAGTGCACTATATAGGGAATAGGGTGCTATTTGGGAAGTAGCCATGGTCTCTGAGCTTGCCATAAGGATGCAGTTTGAGTTGTTACACAACAAGCTAGCTGCATTTCTCTGGCAGGGTGGCGTATCACACAGGCTCATCAACAATGTCAGACCCCAGTCCCAAAGTCTGATGTGCCATCATACCAGGGTTTTTTCCCAGTTTAATTTCAACGGGTCAAAGGCACTCAGAATGGCTGGTTTATAAATTCCATCTCTGTGGTTCAGTTCCAGTTTCAGAGCTCTGTTAAAGAAAATAACAAACAAGTGAGTTATTTCTTTAGTTCTGGAATTGGTTATTGACTGATATAATCTTGCTCCTCAAAACTACTACTTTGCCCTCTGAGCCTCACCACCCTAATAGGCATGCAACTATAACATCAAGATCTGTTGGGACAAATGTAATCATTATTTATACAAATCCCTGTGAGCTCTGTACAAAAGTCTTTCACTTTTCCAGAAAGGGAGTTATTTTAGGATCACCATTGTGGTGGCACATTCTACTAATATATTAATAGAAATGGCTATATGAATGGATATGCCTCCATATGTTGGTCTTGTAGTTCCATATGTTGGTGTGTAAGCTAAATGTAAATGTGCTTCCCAAGCCATGTGTTATGAAGTAAGACTCATAATGGTTTAATCTTACAGCAGGGTTCCCCTGCTGTGATATTATCTGTCCCTCCAAAAACTGTATCAAAAAAAATATATTTTTTATTTTTGGACATAAAAGACTGTAAAAACATCAGCAAATCAGCTGCAAGTGATTTTAATTTTGGTAATCTGTTCCAAAGTATTTGCATAATAGAGAGATATATGGGATCGTATACAAACGAAAGCCAAGTTTGAAATAATTTAGTGTTAGTCAAATGTTATATCTGTTTGGCCTTCTTGCGATCAATTTGCTGTCTGCAAATTATTTGTAATTATGTTCCGGCCCCGTGACCATCCGCTCAAGAATAAATGGGCCCATGGCTGAAGCTAGTTGATGATCCCTGTCTTACAGCAATGCCTAAAAAGAAAATTGATTTTGATAACTTTTGTAACAACAATCTGTAAAAATGCTTCTAAAAATGTCTCCTTTCCTTTTAAATAACTCATATTATTAAGCAATTATAAACAGCTAATTAACTGTCAATTCACAATGTATTTGCAGGGTTACCGCTTTCAAATGGGCTATTGCATATTGAGGTATTATATCCATGCTTTCTGCTGCCTGAAGGCCTAGCAATAAAACCAATAGAATAACTCCCTCGTGACTTTGAACTATAGAGGAGAGTATGACCTCACATACGTGTGTCATCAGCCACAACAAGGAGAGTTGTCCATTATCTCATTATTTCACATATGCTCTCAATTTGTCACAAGGCATTTATAAAGGGCAATATGTTGAGAGAATAACCTGTCTTAACTATATGCGTTTATCTTATAAGTTAACCTATATATTCCGTTTCGAAAAACAAAGTGGACTGTGAGACTAAGAAACAGACAGACATTACAATCCTCTCAGCCAATGTAAAGAAGAGAAGAGAGAAAAGAAAACAGATTCTAAATATTGATTCTGTCCCATGTAGTTTTATAATTTATTATTATTATGGAGAAACGGATGGTTTTCAGGGGAGATTGAACACAGTAGAGGATTCTGGGAGGATTGATACTCTGAGACAATACTGGTTAAATGGATATACTAAATAAAAACGTACAACTTTTGAAAACTTTGCTTCTGTATCTAATAAAGATGCATTTGGTAAACGTTTTGCTGTTGAGGAATAGAAGAGGACATAAACAGCAAAGCAAACTAAGAGATATTGTGAGAAATTTGTTTGCAGTTGTTTGTAATTACAAACCATCTTGGCTCTTGAAACTGGAACTAGAAAGAAAAGGGATTATAGGCCTAAACAGTTTATCTGAATAGCATAATGACACACTATGGTTGTTCCCAGTCCCAACCAGCTTTCATATCTGTGTGCAGTGCAGTCTTAAATAAAATAAACCATGGTTAGAATAGAATACAATAGATTAGAATAGAACATAATTGAATACAATACAAAACAATACAAAACTATACACAAGTTCTAGAGTACCATCACATCAAATTATTGTTGCAATATCCAATGGTTAAGTGGCCGTGCAGAAGAATCAGCTACAAAACAAAATATGGAAATTGACCATTGGTTTGTTCCTAGCCCCTTAGTGTATAGCTAACACACGTAGCTGGAGAACTGGATTATAGCATCAACAACTATAACTACGTAACAAATGCACAGATGGATTGTGGTGATGCAGCTGTGGAAAACATTAGTGGATCAAACCAGGTGCTCGCTATTCCCAAATGGCACCCTATCCCTATATAGTGCATTACTTTTCACCATGGTTTGGTCAAAAGTAGTGCACTATATAGGGGAAAGGGTGCTTTTAGCACCACTACCCACTGCCTGCCTGTTGTAGAGCTGTGACCGTCAGAGTCATATATACCTGTCTGATTTATCCCCTGTGCTTAGGTGTTGGTGGGCCAGTAAATCCATTTCCTTCCTTATTGAAAATTAAGCACAAATGGAGTACATCTGTTTGCGTATTATTAAATTGAACAACTTCTAGTATTTGTGACGTTGACTCTGTGAGCGGCAACATCTGCAGGAACAGTTCTCAGGGGTGAAGAAATATGCTCAGCATTGTCATGGACCTAAATTCTTTAATCCTATTTCTGTGACATTTCCATGGCTGGGGAAGTTTTCCATTTATTTCTCAGGGAAAAAAATTGAATTCAAAGCAGGACGTTTTGCAGGACAAGTTAACCCGTTGCTAAATGCAATTGTCGACTATCACAGTTTAAGGGCAGAGTATTGAGAGGTGTGTTGCACTATAGTAACCATACAGCTGTGCTACTCCAAAGGATACCCCCAGAAACTACACAGAAAACACTTTTTTTTAAAGAACACATCCAAAACATTAACATAAACAAGAAAGTAACTTTAAATGAATTGTTTAGGGTCGTGAACCCCAAGTGTTTTTACTATATTGACCATATAGGGTGAGAAATCTCTCTTTGGCAGCCAACCATGGCTGGGTCAATAGGCTGAAGGGCTGGGGGAGAACAATTTACAAGCAAGCAGGATGACTTCTAAAAAAAAAATATTCACAGAATCTCTAAGAAGACATTAGCATTAGTGTGTCAGCTCAGCTCTTCTGGCAGTGGCAGGTTCCACAGCTGGTATTCATAATGTTTCTCAGAATAGCAGTGCTGATCTAGGATCAGATCCCCCTGCTCCATTCATTATAATATAAAAGGCAAAAAATGGATCCTAGGTCAGCACTCCTACTCTGGGACATTTATGAATAAGGACAATGGGAGCAGATGTCCCTCCTCTTTACTGTGTAAACTGGTCCCCATAGAGAGGACTGTTTATGTAACTCTAGCATTGCACGTCTGTCTGGGTGACATTATGAATCTAGTACAAGTAGAATGTGCAACCCGGAATCCTTGGGATGTCCCTCTCCATTGAAGTTGATATTTAAAATGGTTAAGGTAAGGGTTAAGGTTAGGGTGAGGTAAGAGTTATAGTTATGGTTAAGGTTAGGGTAAGGGTTAAGGTTAGAGTTAGGGCTTAGGGAAGTCCCAAGGAACCCGGATAGCACTGCCCGACGTAGAACTGGAGAGGTAGAAGCGCTGGACTGTCCGACGGTATAAACATGATACATGGTGGATTCCTCTTAAACGTCTCTTAGCCAAAATATTTAACCATCGGAGATTAGCTTAACAGAGCAGAGAGAACCACAGCTAGCTCCCGTCAAAAATGTCCTGCTATAGATTTGCATTACGTAGAAAGGCCCTTCTTAAAGAATGACTGGAGTCTGATTGGATACTAAGTGGAATGGAATAATCTCAACAGTAGACATATACAAAGGAACAAAATTATTGTCACCCTTGATAAAGATGAGTAAAAATGATGGTAAAATAAATAATACAAATACAAAGCTATATTATAAAGCTCAACAAATATTTTGTTTAACGAGACATATATTTTTTTTAAAGATAGGTGTCAAAATTAATGGCCCCACTGTTTTCAATACTTTGTGCATCCTCCCTTTGTGAAGACAATGGCACTTAGCCATTTCTATAATGTTTTACCTTAACAAGGGCCCCAGGACCAGTTAACTCAAAACAGCCATATAACATCAAAGATCCACCACCATATTTTACAGTAGGTATGAGGTTCTTTCTGCGTATGTGCCGTCAGAGATGGTTGCCGACAGAGATGGTTGCCGACAGAGATGAGAGATGGTCGCCGACAGAGAAGGTCGCCGACAGAGATGGTCTCTGACAGAGAAGGTCGCCGACAGAGATGGTCGCCTCGTTTCGCGTTCTTAGGAAACTATGCAGTATTTTGTTTTTTATGTACATTGTTACCCCAGGAAAACTTAAGTCTTATTACATGCACCCTGAAAGAACTATTGGATATATGAGCAGCGTCAAATTACCAACATTATGACCAAGAATACGACTTTCCCGAAGCGGATCCTCACATCGGAGCACCACCCAGGACAGTGGATTTAATCCCAGCAGCTGACCTAAAACAACAGCGACGCAGAAAGGGCATACAGACGGGTCTTCTGGTCACTCAATCAAACAAGCAAAATGCCGGTACATGGACAAGGTGGTCTCAGACACGAGACGTATGTGGTAGGGTCTACAGGAAGTTATTATTTTTATTTATTTATTTCACCTTTATCTAACCAGATAGGCTAGTTGAGAACAAGTTCCCATTTGCAACTGTGACCTGGCCAAGATAAAGCAAAGCAGTTCGACACATACAAAAACACAGAGTTACACATGGAATAAACAAACATACAATCAATAATACAGTAGAAAAAGTATATATACAGCATCTGCAAATTAGGTAATATAAGGGAGGTAAGGCAATAAATATGGTGGCGAAGTAATTACAATATAGCAATTAAACTATAACCGGGGAGTGGATCGTTGCCGGAGGCTCCGGACCGTGGATCATCACTGGAGGCCCCGGGCCATGGTTCATCACTGGAGGCTCCGAGCCATGGATCATCACTGGAGGCTTCGGGCCATGGATCATCACTGGAGGCTTCGGGCCATGGATCATCACTGGAGGCTTTGGGCCATGGATCATCACTGGAGGCTTTGTGCCATGGATCATCACTGGAGGCTTCGTGTGTGGAGCTGGCACAGGACGTACCAGGCTGGAGACACGCACTGGAGGCCAGGTGCATGGAGCTGGCACAGGATTTACTGGACCATGGCGGCGCACTGGAGGTCTGGAGCGTAGAGCTGGCACAACCGTCCTGGACAAAGGACCACCTTCGCAAGGCAAGTGCGGGGAGCACAGGATGAACTGTGCTGTGAAGGCACACCGGAGATACAGCATGTAGAGCCGGTGCAGGATATACTGGGCCGAGGAAGTGCACTGGAGGTCTGGAGCGTAGAGCTGGCACAATGCGTCCTGGACAAAGGACCACCTTTGCACGGCTGTGAAGGCACACCGGAGATACAGCATGTAGAGCCACCTTCCCGTCCTTTTTATACCTTTCACTAAGCTATTCTATACCTTCTATACTGACCAAAAAGGTCAAGAAGTCTAGGACATGAAATTAAATATTAAAGTTGACAAGGTACTTAGGTAAGATATCTTACTACACTACGTGCCTCCACTGAAAATCCACTAGAATCGAACATAAATTCTACCTGGCTTATTGGCCTGCTCACAGTTCAACTGGAGTGCCAATAGAGACAGGCAGACTGAGAGAATGAGGAAGAGAGAGAGAGACAGACAGAGAGAGCGAGAGAGAGAGAGACAGAAACAGAGAGACAGACATACAGACACATGTCTGAGAGACAAACCATTGTCAGGTCTGACCTAACCATAACTGTGACAGAGACGAGAGGAAGAGTCTGGTTTTGAGATTGAGAAGAGAAGTAGACCCGTGAGGGAGGCCTTACGGTAATGTGTCTGTGGAATTCAACCATTTAGCCAACAAGAGACACTTAATCACCCATCTCATTCACAATGTAAATACAACTGCTGCCTTACAGCTGCCTCGCACCCCCAGTCCACCTGACTGCCAAACTACCATCTGCAAAAAACACCTCTACTCTGAATTAGCTAAATGTTGTATTTTTTTCATCCTTAATTTTGTAGACATAAGCATATAAATAATGTTAGAATATCAACGCTAGGCAAATGGCAGTTCGTTTAAGGGCTATACTAATAACAACCACCTGAATCACCTGAACTATGACTTCATCCATACGAGATGAGACAGGATGTTGGAGGGGCCAGAGAGGATGGTGAGTTACTGCCACCAACAACAAGGGTGGTGAAATTACATTCAGAATTCGAAGCACAGACAAAAGAGGTTGGTTATCAGCATCTTTGCCGCTAGCTAGCTGATAAGTTAGTAGTACAAGCTAGCTAGCCAGTGTAGCCAATTTATCAATGTGATAACTAAAGCACAAGCAACAGGTTGTAGTGATTTTTGGCATAAAAATTATATCCCAAAATTATCAAAACCAAATTCATCCTGAACACATAGCGAGCTAGCTCTCCCACTTCATATATGCAGTCATTGCTCTTCCAACTTCGACCACTATGATCAGTAGCGATGCGCGCGTAAGATCACTGGGGAAGCCAAGCCAGAAAAAAAGGCATATTACAACCTATGTGTTGTGATAATTGTGTTGTTTGCTCTATAACCTGTTAGTTCATATGCCTTGCCACCATGATACTGTATATGGGGCATCATACAGCAATCTCAGCTCTGTAGACTTTGTTTGCGAAGAGACAGAGTCAATAGATAATTTATTCTGGTATTTCCCCTATGTAGCTTGTTTCTGGTCACAGGTTCAGTAATGATTAAAAAATCACAACATGCACTTAAAATTAACCTTACAAATAGCAGTGTTGGGCGATCTGGAAAGCTATTGCCAATCAGCAAATAATACTCATAGGAAAGGTTTTCATCTTTAGCTATGGATAATATATGATTAGAAAGATTCAAAATGTTGGGATTAAAGAGTTTGTTTGGTAATGTATTGTTGTTATATATAAAAGGACCATGTATGTAAAAGGGATACAGTGTCACGGCTTTCGTTGTGGGAAGGAGGAGCGGACCAAAATGCAGCTTAGTTGTGATTCATTTTATTTAATACGGAAACTATACACAATAAAATAACAAACGTACGAAAACCGAAAACAGCCCTATCTGGTGCAAAACACAGAGACAGGAACAATCACCCACAAACACACAGTGAAACCCAGGCTACCTAAATATGGTTCCCAATCAGAGACAATGACTAACACCTGCCCCTGATTCAGAACCATCAGGCCAGACACAGAAATAGACAAACAAGACATCCAACATAGAATGCCCACTCAGACCACACGCTGACCAATCAAAACATAGAAACATACAAAGTAAACTATGGCCGGGGCGTGACATACAGTATGTAAAATGTGTACGTAAAATGTATAGGTAAAAATGTATGTATATGTAGCAAAAAATATATATTTAAAAAAACTAAGATATTTGTCCTTTCAAGAAGGGAGGGTTTACAAAAATTAAAGTAAAAAAAAGTAAAAAATAAATAACTAAAAAATATATTTTTAAAATAATAATATAAATGCTTGCTCACAAGCCTAACTTTCTTTCATGGGCAACGATGTGCCAGGCCAGCTTGTTAACATCAGCCTACTACATCTAGCTACATTTTGAACTTCCATCCTCTCAGGACAGGGGCACAATGTATGAATTTATGGTTGAATCAGAATCACCATTATGGGCTCCTGAGTGGCGCAGTGGTCTAAGGCACTGCATCGCAGTGCTAGCTGTGCCACTAGAGATTCTAAGTTTGAGTCCAAACTCTGTCGCAGCCAGTCGCAACCAGGAGACCCATGGGGAGGCACACAATTGGCCCAGCACTGTCTGGGTTGGGGAGGCAAACTACCAATTGGATACCATGAAAAAGGGGGTAAAACATTTTTTTTGCTAGCTAGCTTGCCACGGAGAACAACCCAACGAGATTCAACAATATATATTTTTTCTGTAAATTACGTTTTGCTCTCGATATGATGTGATTCGTCTGAAGCCAAATCCAAACTGGCTTCCCTTGACACTTTTTTTTGGTGCGCCAGGACCATTTACAGTTGAGCTCACTCAGTTTAGCCCAACACTTCCAGGACCATTCACAGTTGAGCTCACTCAGTTTAGCCCAACATTGCCAGGACCATTCACAGTTGAGCTCACTCAGTTTAGCCCAACACTGCCAGGACCATTCACAGTTGAGCTCACTCAGTTTAGCCCAACACTGATTGACAATTATTTTACACTTTTTTTATCAAGGGAAGTCAAATGCTCACTGGCTTCCCTTGCGTTCAATGCTATGGGCAGCAACAATATCATACTCTTTTTTGACCAAACAGCATCAGATAGATGGGCTACACATACAGAAGCAGAGGGGCGCTGTTTCGCTCGCTCAGATGCTTTCTCTAGTTCGATACATTGAGCCTCTTGTGAATTGAAGGAAAATTATGAAACTTAGAGAGATGAAGAGATAAATTATTTTATGTTTTTTTTCTTGGTAATTGTTTTGGGGTGGAAGCCTGGCTTCACTTGGCATCCATAAATACACGTCACTGACTACAATACTACCCACTAATATAATGCCTTGGACCAGCCCTAGCGCGCCAATTGGTATGCGCATAGCACACTGATGCTCTCTCGTCTAGAGTTCAGGTTACGCATGCACATACCATCTGAGATGCACGAGCATGCGCTTTGTGATTCGCAGACTAGGCGTCATCAGCTTGCAAAATCTGCAACTGGATGCTTCTCCTTACAGAAGTGAGCCAGCAACTGGACGTTTGCCAGTTTGAATCCCTGTTCTGATGGGAATAATCTGGAGAGAAGTGAGCTGGCAGCCGGAGGGTTGTTGGTATCAAAGCCTAGATGCCATTGCCTGACGTTGTGCTCTTGAGCAAGGCACTTAACCCCTCAAAACAACTGCTCCATGGGCGCCCATTTTGGCAGCCCCCAGCTCTAACCTCTCCAACATGTTAATGTATGTGTGTCTTTCAGGGGTTTGAATAAAGCAAACGTCTAGCTTAGTGAGGTTTCATTTTCAAAATCATTATTAATATTGTGGAGGACAACGTGAAAAACTGACAACATCTTTTCATTAAAGGCCCACAGGCTCCCACTCTCTTACTGCTGCAGTCATTAAGAGAGGCTGTTCCCGTGATCAACAATGCCACCTCTTCTTCTCTAATCACAGAACAGATCACACGATTAAAGGTGGGTCCGAATAGCACACACACTCACTTCTGTCCTCATGGCACATGCATGATGGTCTTAATGGGGGAAACATTTCTAAATGTACATTTTAGAAATTTAGCAGGCTCTTACCCAGAGGGTTTTAAAGGCACATCAGCAGATGTTTCACCTAGTCGGCACGGATATTTTGGTTTCTGGCCCAACTCTCTTACTCACCTGGCTACATGCCGCCAATGTTTATCTTTGAACTATGCACAGCCCTGGGTCCCTCGGGAGCTAAGGCAAACACACAAAATATCTGACCGCACACCCCCTCCAACCTTTCACAGCTCCAGACGTGAGATCTGGGATAGACCCTAGGTCTGACTGGATTCAGGTATTGATTAACTTGTAACCAAACTCAAATCATAACAAAAAATATTTGAAGCTCTTGTACTAAAGATGATAGATGATTCCCATTCAGATTGGTGATCATTGTAGAGAAAAGAAGTAACACATTTTAGAGGAAGCACATCTGAAGGGTTTCAGTTGGATACACAATATCACAATCTCTTTCACACGTGTACATGTGTGCATACATGTGGACATTCGATTTTCCAAGCAAACACAAACACTTTCTCCACCTCAGCGCAGGTTTGCCTTTTTTCCCCCATGGGATTTCCTTCAAAGCCTAGCAGATATAAGAGAGGACTGGCCACCCTTCATAGCCTGGTTCCTCTCTAGGTTTCTTCCTAGGTTTTGGCCTTTCTAGGGAGTTTTTCCAAGCCACTGTCCTTCTACACATGCATTGCTTGCTGTTTGGAGTTTTAAGCTGGGTTTCTGTACACCACTTTGATATATCAGCTGATGTGAGAAGGGCTATATAAATCAATTTGATTTGATTTGATTTGATAAGGGGTGTGTATTTCCATCACTGCATTTTGTATACCTTTCCCTGTAACTGCAGGTCAGATCTGCCCCACTCACATTTCAATGGTGCCCTGGGCTACAGCAGAGTTTCACCACCCTCAGCACACCCTACACATCTGTTTTCTAGATAACAGCCTTCAGTGAATGACTGGGGCTTGCCATCAACCAATCAGAGCTGAGGTGTGTATTTGATGTGATTATTGGTTGAGAGGGTAGACATCTGGTTGTTTTTAAAGCCTGATAAGTAGTGCTGCTGTTTTTTTTATTTTGTTGGTGTAATGAACACGATGGGAGACAGAGAGCTGGTTTCAAGCGCAGGGCACAGCAGGTGTTTATTGGTAAATGACCACAGGAGGAGGCAGGTAGCTGGGTCCAGGGGCAGGCAGAAGGTCATACACAGGGGGTCCAAAAAGGCAACAGTACAGGCAGGGAAAAGGCTAGTAACGTCATCAGGGAGATCAAGCAATAAGTTGATAACAGGAAATCTGAAAGGCTAAGGTACAGGCAGGGAATAGGCAAAAGGTGTCGTTAGTGAGGCAGGCAAAAAATATCATACATGGGAGGATTAAATTACAGGAAAACAGAGCTCCGAATAGAAGTGTATCACAAAACAAACAATACCTCACAATGATGGAGTGCAAAGAACTGAACTAAATAGTGTGTGACAATGACAAAGGTGTGTGAACAGGTGATCAGAATTCAGGTGATTGGGATCTGGAGAGTGAGCTGAGTTCAGGGGATCTATGTGTTTGAGAGTGTGAGATGGAAAGTGGGCTGGAAAGTGAGCTGCGTTCAGGGGATCTATGTGTATGAGAGTGGGGGCTGGGAAGTGGGCTGGAAAGTGAGCTACGTTCAGGGGATCTACGTGTTTGAGAGTGGGGGCTGGGAAGTGGGCTGTAAAGTGAGCTGCGTTCAGGGGATCTATGTGTATGAGAGTGGGGGCTGGGAAGTGGGCTGGAAAGTGAGCTACGTTCAGGGGATCTACGTGTTTGAGAGTGGGGGCTGGAAAGTGGGCTGGAAAGTGAGCTGCGTTCAGGGGATCTACGTGTTTGAGAGTGGGGGCTGGGAAGTGGGCTGTAAAGTGAGCTACGTTCAGGGGATCTACGTGTTTGAGAGTGGGGGCTGGAAAGTGGGCTGGAAAGTGAGCTGCGTTCAGGGGATCTACGTGTTTGAGAGTGTGAGCTGGAAAGTGAGCTGCGTTCAGGGGATCTACGTGTTTGAGAGTGGGGGCTGGGAAGTGGGCTGGAAAGTGAGCTGCGTTCAGGGGATCTATGTGTTTGAGAGTGGGGGCTGGAAAGTGGGCTGGAAAGTGAGCTGCGTTCAGGGGATCTACCTGTTTGAGAGTGTGAGCTGGAAAGTGAGCTACGTTCAGGGGATCTACGTGTTTGAGAGTGGGGGCTGGAAAGTGGGCTGGAAAGTGAGCTGCGTTCAGGGGATCTACGTGTTTGAGAGTGTGAGCTGGAAAGTGTGTGCGTTCAGGGGATCTACGTGTTTGAGAGTGGGGGCTGGAAAGTGGGCTGGAAAGTGAGCTGCGTTCAGGGGATCTACGTGTTTGAGAGTGGGGGCTGGAAAGTGGGCTGGAAAGTGAGCTGCGTTCAGGGGATCTACGTGTTTGAGAGTGTGAGCTGGAAAGTGGGCTGGAAAGTGAGCTGCGTTCAGGGGATCTACGTGTTTGAGAGTGTGGACTGGAAAGTGGGCTGGAAAGTGAGCTGCGTTCAGGGGATCTACGTGTTTGAGAGTGTGGACTGGAAAGTGGGCTGGAAAGTGAGCTGCGTTCAGGGGATATATGTGTTTGAGAGTGTGAGCTGGAAAGTGGGCTGGAAAGTGAGCTGCATTCAGGGGATCTACGTGTTTGAGAGTGGGGGCTGAAAAGTGAGCTGGAAAGTGAGCTGCGTTCAGGGGATCTACGTGTTTGAGAGTGTGAGCTGGAAAGTGTGTGCGTTCAGGGGATCTACGTGTTTGAGAGTGGGGGCTGGAAAGTGGGCTGGAAAGTGAGCTGCGTTCAGGGGATCTACGTGTTTGAGAGTGGGGGCTGGAAAGTGGGCTGGAAAGTGAGCTGCGTTCAGGGGATCTACGTGTTTGAGAGTGTGAGCTGGAAAGTGGGCTGGAAAGTGAGCTGCGTTCAGGGGATCTACGTGTTTGAGAGTGTGGACTGGAAAGTGGGCTGGAAAGTGAGCTGCGTTCAGGGGATATATGTGTTTGAGAGTGTGAGCTGGAAAGTGGGCTGGAAAGTGAGCTGCATTCAGGGATCTACGTGTTTGAGAGTGGGGGCTGAAAAGTGAGCTGGAAAGTGAGCTGCGTTCAGGGGATCTACGTGTTTGAGAGTGTGCCCAGACGTTACAGTTGGGTTGCAGTGGTGCAGAGTGTTGCTTCCTCTCTCTCTCCCTTTCTCCTCTCTCTCTCTGTCTCCTTCCTCAGCCTCTCTCTCGCTCTCTCAGCCAGTTCTGAGATAGAATCTTAATTCAGTGTGGCCTTCCATGTTTCCCTCCTTCCCTGCCACCCTCCTTCCCTGTTTTCCTCCTTCCCTCCTTCCCTGCCACCCTCCTTCCCTGTTTTCCTCCTTCCCTCCTTCCCTGCTTACCTCCTTCGCTGCTTCACTCCTTTCCTGTTTCTCTCCTTCCATGTTTCCCTCCTTCCCTGCCACCCTCCTTCCCTGTTTTCCTCCTTCCCTCCTTCCCTGCTTACCTCCTTCGCTGCTTCACTCCTTTCCTGTTTCTCTCCTACCCTGTTTCCCTCTTTCCCTCTTTTCCTGTTTCCCTCCTTCCCATCCCAGTCCTGAACGTCCCACAACATCTGTACCCTGTCTCTGGAAGGCAGGCAGACCAGGCTGACTCTGCAGGCAGGCAGTTGCTGACAGCTGGTATTGGTGTATTTTACAGCCTTCTGGCATCCTCCACAAATATGGGTTTATTTTCCAACTGGGCTTTACTTTACAGTTTGGATGAAATTAGACTGGATGAAATTAGTCCGTGGTTTAATTAAGACAGGTACTTAAAATCCACTCCAACACCAGAGCCTGAAAAATGAGCCAAGTACCTTAATTTCAATGGCTCCAATGTTCAGTACAAGCACCTATAAAAGCACAATAAATCAAATGAATGTTCATATCAGTGGAATCAAATTTAGGCGTTGCATGTATCATTAATCTACTTTTACAGGAATAACTTTGCCAAGATATGATGATCTATACAAACATAATTACTGAAAGGTTGAGTATTTTCTGATGGACTTTGATGGTCTTTAAATGGTAATTGATAGCTATGTGTTTACTGTAGTGTAATTACACTGTAATTTCTGTAATCATGATTGAGAAGAATTTTAGGTGACTCTCAGTTTGAAAGATAAGCTTTTCGGTGCAAAACAGAGTTGACCGTCGCTACAAAATAAACAGTGGACATCACACTCTCTGTCTATAATCCCTCCCTGCTTCACAGTTTCAAGTCATGCAAACAAAAGACCCTCAAAAAGATGTGTTGTATGCATTGACATTTTCCATAATACTAACCAACTGTATATGTGTGCATAGCATACTGCATTGTGAAATCTTTGTCACTGTATGTTGAAAATTGGCATTCCCTCTGAGCATTGTTGTATTTGTGTTTGGTTTCAGTGTGCGGGAGAGTGGGGGTATTGGCCCTAACAGACCTCTTGGTTGAAGGACAATAATGTCATGTAATAGCCAAGACTGTCATTCATCTGTCATTGCCAGCATTCATTTAGGCGCCTGCAATCCTCCATTTGATAAGGAGATTTATAAACAGTTACTGAGACAAGAACAGTTGCCAAAATAGAGAGGCCGCAATGAGGAATGTATTTGTGTATAAAAACAATTTAGTGTAGTTTTGAGACACATTTCTGTGGTGTGTGTGTTTTGTTGAACTATCCTTGTGGGTACCAGAAGTCCTCACAAGGACAGTAAAACAAGGAAAAGTGTGGAACGTTTTGTGTGTGTGTGTGTGTGTGTGTATCTGGTTTTGATTGAGCTTTTTATAATATTTTTTTGGAATCGCTCCCCTGTTCCAACCTCTCCAAGTAAATATACACACATTACCCATGTGGCACAATCAAAACACTGTCTGCAAGTCAGCACAATGGGACTGTTTTATGGACACTGGCAAGCGATATCAAATGTACCATAGTCATTTTTCTTAATGTGTGAAGCGAGTGGG